>NW_026652276.1:59079486-59304718 GCF_009828535.3 Hylobates moloch | reverse complement strand
TCGCCCTGGTTGGAGTGCAGTGGCTAGAGTGCAGTGGTGAGATCTTGGCTCACTGCAACCTCTGCCTCTCGGGTTAAAGCAATTCCCCTGTGCCTCAGCTTCCTGAGCAGCTGGGATTACAGGTGCACACCACCATGCCCAGCTAATTTTTGTATTTTTAGTAAAGATGTGATGTCACCATGTTGGTCAGGCTGATCTCAAACTCCTGACCTTGTGATCCACCTGCCTTGGTCTCCCAAAGTGCTGAGATTACAGGCGTAAGCCACCGCACCTGGCCAATTTATTTTTTTTTTAAAGACAGGGCCTTGCTATATTGCCCAGTCTGGAATACACTGGCTATTCACAGGCTCACTGTAGCCTTGAATTCCTAGCCAGAAACAGTCCTCCCTCCTCAGCCTCCCAAACAGTTGGGACTACAGGTGTTGCAAGCTAGACATTTTCACATTTCTTAATAGTAATTTTTATCAACATTTTAAAAAGAGGAGATGGTAAGAATAAATATCAAAATGACACTCTTGGCAATAGCCAAACCAAGGGGTAAAACATGTCTATCAAAGTGAACCTAAGCTAACAGCATGTGATATCATAATTATATGAGTAGTGCTTTCTAAATCCTGGTTTCTTCAAGAAGTAAGTGAAGAATGTACCCAATGCTTTCATTTTGCTGAGTCACCATGTGGAAAGAGAGAAAAATCAACCACCTACTGAATGAATCACTTTGTTTTTCTTCTAAGTAATTTACTCTTCTTTAAGAACTGGCAGGCATGAAGCTACCAGGACTTGTGCTACCTGTCTTGTCAACAATACTACTCACCCAGGGATTACAGAAATGCTTTTAATAATAACATAGATTAGACACAATCTAAATTCTCATAGTAGGAAAGAGTTACAGGAGTTATAGTACACTTACACCAAGAAATTTCGAAGGAATTATATGCCAGTGAAAGAAAATGTAGGTAGGCAGGTCTTAGTAACGTATATCTGCCTCTTTAAAGTGTTCTAGGGTCATAACCAAAAAGATTATGTAATTCAGACAAATGGGCCTTCTGAGAGGTATATCCGTTCTTGGTCTGACAAGGGATCAGGACAAGACAGGCATAGTGAGCTCAAGTCCCACTTGGCCTGCGGACAATGACTGATGGGGTTGGACATTTGAGGTACAAAATCCCAACGAATTTATGGGAACCAAAATGAAGCTGCACTTGCGCTGTTTTACCTCTTTTGTGGCACTTTGATGGAAACCATGCACTGAAGAGCCCATTGCCTAAACCATCCCATTCACAGGCATTCTATGGTGCTGCTCTACTGTTTTAAAGTCCCCAACATTCTTTGCTTTAGCCAAAAAATGCAGTGGCACTGACTGCAGAGGGTGGCTTTTTAAACGTGCTTATGTCCAAAAGGTAGATGCAAATGCTCCAGACCCCCCTTTCCCTTTGTTAGCACGGATTAGGTCAGTAGGCAGCCTTGTATTGAGGAGGAAGGTGTAAGAGGAGTTAGTCTGTTTGGGGGTGGGTCTGGTGGGTCTGGGGTTGGGAAAAGAGTAACAGTGGTAGCCTTGGTCTGCCAGAATGTGCTCTAAGAAGTTCCCTATGCCCTGATAAGAGAAGGAGGAGGTTCTCTGTAAGGTCCTCTGAGCTGATCGCACCATGGTCGAGCCATCGTGACATTCCCCCGCCCTTGTGATAATGTACTTAGTGATATTCCCCATCCTTGTGAATGTACTTTGTAACATTCCTCCCCACACTTGTGACAATACACCCTCCCTGACCTTGAGAATGTACTTTGTAACATCCATCTCCTGACCGCAAATAATTGCTCCTGGCTCCACCGCCTATCCCAAACCTATAAGAACCAACGATAATCCCACCACCCTTCGCTGACTCCTTTCTCGGACTCAGCCCACTTACACCCAAGTGAATAAACAGCCTTGTTGCTCACACTAAACCTGCTCAGGTGGTCTCTTACATGGACAGGCATAACATTCTTCTTCCCTGAAGAGAGCAGAAGGAGAGAACTTATCAGCGTTCAGGAATGCTGTGAGAGAAGATGTGGCACTCCAAAGGCAGGAAACCATTTCAAAGAAATGTACTCATTTGGGCGGTCAATAAGGATTGCTTTCAAAGGAAAAAGATGGTGTCACAATTCTGTCAAAGGCTGCTCTGAAAAAAGGTTTACCCTTATAAAAATAAAGGGGCCGGGTGTGGTGGCTCACGCCTGTAATCCCAGTGCTTTGGGAGGCTGAGGTGGGTGGATCACGAGGTCAGGAGATCAAGACCGTCCTGGCCAACGTGGTGAAACCCTGTCTTTACTAAACATACAAAAAATTAGCCGGGTGTGGTGGTGCACACCTGTAGTCCCAGCTACTCAGAAGGCTGAGGCAGGGGAATCGCTTGAACCTGGGAGGCAGAGATTGCAGTGAGCTGAGATAGCGCCACTGCACTCCAGCCTGGAGACAGAGCAAGACTCCGTCTCAAAATAATAATAATAATAATAATAAAATAAAATTTTTAAAGAAAGGACCTATCTTCTCCCTACCCCTCTAAATCTTGGAACATAGATAATTTAATGGCACTGGGAGTTGCAGTGTTAGGGGGAGTGGTAGAGCTACCAAACCCAAGTAGTCAGCTTTCCATTTCCCAGGAGCTGAAGAGGGCTGGGTAGAATCAGCCCTGCTTTTTACCATTCTCTTCATTGACATCTATTCTGCCCCTGTTCATTTGAGGTTCACAAAGGCTTTCCTGCTTTCTTAGAGGAGTCTGACATCAAAACCCCAGCAGAGCCAATGTGGAGGGGTATGTGAAGGATGAGCATCTTTAAAATTACAGAAAGGGGTTTCCCCCATTGTGAGAACACTTTTCAATCTATTCTCACTGGGAAAATTAAGATATTCTAAACTTTAAGAAAATGCTGTCAACTTTAATAGGAAAAAAAGACTAAATTATTTGGAATTTATGGGAATGCAATCCAGTTGTGATGGTAAATAGTTTTATTTTATTTTATTTTATTTTTTTTGAGACGAAGTCCCACTCTTTTCACCCAGGCTGGAGTGCAATGGAGCAATCTCAGTTCACTGCCACGTCCGCCTCCCGGGTTCAAGCGATTTTCCTGCCTCAGCCTCCTGAGTAGCTAGGATTACACTCATGTGCCACCAGGCCCAGCTAATTTTGTATTTTTAGTAGAGACAGGGAGTTTTCACCATGTTGGCCAGGCTGGTCTCGAACTCCTGGCCTCAGTCGATCCACCCACCTCGGCCTCCCAAAGTGGGGGGTTACAGGCATGAGCCACCATGCCCAACCCGGTAAATAGTTTTAAAAGTCTCTTTTATTTAACCTAACAAGGGGCAAACATTGCCTAACTTAAGTTTCAGTTGTTTTTATTTCCCCTGCTTCCCTTCTCATAATGGTTTGAGTGGAGAAATCATAAAATCATAAGTTTAGACGTAAAAAAGGCCTTGGAGATAATTTCTTCCCCTTCATTTTACAGATAAGTCTCAGTCCTGACAAGGTGGCTCACACCTATAATCTCAATGCTTTGGGAGGCCAAGATAAAAGGATCATTTAAGCCCAGGAGCTGGAGACCAGACTGGGCAACGCAGTAAGACCCCCATCTCTAAAAATTAAAAAAAAAAAAAAAGAAATTTGCCGGGCACAGTCATGTGCACCTATAGTCCCAGTTACTTAGGAGGTTGAGGCAGGAGAATCCCTTGAGCCTGGGAATTCAAGGTTGCAATGAGCTATGATCTTGCCACTGCACTCCAGCCTAGGTGACAGTGAGACCCTGTCTTAGAAAAAAAGAAAAAAAAGAAAAGAAATCTCAGAACGGATAAATAGCTAAATGTAGGAAGTCAAAAAGTTGCAGGAGAGACATTAAGTATAGATAATTCATAAAATAAAAATCAGATCCATGAAATCCTGAGTTTGTTGTAGAAAATGTCATTACACTTAAACATATTTTCTCTGTAGATCTGGATATGTGTTTGTTGTCTCTATTTTTGTTAGTTAAAGAATGGATCAAGGTTTTCCAAAATTGTTTTTTGCTGCCACAGTGGAAATCTACAAAAATGGGTAATAGGCTATTTTGGGACCATTGTTCAGAAGTGCATTTATCTTAGAAATGGTTACCATGGAGATGAGCACACGTTGTGTGACTCTACAGCTCGCAAGTTAGAGTCATCTATGCTACTAAGACATAAATAGCTATATTACACACAGATGCACAAGAGCTCATGCACACATGCACAATAAAGTTATGTTGCTCCTCTTTTTGTAAAATAATAATAAAATTCCATGTAGTGCTGACCTTTGGTGGTGGAAGGGCTTGCACATTTTAGACATTTTAAAATGTAATATTGTATGATGATATAAAAACCACTTTTTAAAAACATCATAAAGTAGTCTGAATCAAGTTTAAAGAGTGACAACATACTTAACAAGTAAAATAAATAATGAGAGCATGTTTCTTAGACATCACTGCTTCTTAAAGTAGAAATATAAAAATCAAAAGGTAAAAAACAAACTCAGAAAATATTACAAAAAGTTCTTGAGTTATTTTTCCCAAAGCACTCAATATTGGGCATAGGTATTTACCTAGTTTCTCTCTCCCTCTCTAGCTAGTTAGGTACTTTCTCTCTCTTTCTTTCTTCCTTTCCTTTCCTTTCTTCTTTCTTTCTTTCTTTTGTTTCCTTTTTTTTGGGGGTGGGGGGCAGAATCTTGCTGTATCTCCCAGGCTGGAGTGCAGTGGCGTGATCTTGGCTCACTGCAACCTCCCTGCTTTCTGGGTTCAAGCGATTCTCCTGCCTCAGCCTCCCAAGTAGCTGGGACTACAGGCGCCCGCCACCATGCCCAGCTAATTTTTTGTATTTTTACGGGGTTTCACCCTGTTAGCCAGGATGGTCTCGATCTCCTGATCTTGTGATCCACCCGCCTCAGCCTCCCAAAGTGCTGGGATTACAGGCGTGAGCCACCGCGCCTGGCCTTGTTTCCTTTTTTCGCTTGGACTTTTCTTTTTCTTCAGGAATTTTTTACCCTCTGTGTCCCCAGGCAGCTGCATCACCCTAGAGAGGTCAGAATGGTCACAGCACCCCTGGAATGCTCCCTGGCAGACCTAAAAAGCACCCGCTGGATGCTGAGGGAGTCTGCAAAGAAAATAAATGCTTTAACATGCATAAATTCCCAAGAGACTAGCTACTTTCAGTGATCACTTGCAGAGATCACAAAGGCATATATTCTGATAAAGTTAATTTGCTTTAAAATTTTTACCTTTTTCTTTACATTTTATAATGGATGTTTTCAAATTTTCCAACAAAAAATGAAAGGATAGTAAAATTAAGCCCCCTCCCAGGTACCTGTCACCCCACTTCAATACTTATCAACATATGGCTTATTCTGTTTGGTTTACAACCCTCCTTCCCCCATAGTTTTAAATCAAATGCAAAACATCATAATAACAATTCTTTTTAATAATTGAACTAGTCAATAAGAAACCTTTTTTCCTCCACAATTTGGAGTTTTTTTCTATTTTCCTTGGAAACTTCAAAGGCTTCATTGTGTATAGGGTGCAATGCGGGTTACTAAATTCAGTAGTGTAAGTAATAATAACTATAATAATAATAATAATAATGCTTTCTCCATCATGCAAGTGATTAAATACACCAATGATTTAGCCACATTTAGCTTTGAAGATATGTGCCATCATTCATCTATTTCTTTTCTTGGGTGAAAAGAAATCTTTTCTCAAGCACCAGAGTTAATTTTTTCAAGACTACTGCATATGTATTTAAACATATCTTTAAAGTAAGCCATGTACTTTGACTTGTTTTATAGAATCACAAGAAATATACATAAAATAAACAAAATACATGTTTTCTGCTTTTTTTTAAGACAGTGATTTTAACACATCTGATTAGTAAACAAACACCCTATAATAGCTAAAGAGTACACAAAATTACAACTATAAAACAACTAATCATCTTTCACAATCTTTTCATTAAAAATAGCCATGTATGGGCTGGGTGTGGTGTCTCACAACTGTAATCCTAGAGCTTTGGGAGGCTGAGGTGGGCGGATCACTTGAGGCCAGGAGTTCGAGACCATCCTGGCCAACATGATGAAACCCTGCCCTGTCTCTACTAAAAATACAAAAATTAGCCCTGTGTGGTGTCACACACCTGTAATCCCAGCTACTCAGGAGCTCAGGAGACTGAGACGGGAGAATCGCTTGAACCCGGGAGGCGGAGGTTGCAGTGAGCCGAGATCGCACAACTGCACTCCAGCCTGGGTGACAGAGTGAGACTCTGCCTCAAAAAAAAAAAAGTCACTTATGATTTCCCCATATTTGCTGCCATTTTCAAACTTAGGCATCATGTAGTTTTAGAGATAAAATCAACAAAATACAAAACCTAGGTCAGCAAAAAAGCTGATTATATAACCCTCATTTGCTTTCATTTTAGTACTCTTATAACACTGCCTTCTAGAATTTCAGTATTGAATAATTTGTGAAGTTTTTCCCCCAAATTTGTCCATCTAATATGGCTTATTCTCAAATGAAATATTATTTATCAATGTATTAATAATTAGATCCAAGCCTTTAAAAATACATATAAAGTTTTAAAATCTTAATCTTTTAAATCTGTCTCAGGAAGTACAAGATTTTTAACGTAGAATGAGAGACTCCTCAGAAATCAGAAAAAACATCTTTTCACTCTACATAGCCTCATCCAGGTTAATTAATATGTTTTTAAATAACCATTGTTTGAAAAGAGTTAGCGTTTCACCTTTATGTATAGCTCTAGTGCTTCCAGCATTTAACTATTCATCGTTATAAAATATCTACATAAATACTTCCAGGAAAATATACGGGTTTTTAGGAATATTTCCAAGATAAAAGTTATAGGGGACTCCTGACTCAATTGAAAAAGAAAGGATTGAAGACAAAAAAAGAGACATGTCATATTGTATTGGACCAGTTGATTATTCTAAAGAATACTGACACCACAATAAATTTTGAGGGAAAGTGCTATAGCTTTCTAATTCATCAATTAAAAATCCAGAAATAGGGATACTTTCCTTAATCACCTGGATCAGTTGATGTATAATCCAAACATCTTCTCAGCTTCCTGGATACTATTCTGTTGTTGTCTTTACCAGTACATAAGACAATGCATTCAATAACTTCATTACCCACCATATCCTTTTAGTTGACATAAAAGTACTTCTTTCAAACTTCGAGATACATTCTCTTTTATTTTTAATATCCTAGGATTTTATTAATTTAGTTCACATTATCCATATTATTCCTGATTCTTTAAAATAATTTGATCATATTTCTTCCCAGCTTTTCATTATTTTAAATTAAAAAGTCATATATGTTTTATATAAATAAGTATTATTAAAAATAGCATTTTAGGCCGGGCGCGGTGGCTCACGCTTGTAATCCCAGCACTTTGGGAGGCCGAGGCGGGCGGATCACGAGGTCAGGAGATCGAGACCACGGTGAAACCCCGTCTCTACTAAAAATACAAAAAATTAGCCGGGCGTGGTGGCGGACGCCTGTAGTCCCAGCTACTCGGAGAGGCTGAGGCAGGAGAATGGCGTGAACCCGGGAGGCAGAGCTTGCAGTGAGCCGAGATTGCGCCACTGCACTCCAGCCTGGGCGACAGAGCGAGACTCCGTCTCAAAAAAAAAAAAAAAAAAAAAAGCATTTTAAAGAAGGAGGATAGATTCCTAGAAGAAGGTAGGGAGGTCAACATTATCTGAAAATGACACTCTGGAAGTGAATTTTCCGTCATGGACAGTCTAGCACTTTCCAGACACAACCTCTAGCTGCCTCTAGTTATACGCCATCATATCTTTTCAAGCTCTTTAATTTGGCAGCTCTTCTACCACCCTATTGAAGCTGTTCTATGAAAAATCATCAGCTGGTCTCACTGTATCACGTCAATTTGACTTGTCTTCATTCTCTGTATTCTGACTTCTCTGTAACTTTTTACACCATTGAATAACTTTTCTTTTTCTTTTTTTTGAAATTCTATTTACCTTTGAATACATGGTCCAGGCTTTCACTGGTTTCTATAACTTCTCTTTATCTGTTTTTTTTTTTTTTCACGTTTCATTTGTTTTCAAAAGTCCAAATTTTGTTCCCTAAACCATCGTCCTTTCCCGGGCTTTCTGTAAACTGGCTCCTTTGAGAAGTTCATATCTTCTCATTCAACCATCACCTTTCTGTGAATGACCTCAACTCAACTCAGATATCCTGGCTTTATCACTCACTCATTCATCCATCCATGAAATATTTATTGAAGGCTTACAATGTGGCAAGCACTAAATAGATAAGTTGGACTCCTCAGCACCCTAGAAAAACACAGCTCATAGTCCTTGTAACACTAGTGTCCAAATTCCCCTAGCTAGAAATTGTCAAGTCAGTTTTGATGAGCCTTTTTCTTTAATCCCTAAATAAATTTTTTAAAATAAGTTCTCATTTATTTTATTAAAAATTGGCTTTTGATTGGGCCTGGTGACTCAGGCCTGTAATCCCAGCATTTTGGGAGGCTGAGGCAGGAGGATCACTTGAGGCTAGGAGTTAGAGACTAGCAAGGGGAAACACTGTGAGATCTTGTCTTTACAAAAAATTTTTAAAATTGTATTTTTTTTTTTTTTGAGACAGTTTCTTGCTCTGTCGCCCAGACTGGAATGCAGTGGCACGATCTCGGCTCACTGCAAGCTCCACCTCCCGGGTTCATGCTATTCTCCTGCCTCAGCCTCCCAGGTAGCTGGGACTACAGGCATGCACCACCACGCCCGGCTGATTTTTTGTATTTTTAGTAGAGACGGGGTTTCACCATGTTAGCCAGGATGGTCTCGATCTCCTGACCTCGTGATCCACCTGCCTTGGCCTCTCAAAGTGCTGGGATTACAGGCATGAGCCACTGCACCCGGCCAAAAATTGTATTTTTTAAAAGTACTTTATAGGTCATCATTCTTACGGGCTTCAACATGATTCAAGTTGTCAAATCCCTTGTACCTGCATTACTATCTTAGTTTCCTGAGTGGTCCTCTGACTTATTTTGTTCAGCTTGTATAATATTTTTTATCATGTTATTCTTAACATTTATAAAACACTGTAAGCCCAAAAATCTCCATCTGGTTTTTGAAGCTTACATAATCTAGATCTACCATGCGGGGTAAATTTTATTTCCAACATGCACCCTTCTTAAAGCTCAGATGTTTCCCCACAAGCATGTGTTATTTTTAACTTCTATACTTTGCTAATACCTGTGACTTTTTTTTTTCCTGGGTTGATTTTTTTCCTCTTCCAAATGGAATTGTAAACACTTGAATGTCAGAATCTATTTTTAATTGTTGAATTGTATGAATTCTAAAATGCACATTTCTTACATTATTAACTTCCTGAAAATGAGGGTGTATCTTTTTAATCAATAATGTCTTAAACATTTTAATACAGTTCAATTGGTAATGTTTGTTTATTTATTTTTTTCGTGGTACATAAAATAGTAGTGTCTCATAATCAGTGGCATTTTAAATTCAATGAAATGCCTTTTTTTTTGTACCTTGATAGTCTTTGATGGAGTATTTAGCTCATTGCAGATACTCCAGAAATGTTTGTTGGTTGATTGTACGGTTTTAAAGCATAAGTGGCATCAGTAAAGATAACCTGCATGTCTAGCATATACCTAATTTGAAAATTCAATTTTAAAATGATTTGTTTTTTGAAGAGAAGTCAAAAAATAATTAGATAAATATTGATGGCAGCAATGGCCCATCTGGAGCAGCAGCTGTAAAGATGCTGGCTGCAGGAGGGATGGGGGTGGTGGCTGGGGTTGTGTGTTCTGCTGGGCAGCATGAGCCAGGAACAGGTGCAAGTCCTGCCCTCTACTAAGTTGACAAGGCAGGAGCCCTGCACTCCCAGGCACAGCTGCAGCTGCACAGCTGTGGCTCTGAACCCAGAAACGGTTCTTACAAGCTCAGAAGTGTCTGCTGTCTGGCCTCCTACTGTCTGGCCTCTGTCTGCTCCTGGTGCCCACTCTAGTGCAAGCCTGGGTGCTGTCACAACCCAGCCAGGTGTGCATGTGCTCAGGCCAGTGCTGACATGCCAGCCCCCTGCCACCTTAGCCCTCTTGGGACTTTGGGCACTGACAATCATGGGAAGGAGGTCAGGGGTGCTGAGGGAAGCTTGGCGTGGGCCTGCAGGCACCACTGGGCACTAACAGCCTGGGCACTGTGGATAGCATGTTGATGGCGGAAGGCAGACAGGTTCCTGGGTAGAAAGGGGCAGGTCCCTGGTGAAGCTCCACCTTCAAGCCAGGGGCCCCTTGAAGCATGAGGGCTGGGTTGTCAGTTCCAGGTAGAGTCTGCAGCCTGGAGTGAGAACTTACGGTGCATTTTCTTGTCCCACCCCTGGCTGCCCATGGACCAATCAGCATGCAGTTCCTCCCTTCTGAAGCTCATAAAAACCCCAGGACTCAGCCAGACTCTCAGAGACAGGATGACCTATCTGCGAATAGGAGCTACCCACTCTTGGTCTCATCTCTGCTAAGGGCTGCAGATTCAGTGGGACAACCTGCCTGCCAAAAGGAGTTACCCACTTCAGGTCTCCTGAGAGTGTAATGTTGCTCAGTAAAGCACCTCTTCGCCTTGCTCACACTTCAACTGTCCATGTACCTCATTCTTCCTGGACACAGGACAAGAACTCAGGACCCACCAAATGGTGGGACTGAAGGAGCTATAACACAAACAGGGCTGAAACACTATGCACCCCCACCACTGCCTGCTTGCCAAGTTGTGGGTGACAAGAAGGGGAGAAGATTTGCCACCCTTTGGGGTGTTCAGACCTAGGGTCTCCCCAAGCCAAGGCTGTGACACCCTCTTTGGGGCTCTGTAATTTTTGGCGTCTTCAAGCTTCTGGGCACCATCGCATTCCCCTCGTCCTCAGGTGCCCACAGTGGAAACCGCTTGTGATGCATCTGATCCAGCTGCAGCCTTGCATGAAGCTAGAGTCTGTGCTGGCATCTGGAGCTGATTACCCCACTGCAGCAGCCGATGTGCCTGGCTGTGCACAGTGGCCTGACCCCCTACTTGCTCACTGACACACCCCTCACTGCTCTGTGCCTGGCTCCAGTCTCTTCTGAGGCATGGGATCCAGTCTGGTAGTGCGAGCTGAGCACAGCCTGCCAGGTCAAGTGGGCAGAATGAGTCCGGCAGGCCAGAGAAAAACTTGGGCAAAGGCATCACCAGCCACAGAGGTTTACAGCTGGAAGAGCGACACTCTAAGAATTCTGTGACAGTATGTGGAGACTACTTTTTAAAAATACCATATATCACAATGAATAGAACTATAAATTTCTGGATTTAGAAATTCTAAATTTCTGGATTTAAAAATTTAGAATTCTATTTATTGTGATATATGGAATTTTTAAAAAGTAGAAATAGAGCCCATCCCATGCTGTATTTCAATGAGCTTGAAAAATATCTCACTTGTTTTGGGAAATGTGAGATTCTTAAATATTAGCACAGACATGCAAGGAATTGATATTTGAAAGAAAATGCAGAGAGTTTCTATATCTCGACTGGGTGCGGTAGCTCATGCCTGCAATCCCAGCACTTTGGGAGGCTGAGGCAGGTGGATCACAAGGTCAGGAGTTCAAGACCAGCCTGGTCAGCGTGGTGAAACCCTGTCTCTACTAAAAATCCAAAAAATTAGCCAGGCATGGTGGTGCGTGCCTGTAGTCCCAGCTACTCAGGAGGCTGAGGCAGGAGAATCGCTTGAACCCAGGAGTCAGAGGCTGCAGTGAGCCGAGATCACACACCACTGCATTCCAGCCTGAGCGACACAGTGAAACTCCGTCTCAAAAAAAAAAAAAAAAAAAGAAAGTTTCTGTATCTCTGTTTGTATGACTATATATATATTTGGCAGAGCTAGCTGAGGTTTTATTTTGGAAAAAAATAAAAGCAATTGAATTGTTCTGTAGCTGGAGGCACGGGCAAGGGGGCTGCCCAGGTAGTAAACTCCCCTGCTGACGGGCTGAGAGCTAGGGCTGAGGCTCAGGTGGGTCTCCCGTTCTCGTGCTACTCTGCACAGCCGTCTCCCTCAGGGGCTCTGGCGCAGCCACAGGAGGGGCAGGCTGGGAGGGGCTGCTGTGGCTGTTCACTTGGGCAGGACATCAGAGGACTCTGACACCAGCGTCCCATCACGGGTCTCAATCTTCTTCATAACCACGGCCCTGGTGTAGCTGGTGCAGCTGAAGGAACTGGAGCCCGCGCCAGAGCCAAAGCTGGAGCCCAGTCCATAGCTGAGGCCGGGACTTGTGAGGCCCCCATAGGCCGAGCTCAGACCACCTGCATAGCTGCTGGTGGTCTTCCTATGGATACTCATGCTCAGCATCCCAGACTCCAGCCAGCTCTCCTTGCCCTCCAGCAGCTTCCTGTAGGTGGCGATCTCGATGTCCGGGGCCAGCTTGACGTTCATCAGCTCCTGGTACTAATGCAGCTGCCGCACCATGTCCTGCTTGGCATGCTGCAGGGCGGCCTCCAGCTCAGACAGCTTGGCGTTGGCATCCTTAACAGCCAACTCCCTGCGCTGCTCCGCATCTGCGATGGCGGCCTCCAGGGAAGCCCTCTGGCCTTTGAGACCCTCAATCTCAGCCTGGAGCCAGCTGATGTTCCGGTTCATCGCGGAGATCTCAGTCTTTGTATGCTGCAGGTCATCCCCGTGCTTCCCAGCCAGCGTCTGCAGCTACTCATACTTGATCTGATACATGCTCTCGGCCTCAACCCGGCTGCGGCTGGTGATCTCGTACTGCGCTTGACCTCATTGATGATGCTGTCCATGTCCAGGGAGTGGTTGTTGTCCATGGGCAGCACCACAGACATGTCTGAGATCTGGGACTGCAGCTCCGGGATATCCTCTTCATACAGCTGCCTGAGGAAGTTGATTTCGTCTGTCAGCCCTTCCAGGCGAGACTCCAGCTCTACCTTGTTCATGTAAGCTTCATCCACATCCTTCCTGATGAGGACAAATTCATTCTCCATCTCTGTACGCTTATTGATCTCATCCTCATACTTGTTCTTGAAGTCCTCCACCAGCCCCTGCATGTTGCCAAGCTCCGCCCCCAGCTTCAGCTTTTCCTGGCTCAGAGTCTCCAGCTGCTGCCTAAGGTTGTTGATGTAGCTCTGGAATATGTTGTCCCTGTTGCTCCGAGCCATCTTCTGCTGCTGCAGGAGGCTCCACTTGGTCTCCAGCATCTTGCTTTGCTGCTCCAGGAACTGTACCTTGTATATGAAGGAGGCAAACTTGTTGTTGAGGGTCTTGATCTGCTCCTTCTTCTGAGTGTGCACTGCCTGGATGTTGGGGTCCACCTCCAGGTTAAGGGGGCTCAGCAGGCTCTGGTTGACAGTGACAGTGGTGATGCCTCCCATGCCACTGGCCCCACCATAGCCTCCTCCCAGGCTACCCCAGAAGCTGCTGCTGCCCACTCGGGAGAAGCTCGAGGAGCTGATGCAGGCACCAGGCCCACTTGTGTAGAAATGGCTGCTGAAGGCCAGAGGGCCAGAAGTGGACACCCTGTAGGACTTCTGGGTCACCCTGATGGACATGGTGGAGGCAGGAGTGGAGGCAGGCAGGTTGAACCAGGTGGAGTTCCCAGAAGGAGTGGAGAAGCTGCTTCTTGGTCGACTTCTTATATTATCAATATAATATAAATAACTAAGGCCAGACTCGGTGGCTCACGCCTGTAATCCCAGCACTTTGGGAGGCTGAGGCAGGTGGATCACCTGATGCCAGGAGTTGGAGACCAGCCTGACCAACATGGTGAAACCCCATCACTACTAAAAATACAAAAAAATAGCCAGGCATGGTGGCGGGCACCTATAATACCAGCTACTTGGGAGGCTGAGGTGGGAGAATTGCTTGAACCTGGGAGGTTGAGGTTGCAGTGAGCCAAGATCACGCCACTACATTCCAGCCTGGGCGACAGAGCAAGACTCCATCTCACATATATATATGTAAAATTTATATTTATACAAAACCACACATATAACCAAAAAATGTTGTGTAATCAAAATACTCCAGTAACAAATTTATAAATAAGGAATTGTATTCATGAAGAAAATTTACATTCAAACTTGTTTTAATTGAAATTTTTAAAAAGTCTTCTAAAGTATCACACAGGAAGCAGGTGCCATAATAATGAAAGGAATTTCGTGGGTTGTTTTGTTTTGTTTTGTTTTGAGACAGGGTCTCTCTTTGTCACCCAGGCTGTAGAACAATGGTACGATTTTGGCTCACTGCAGCCTTGACTTCCTGGGCTCTAGCAATTCTCCTACCATAGCCCCCTAAATAGCTAGTACTACAGGTGCACGCCACCATGCCCAGCTACTTCTTTTGTATTTTTTTTGTGGAGACTGGGTTTCACCATGTTGCCCAGGCTGGTCTCCAACTCCTGAGCTCGAGTGATCTGCCCACCTCGGCCTCCCAAAGTGCTGGGATTACAGGTGTGAGCCACTGTGCTTGGCCGAATTTTGTTTTTCTCTATATTCATTTCAGGCTGTGTCTGCATGTTCTTAGTGAAGTGCCGAATCGAGATTATTAACTCAGGCTAGAAATTGTAATGCAAAGGGGAGGATTTTTGATTATTTATAAATGATTTTTACCCATATAAGTCACATCTTAATTAATGAGGATTACATATTCCCATGGCAGATTTTATTATGTAACATGTCAGAGCATGTAATGTAGTGGGAGAAAAGTGGATCTTAGAATTCAACAGACCAGTGGCCGGGCACAGTGTCTCATGCCTGTAATCCCAGCACTTTGGGAGGCCAAGGTGGGCGGATCACCTGAGGTCGGGAGTTCGAGACCAGCCTGGCCAACATGGAGAAACTGCATCTCTACTAAAAAAAAAAAAAAAAAAAAATACAAAAATTAACCAGGCATGGTGTCGCTTGCCTGTAATTCTACCTACTCAGGAAGCTGAGGCAGGAGAATCTCTTGAAGTCAGGAGGTAGAAGTTGCAGTGAGCTGAGATCAAGCCACTGCACTACAGGCTGGGCGACAGAGCAAGACTCAAGTCTCGAAAAAATATTAAAAAATTAAAGAATTAAACAGACCTGAGACTAAATACAAAAGATCCACTGCTTACTACTTCATTGCGATTTAGCCACTTTATCTAAAAGTGAGATTTTTATGAGGATTAGAGGTAATGCTCAGAAAATGCCTAGCATAGCACTTCACATAGACACTCTCAATCTGTTAGGAGAGAAGAATTATACGGAGAACACAGGAACATATTCTAGGATGTATTTGCTTCACACTTTTCTCTTTTCCTCAGATCCAAGGCCCCAAGCCCTTGTAAGGATGTGTCCTTTCTTGCAGGACAATCTCTAACCATTCATGTCTCAGCATGGGAAATGCCTTCCCCAAGGGTAGAATGCTGTCCTCTCCCTCTGGCCTGGGTCTAATAATATTTTGCCTCTTATTTGTCTCCTGTCAGCACTCTAAGCTAGCTTTGTGTAAAGGACTTTGGCCCTTAAGGGACTTTCTGGAAAGCCATACATTGCAGTGGAACAAGCATTGTAGATTGAGTCAAGGGACCTGGGATTACAAGGGATATGAACTTGGGCAAATCAGTTTACTTTTCCGCACCTTGATTCTTCTGCAAAATGTTGATATGAGTTAGATAGCATCTAGGTGTCAGCATATTAACAACCAATGTTACTGCAGACATTAATATTCTAGTATTACCAGCAGGGACTGCAGCTATCAATGTATAACCAAAACTCTACCCATCCTTTACAGAATGATGCGGTGTAAAGAATATGGGCTCATGAGTAAGATAGAACTGTGTTCAATCTTGTTACTCAGATCTGTTACCTAACAGATCTGGACTGTGTGACCAAAGGCTATGTCCTTAGGTTCCAAGTTAAATGTCCTTCTTTATAAAAAGAGAACGGATGCCTATTTTATTAGGTTATCATGTGGATTGAATCAGATACTGTTCGTATATTCCTGGGACATAGATCTGTTCTTGTTGAAGGAGTCTTTAAATCCATTATAGTGCACAGTCTTTATCTTACTCAACACTATCAACAGCATATGACACAGCTGATCACATTGTGTACTTTAATACATTTTCTTTACTTGTACTCTCAGAACTCTCTGTCTCATTCATTTTCATTCAACTCCCTGACCTCTCCTTCTTAGTCACTTTGGTATACATGGGGCTTCTCTATCAACCCTCACTACCAGGCCATCTCATTCGGCTCCATGGCTTTATATAGCATCTTTAAGCTGATTACTCCAGAAGTTGCATTTCTAGCAGATACCTCTCTTACGAAGTCCAGATTCATATGTATAGCTGCCCACTTGATGTCTCCATTTGGCTGACTAATTGACATCTCCATTTGGCTAATAGGAGTATTAAACTTAACAAGTCACAAACTTCTTCTCATATTCACATCACCTCTTTCTTGGTAACTGGCAAATCTATTCTTCAGTTGCTTAGGCTAAGAACTTTGGAATTATCCGAATCACCCCACATCAATCTACTAATAGATTCTCTTGGCATGATTCTCATGAATCCCTAGAATCTGACTACTTTTTACCTTCCCTCTGCTGCCGTTCTAGCGCAAGCAACTGAAGCAACTGTCATCTTCCATCTGGACCTCTGTAGTAGTCTCCTAACAACAAGCAGGAAAGGGAGCTTCCATCCTGCTCCCTTTCCTTATAGCAGCCAGGAAGACCCTTCTATTGCATAAGCAATGTCATGTGACTTGTCATAGATTAAGTTTCCTGGAAGCTGACTGAGGTAGAGTTTAGCATGCAAGACTTTTCAAGGAGTGCCCTTGGGATCAACACTTGTGGAAGGGAAGAAGAAAGCAGAATTGGGCAGACAGAGAAGTCAAGTGGTTATACAGATCCAATGACAGGCTTACCATGTTAGCTTTTTAGAGCTAGAATGGTTCCTCAGAGTTGTTTCAAATTGGGCTAACATACAGATCTTTATGCTCCCTCATCACTCTTCAATCAGCCATGGATGTGGTCTATTCCATAAGGGACACAACCTCGGCAAAGCAGCCCTCTGCAGCTGCAGCAGTCCCTGAAGGGATTGTTACCAGTCAGCCAATAGTACACCCGGTAGTGGAGACAATAGGTATTCATTGAAGAAGAATCTGGGTAGCACAACACAGGATCCATCCTATGACTCCTTTCCCTAGTTCCCTCCTGTGGCTTCCTATCACTCAGAATACAAGCCAAAGTTATTATCATTTCTCTCTGTCCACATCTCCTCCTACTCTTTCCCCTAATTCACTCCCTTAAAGCCAAGTTAGCTACCCAGGTGTTTCTTGAACCTCTCCATCTCCTACTAGTGCACTCCTGTTTCAGCGCTTGGCATAGACACTCCAAATCTGTCAGAAGATTTAGACACTTGGCTATTAAGCTATTCCCCCATATATCTACAGGGCTGGCTTGTGCACTTTATTCAAGTCTCTGTTCAATTTTCACTGTATCAGAAGTGCTTTCTCTTACCACCCTAAAGCAAATAACATGCTACCCTCTCACTCCGTTCCCTTATTTTGCTTGATTTTTTTTTTTTAGCATTTAAATTATGACCCAACATGGTTATATGTATATTTGTTTCTTGCTCCCTCCACTTGGATATAAGATCCATGAAAGAAGGGACTTTGTTTTTATTCACTGCTATATTTCCAATGACTATAACAGTGCCAGGCACATAGTTGATGCTCAATAAATATTCGTTAACTGTAATTATTTTGGAAGCAGGGCCATATTCGACAGTAAATAAAAGGTAAGGCACTGGACTGAAACAAACATAGGTTTTATTTGTGATTCTAAACTTATGAGCTGTAAAATGTAGACTATGTGATATGCTTTCTCTGTACCTGAGTTTTTCCCAGTTGTAAAATGAAGATGATTATAATGGTATGTACATAATAGGCTAGGGGTGAGGTCAAATAGGATAATGTGTGTAAAGCATTGTTAAGCAGATAGGGGATAATACTAAGAGTCTAAAATTGTTTATAAGCACAGTGCCTAGCATGCAGTAAATGCTTAATAGTACTTATTTTTTTGATCATTATTATGATAAATATATGGATTGATTTATGGTTAGAGTTGTTTTTTGATGAGCCTGTGATTGTTGTTTAAATGATGCAAATAATTTCTTCAGTTTTTCATTTTAGGAAGTCCTATAGATAGCCTGAGCTTATATATATATTTTTTTCTCTCCCTTTCTTTTTTTTTTTTTTTTGAGACAAAGTCTTACTCTGTTGCCCAGGCTGGAGTACAGTGGCATGATCATGGCTCACTGCAGCCTCAACCTGCTTAGCTCAGGTGATCCTCCCACCTCAGTCTCCCAGGTAGCTGGGACTACAGGCACGTGCCACCAAACCTGGCTATTTTTTTGTGTTTTTTAGTGGAATTGGGGTTTCATCTTGTTGCCCAGGCTGGTCTCGAACTCCTGGGCTCAAGCAATCCACCAATTTTGGCCTCCCAAAGTGCTGGGATTACAGGCATGCGCCACTGTACTGGGCCTGTTCCCTTTTCAAGAGGGAGAAATTTGGTTTATATCTCAGTCTGCTCAGGCTGCTCTAACAAAATGCCATAAACTGTGTTGCTTAAGCAACTGAAATATATTTTCTTACAGTTCTGGAGGCTGAGAAGTCCAGATCAAGGTGCTGGCCTATTCAGTTCCTGCTGAAAGCTCTCTTCCTGGCTTGCAGACAGCCAGCTTCTCCTTATGTCCTCATACTGTCTTTCCTTGGTCCATATAGGGGAGCTGGGAGATCTCTTTCAGTTCTCCTGAAGCCACTAAACCCATCATGAGGACCCTACCCTAGAGTCTTAGTCTAATCCTAAATTACATCCCAAAAGTCTCATTTAAATACTGTCACCTTGAGGTTTAAAGCTTTAACATATGCATTTTGAAGGGACAGAAATAGTCAATCCATAACAGTTGAATTTTTTTATGTCAGAAAGTTTCAACAACAACACAAATTTTAATATGTGGTATTGGAAGAAAAGTTTTCAAAAGTGCAACTTCTTCATTTTATATATGTGTTTATACATTGTGTTGAAATTCATTTAAAATTACATTTACTTTAATAGAGGTTTGAAAAATTTCTCTTTAAAGGAATCTTGTGATTTCTTTTGCAAAACTTTTTTTTGGTAATCAGAATCACCGTGTATAATTTATTTATCTGTTTTATAAATTTGGATGCTTACACAATTGATTTTCTTAATTCTTTGTATGGATGGACTTGCTGCAATTCTTATTTAGGATGTATATTTACTGTATGAAATGAAAATGTGGGCTGAAAGTCAGAAAATACATAAATTTTAAGCTCTTGTCAATCTACCTATATGAGCATAAATTTTAAAAATATATATTTTTTCCCAGTTTATTTAAATTGTTGCCTCACAAATACGCAAAACAACTTTATCTAGTAAACGTTCCTCTTGCATTAACAGCAAAAGGAGAAGGTGTGAAGGATACAGGAAGCGAGAAATAACTTTTAACGTCTGCTCTAGCCCTCCTGGACTAGCCTAAAAGCAGACAGGCAGGAAAGGCTTTGGGACGTAGGGTGATTTGCAAGGTGACTCCGCCGGCCTCTTTCAAGCGGGAGCGATACACAGGTCAGCCCGGATCGTCTATGGTCACTGCCGTAAGTGACACTAACAGAATATATCAGAAAATCACTGCCTTTAAAGAACCAGGACATGTCATTCCTCTCTCCAACGAAGTCTTATATTTTACCATTCTGCGTATATTATAAAGCTCAGTTTAAACGGCAACAATAAGAAATCTCCCCCAGGGGATCCCTTGAGCCTTTCGGGAAAATGCAGGTTTCTGGCTGACAGGAAGAAGAAACAGCATCCAATCGGCACTTGTGTCTCAATGACCAATCAAATTTCGCCTTACATTGCATCGCTGGGAGAAACGGAGCTAGACGACTCCGTTTGTTGGCCTGTGGCTGCTGCTGTTACCTGGATGGGCGAGCACCTCTGAGGCTGTCTTTGTTACCTGGGCAATAAGGGACGAGCAGTTCAGCCCTTCTCTGTGCCTGCTGGATTTGTTTGTATTTGTTCCCAGCCACTGCTCATGTAATGCACTCCCTTAACCAGGAAATTAAAGCATTCTCCCGGAATAATCTCAGGAAGCAATGCACCAGGGTGACAACGCTAACTGGAAAGAAAATCATAGAAACATGGAAAGATGCCAGAATTCATGTTGTGGAAGAAGTAGAGCCGAGCAGTGGGGGTGGTTGTGGTTATGTGCAGGACCTTAGCTCGGACCTGCAAGTTGGCGTTATTAAGCCATGGTTGCTCCTAGGTGAGTATATCGACTTGCCACTAGATCGTTGAGTCCTTTTAGCCAGATTATGTTCTCATTTTCCCCCTTTATGCGTAATAGTCTGTATTATCAGCTATCCTGCCGAAAAGCTGAACTGTTTCCTTTTTTGGATATGGAACTTACATTAGCCAGCTAGAGCCGTTTCTGCCTCACAGTGTACCCATAAGAAGCACAGATGCTATTCTAGTAGCACTTGGCACTGCTTATTTGAATTTTAGAAAAGCTTTCTTCCCGTTTCTCTAACTTCTCTGGAGAATAACACATTGATGTTGTGTTTTCTTGGATTATAAAAGATACAGCTTAAAAAAAAAAGGAATGAAAAAAGAATGTATCAGGCAGAACTACAAGTGACAATAGAAAAGTTAATACTCGAAATAGTCCTGTGCTTGCTGGCCTGCGCAGCTCTTACAGACTGTGCGGAATACATGCCTCCTGTGGCCACGTCTGTTCATGGTGTCTGTTTTTGGAGTGTTTAAGAGAAGGAGATCTTAAGATCTTATGATTTATTTCGTATTATAGAAATACTGACCCCCTATACAAGCGTAGTTCACAAATAGCAAATGAAACAAGGTTATAAAAGTACAAACTTGTTAATTTGGCCAGAATATGGTGTGGTGTTCTTAAAAAAATAGTCAAGAATGTTTTCAAGTACGTCTGAATTATTTCTATTTATGAATAGAGAAATTAAGACCTGGAAAGACTAAATGACTTGTCGCTATGCAGCTAAGGCATTCTTGAATAGAGAGAAGACTGAGAAATAGCCCAGGTACTGTTCACCTAGTGTCTCACTCCTTTGAGGAATCCTGTGAAGTAGGGATTATCAGCTTTGTTTTACAAATAGAAACCAGGATTTAAAATTGGTGAAGTAATTTACACAAGGTAACACACCTAGTAAATAACAGAGGTATGCATCAAGCCCAAGTCTGATGGACTCCTGCTGTCTATTGTTATACTAGGCTGCCTCACATAGACCAAATTTTCAATACTGCTCTGCCTCTAATTTACTAGATTAGCTGGTGCAAGCCATTTATCCTTTCTGGTCCTCCAAAAAGCCATTTGTAAAGATGAAGTAACAGTATCTGCTTATGTCATAGGATCCTCCTGAGGTTGTTGTGAAAGGTTTTTGATGCAAATCAATTGCAGTATACATATAAGTTTTAAAATATTATATGAGTTGTTACATAGGCTGTCTTTAAATTCACCAAATAAATGTCTCTAACTAGTTGCTACAGCCCCGTGAAAAATTGTACCATATTCTTGTCACATTTACAGTGAAAAAGTGAGTTATTTAGGTAATCTGAAAAGTTCACCTAGGCCTTGCTCACCATATCTAGGAAAGAAAATATGTCCCGGCACATTTTTCAGTTATTTTGGCTTCCACTGTAGTAATCATGGCTTGGAATAATTATGGTAGAATTTTCATATATCATTCACCAATTTAGGGTCTTCATGAACTTTGCTTATTACTATTATTATTATTTGTGGACTTATCCAAAGTGAACTGATCAAGGTAGTGTTGAGATTGGGGTTGGAAACCTCCCCAGGATAGTGGGAGAGTCCTGGGAGGAACTTCTGAAACTAGCCCTAATAAGGCCTTCTCTCTGGAATGGGATACTTTGATCAGGAACAACCTCCTCTCTTCTGAAAGTGCACCTTTTTCTGCCTAATTACAAGTGCCTCATTCCTAAAGGACCCATGGGTGGTTCCACCTACAGTTCCTCTACATGAATGTTGAAAGAGTTTTTTGTTTTTTTTTTTTTTTTTTTGAGACAGAGTCTCGCTCTTTCGCCCAGGCTGGAGTGCAGTGGCGCGATCTCGGCTCGCTGCAAGCTCCGCCTCCCGGGTTCACGCCATTCTCCTGCCTCAGCCTCTCCGAGTAGCTGGGATTACAGGCGCCCGCCACCACGCCCGGCTAATTTTTTTTTTTTTTTTGTATTTTTAGTAGAGAAAGAGTTGTTTCTGACCAGACTTAGTTTATGTCTGGGAGACTGGGGTTGTTTGCAGGTTGGTTCTAAGAGCTTCCTTCACCTCCTCAAAGCAACACAGCTTCCTCCCAGCACCGCATGCCAAACAACTTTTGGTTTTGGTGATGAATAAAGAAAATGAAGAGTTGTAAAAATGTAATCTTTTTTAGTTTGTAAACTCTAAAAAGTGACTGCATTTAAAAAATATTACATAGGCCCTCGGACCATTGAAAGAATGGAGGAAAGATTTTAGACAGCTTTTTTGTCCTAGGCTTTGAAAATTATATATAGACAGATAATTATTTATTATTTATGTATTTATTTTGAGATAGGGTCTCAAAATAAATCCAGGGTGGAGTGCAGTGGCACGGTCTTGGCTCACTGCAACCTCTGCCTTCCAGGCTCCAGCGATCCTCCCACCTCAGCCTCTAAATAGCTGGGACTACAGGTGCACACCACCATGCCTGGCTAATTTTTTGTACTTTTTGTAGAGATGCGGTTTTACCATGTTGCCCAAGCTGGTCTTGAACTCCTGGGCTTGAGCAGTCTGCCCGCCTTGGCCTCCCAAATTTCTGCGATTACAGGCATGAGCCACCGCGCCTGACTAAACCACCAAGTTTCAATTATTTGAACCTATTTTTTCCTCTGGAGTTGGTGAGGGATTTCTACATTAGAAAACAGAATTTTAAAAAAATTATGAAGTATTTCAAATTTATAGAAAATTACAGAAACTAATAGACAATTATGTATATACCATTCAGCTTTAACAAATATTAATATGTTGATAGGCTAACTTTTAAGTATAATAAAGCTGAATGTGAGCTCAGTAACGAACCTGTAAGCTTGGTATTATCAAGAGGATATTGGCCAAACAGCATACTTGCTGGCCTTTCAGCCACCTAAAATCACATAATAAAAATTGGCTGAATTCCCAGATGGGTAACTTAAAAAAAAAAAAAGTTTATGAACTAGAACCTAATTCAGGAAAGTAAAATACTTGAAATCTTTAAACTGTGAAACTCACTTTATTTTAACTAGTTATTCTCCATATGAACTTGCTTATTAACTAGAGCCAGTTTCCAAGTGTGGGAGATCTGCGAAGCCAGCTGTGACGGAAAGAGATTGTAGAAGGGCACAGCCCTAGTGATACATGGAGCGTGGGTGGGATCTTGGAGACCAACAGCATTTGCTCTAAGCTACTGGGTGTTCCCAACCAGCTGGCGCAGAGTCATCTTGTGAGTGTGTGGTTTTTGTAATATCCTTTTTTAAGTTACAAAATAAAGAGATGTTTATTGTAAAAAGTCAGAATGAGCATAAAGAAGAAAAAAAAATCACCTGCCACCCCACTATTAACATTTTGTCTGTATACACCTCCTTTCCATTTTTTAAGCATATACATATTTTTTGTTGTTATAAAAATGGATGATGGTATTTTGTAACTTGCTTTTATCACCAGATACATTGAGAACATTTTTCTTTCTTTCTTTTTTTTTTTTGAGACAGAGTCTCACTCTGTCACCCAGGCTGGAGTGCAGTGGCACAATCTTGGCTCACTGCAACCTCTGCCTCCCAGGTTCAAGCAAGTCTCATGCCTCAGCCTCCTTAGTAGCTGGGATTACAGGCGTGCACCACCATGCCCAGCTAATTTTTGTATTTTTAGTAGAGATGGGGTTGTGCCATCTTGGCCAGGCTGGTCTCGAGCTCCTGACCTCAAGTGATCCAACCGCCTCAGCCTCCCAAAGTGCTGGGATTACAGACAGGAGCTACCACTCCTCCGTGCTATACATATTTTACCACATTTCTTCTTTCTCTCTCTCTTCCTCTCTTTCTTCCCTTCCCTCCCTTTCTTTCTTCCTTCCTTCTTTCCTTCCTTCCTTCCTTCCTTCCTTCCTTCCTTCCTTCCTTCCTCCCTCCCTCTCTCCCTCCCTCCCTCTTTCCCTCCCTCCATCGTGTCGTGTCTCATCTCGTCTCGTCTCGTCTCATCTCGTCTTGTCTTTTTCTTTTCTTTCTTCTTGCTGTGTCACCGAGGCTGGAGTGCAGTGGCATAACCATGGCTTACTGTAACCCCGAATTCCTAGATTCAAGGGATCCTCCTGCCTTAGCCTTCTGAATACCTGGGAATACAAGCATGCACTACCATGCCTGGCTAATTAAAAAAAAATTTTTTTCTATAGGCAGGGTCTCACAATGTTGTTCAGGCTTACATTTCTTATTTCTAATGGTGGTAATGGCTGTATGTATTTCACTACACAATTGTACCATTTTTTATTTAATGCAACAGCTATTATTGGGTTTTTAGTGTTCTTTTGTTTTTGTTTTGTTTATATTACAAACAATACTATGGTGAACATCCTTACAGCTAATCTTTGCAACATCTATAACTTTTAGGACAAATTTTTAGAAGTAGGATTTCAGAGTCCAAGAGTTTATGTAGGATGACTGTTATCAAATCACCCTTCAGAAAGTTGGACTAAGGTCCTTCCAAGTTGTTGGTCTTTTTTTTTTTTTTAAATAACAGAATTGCTGTACAAATTTATATAAAAGGTCAAGATGATTATATTTGTGTTCAAGGTGGTATCATTTATTTCTTCTAGGGTCACAAGATGCTGCTCATGATTTGGATACACTGAAAAAGAATAAGGTAAAAAAATGCTTTAAGTCTGGCACCATATACACAGAATATTTTAATTGTTTTATTTAGGAAAAACTGTATTGGTCCATCTTTGGTATATTATGGAGTTTATTTGGTAACACTTTGGCTATCATTTCAATAGAGTTGAAAAATAATTGGCACATAATTCAAATATGTGGATCTGTAATCTATCTTTCCAGTCCTACATTTTTCTTGATCTCCTTCATATACGCTCATGAACCTGACCTTGGAGGCATGTCTTTCTTGCCTGTGTTTATGTAGTTCCTCTGTGTGGGATAGACTTTCCCTCATCTCTGTCCAAGACCTGTCCATGCCTTAAGTCCCAACTCACATACCACGTCTTCTGTGATGCCATTTCCGGCCACTCTACTCCATGCAACTGATGTGATTTATTACACATTTACTCAAAAGAATTTTTAGCCCTCTACCATTTTGTTGAGCACTGTTTCAGATCATGGAATTGCTATAGTTGAAGGAGTGCAAGAGATTCTTGTTCACTTGAAACCTATGGCCTAAGGGGCAGACAGAGAAGAGAGAGAAGCAGCTATAGAACAGCATTTGTGTGCTTTGATGGGGAAGTACAGGGTGCTATAGAAGTGCATAGGAGATGATGCTCTTAACCCATGTTTGGTTTGGTTTGTTTTGGGGGGGATAGGTGAATGGGGGGAGACTTCCTGGAGGAAGTGATATTGAAGTATTTCTCTGAAGAGGCTAGGAAAGGAGTAGACAACCTGTAATCCCAAGGCTTTGGGAGGCCAAGGCAGGAGGATTGGTTGACCCCAGGATTTCGAGGTTACAGTGTGCTATGATTTTGCTACTGTACTCCAGACTGGGCGACAAAGCAAGACTCTTTCTCAAAAAAAAAAAAAAAGGAAAGAAAAGTGTTCATGCAGAATAAATGATACGTGTGAAGGCCCAGAAGCAAGAGAAAGGCGGATGCTTTCAGGGACAGAAAAGTTCAGTGACCCTGGAATAGAGAGTATGAGAAAGAAGGGCACCAAGAGACAAGGCCAGAGAGAGAGGTAAGCATGAGCCAGATCACAAAAGGCCATGTAAGCCAAAGTTCGTTGTTTGGACTTGATCCGAAAGACTGTGGAAAGCCACTGAGAAGTTACCCAGAGGTGTAACAAGGTCAAATTTGCAGTTAGAAAGATTTGTCAATAGAAGCAGTGTGGAAAATCGATTGGAGGGTTGCTCAAGTTAGAGATGGGAAACTGATTATAAAGTTATTGCAGTAATCTAAGGAAAAGATGATAGTGGCTGAGATTAAGATTTAGTGGAGATAGAATTAGATAGATGTGAGTGGTTTTTTAGAGGGTAGAATTCTTAAAATTTGATTACTTATGAGGCAGGATGGGGAGTGGGGCTAAGGGAGAAGGAGGAGTCAAGGCTGATATTTAGCTTTCTTTGGTAACTAAGTAAAGTTATTGTTCCATGAGATTGAAAACAACCTAGAAGGAACAGGCTTTGAAGGAGAAACAGTGTGCTCAGTTTTGAACATGTTAGATTTTGGGTGATGTGGATCATCTAGGTGGATGGATATGTAGGGTCTGAAGTTCAGAATAGAGGTGAATATATAGATTTAGGAATCTGCAGCTTTTAAGTAGTTACTGAAATCATTAGAATAGATGAAGCTGCCTGGGGAAAAGTGTAAAGTAAGAGAGAAGAGGGCCTATGACAGAATCTTATCACAGAACTGATAAATTGTAGAATATCACCCTATGTGGAATGATCAAACAAAGAAGAGTCTGCAGTGGGAAAGGAGGATCTAAAAGAGGCCAAAAGAAGGTAGAACAAAAAGGTGGTGTCATGGAAGCTAAAGAGAATAGTGTTTTAAGGAGGAGAGAGTCAGCAATGTCAGATGCTGCAAAAGTTTATGTACGATTAGGACTAAATTATGTCCATGGGACTTGGTGACAGAGAGGTTGTTAGTGCGTTTGGTGGAAACAGTTTCATTTGAATTGGAGGCAAAAGCCATATTGCAGAAGATTGAGAAGTGGGGAAGTGATGGCAAGGGGAAAAAAAAAGAGAGAGGAGCCATAGGTGAGGAGGGGGATGGGAGAGCTTTGAGCATGTTTTAAGGCTGATGGTAGAAGAAGGAATTGAAGATACAGAAAAGCAAGAATTATGACTATGGGGAGATGCCAAGAAAGTAGGAAGCACTGTGACTCCAAGCACAGGTTCTGGAATGAGCCTTATCAAAGATGCACGAGCACATCCCTCATTGTAATCAGAAGGCAGAGGGGAAGTACAGATGTGGACAAAGTTGTTAGTTTTTTGTGTTTTTTTTTTTGAGACAGTCTCGCTCATTTGCTCAGGCTGGAGTGCAGTGGCATAATCGTGGCTCACTGCAACCTTCACCTCCTGGGTTCAAGTGATTCTCAGCCTTTGGATTAGCTTAATGGACTGTCTACATGGCTTTCTTCCACATGGTTGGTGGACTCTAGGAAAAGGGGCTCAAATACATAGATGCAAGAGGAGGAGGTTGCTCAAGTGTACCATCTGAAAGAAAATATTTTACAGCCACACCTCCCCTTACTTTTCAGCCAGATTAGTTCATCAGAATCTCTGGTTATGAGACCCTGTAGTATTGATAGTTTTTAAGAGTTCATCAGGTGACTCTAATGTGCAGTCATCCTGGAGAACCATTTTATTAAGTAAAGAATATGAAGGAAAATAGGGAAATAATTCTAGAAAGGAAAGTTGTATATCACCGATATACTTCTCCTATTTAAGTTTTTATATGGATATTCACAGATTAATTCAAGAAAGATTTTAAGTATTTTCTGCTAAACTCACTGCTCATTCGCTTATAACACTAAGTTAAACATGGTCCCTACCCTCATGGAGTTTCTAGTGCAATGAAAGAGAAAAACAATCTCTAAGTGGTATGAGCTGTAATAGGGCAAGTCCAGGGCTATGAGAATATATAGGCCAGATGTGGTGGCTTATACCTGTAATCCCAGCACTGTGGGAGGCAGAAGTGGGAGCATCACTTGAGGCTAGGAGTTCGAGACCAGCCTGGGCAAAAAAAGTGAGACCACCCCCCCCTTCTCGAGAAAAAAAAAAAAAGTTAGCTGGGTATGGTGGTACATGCCTGTAGTCCCAGCTACTTGGGAGGCTGAGGCGGGAGGATCACCTGAGCCTAGGAGTTCAAGATTGCAGTGGCCTGTGATTGCATCATTGCACTCCAGCCTGGGTGACAGAAAGAGACCCTGTCTCTACATGATGATAACAATAAGTTAAAAAAGAGAGAGAGAAAAAAACATATAGTAGAAGGAGCACTTCTGGTGTGGGATTGAAGCAGTATTATCATTCAAGTGAGTCGCATTTAAATTTTTTACCTTTCTTGTTATAGACATCAACACCCCAGTCTCTTTTTAGGTAACCTAATTCATGGGATTTAAAACAATCATCTTTTTTCTTTCTCTTTAAGGTGACTCATATTCTTAATGTTGCATATGGAGTTGAAAATGCTTTCCTCAGTGACTTTACATATAAGAGCATTTGTATATTGGATCTGCCTGAAACCAACATCCTGTCTTATTTTCCAGAATGTTTTGAATTTATTGAAGAAGCAAAAAGAAAGGTGAGTTTTGTTTTGAGCCACAGTTCTGCAGAAGCAGAAATTTGAAAGTATGGATCCATTACCCAATCTTTATTATTTTTATAATGAATCTCTAAAAAACCATTATGAAATTTCCCTTCTAACAATATTTCATTATTTCCTACAATTATTTGGTTAATTGCTCTTTTTTCAATGAGATGTTTAGTTTCAACATTAATTCAGTTTCTCATTTTCCTATACCTTACTGAGAAATGTTCAGAGATAAAATCCTCTGCTTACTGAGTTTTCCTCTGTAGACATGTAGTTAGATTTCCTTTGAGGGTTTATAGCCACCTGACCTCTGACCAGTTTGCAAGATATTCAGGGGGACTATAAAACAGAGACTGCTCTAGACTTGTTAGTGTATTTATGATGATTAATATGCATTTCATTTTAATGAATGAGATAGTTATTGTGAAACTATGCATATTTAGCAGTAAAATTTTAAGGACTCTAAGGACTAAATGTGTATTGCTTTACTTAGATTGTATGAAAATGCTGATCAGAAGCTGTCTGTTGGTTTTCTGAAGTTAGAAGACCAATAGCCAACATCATATAGTACTTCAATCTTGTTATTGAAGTCAACATTCTGACAGGCAAAGTTTCTAGGTTGGCTGTTATCAATAATTATTCCTTGAAATGTCACCATTTTTAGTCAGCAAATAATTCTTACAGACTTTATGTAAGATACGTAGATGGGAAAGTAGAAGCATTTACAGAGAGGAATAACTCTTCTGGAACACCTAACAATGACAGGATTACAATCAGGTTTAATTGAACTCTGGCCTACCTCCTCTCCCTTTACCTTTTCTCCTTCCCATTTTCTCATCCTCTCTCCCTTCTTTCCTTTCATTTAGTAATATTTATTGAATACCTTAGGTGCCCAGCACTGTTCTACGTGCCTTCCTACTAGACTACCTGGAAAATATAAAACTATTCAATTCTACTGTTCATCAACTTTACTTAATAGCAGATACAGTCATGCACTGCATAGAGATGTTTGGACTGCATATATGATGGCAGTTCCGTAAGATTATAATAATGTATTTTTACCATACCTTTTCTATGTTTATGTATGTTTAGATACACAAATACATACCATTGTGTTACAGTTGCCTACAAGTCAGTATAGTAACATCTGAACAGGTTTGTAATCTTGGAGCAATAGGCCATACCATTCTAGGTTTGGGTGAGTGCACTCTGTGATGTTTACTCCACAAAGAAACTGCCCAACGACACATTTCTCAGAATGCATCACTATTGTTAAATGATGCATGACTGTATTTGGATGGAAGCAAAGGAAGAGGGTTTTTTTGTTTTTTGTTTTTTGTGTTTTTTTTTTTGAGATGGAGTCTCGCTCGGTTGCCAGGCTGGAGTGCAGTAGTGTGATCTCAGTGCACTGTAACCTCCGGCTCACTGCAACCTCCGCCTCTCGGGTTCAAGTGATTCTCCTGCCTCATCCTCCCATGTAGCTGAGACTACAGGAGCACACTGCCACACCTGGGTAATTTTTTGTATTTTAGTAGAGACAGGGTTTCACTGTGTTGCCCAGGCTGGTCTTGGACTCCTGAGCTCAAGCAGACCGCCCGCCTCAGCCTCCCAAAGTGCTAGGATTATAGGCATGAGCCACCGCACCTGGCCAAGGAAGAGGTTTTCTAATTCAAAGCCTAATATTGACCATTCTGTTTTCTTGTGAAAAAATTTACAGGCTCTGGATTGTAACATTCCAGTGTGTGAGTTAATAGTTTTAAAAATAAAAAGGCTGTTTCTGTATTGGCTCCTTCTCTAAGGAGCTGTAGAGTATGCCAGAGATGGCAAAGTATAGATATCATCCATATTCATATTAACATTAGAAGAGATGTAAATGTTGCAAGTAAAAATTAGAGAGGCTAATAGTATCTAGAAAGAAAAGCAAGAGATTGAATATTCTAATAAGCTTGGAATTTTAAATAAATTAAAAAAATAAAGTTTGCCTTAATTTGGGCCAGTAAATTAGAGTGGATTTTAGCTTGGGTTTCCTAAAAATAAAGCCTGAGATGAGGATTTAGAGTTGATGCTTAATTTGAGAGGTACAATCTCTAGGCAGTGAGAGTGGCAAAAAGGAAAGTGATTCAAGGTGGGAGGAGAAGCAATACAAAGTGATGCATTTACCCTGCTGGGCTCATTTCACAGGGAGCTGACTGTTGGCTATTCAGCAAGTACAGCTACTCTACCACCCAAAATATCTCTGGACAGGCAGTACAAAGAAACTGCACCTCAACCCAGCCTGGGAGGGAGGATTTATCTGCCTGGCTTCCTGTCAGCTCCTGTTTCCCATTGGTCAAAGTTTGCCAGTGGGGATATAACCAACCCCACAATTCTGTGTTATAACATTCCACTCCTTCAGCAACCACCTTGAAGCCAAATCTAACACCCTGTAATACAACTTTTCAACCAAGTTGAGAAATAGAAAATCCAGAACTCAGATTACGCCTGTCTATGCTGTGGACACCATGGAAGAAGAGCTCCTTCTTTGACAGGCAAAAGTGAATGGACCTAAGGGGAGAGCAGTCAGCCATGGAGGTGGTAGCCAAGGTGGAGTGTGTTGAGAGGGTCTGTGAGATGGCGGCACCACAAGAATCTGAGGAGTTGCAGAAAATGTTTCTGATAAGATGAATTAGATTTCAGAAATATGTTCTACCCTCTCAAGCCTTATGTCTTATACCGGGATTCTAACCTCAGCCAGTATTTCCCTGCCCTGAAAACTCAGTGCAGTGACACAATCTCAGCTCACTGCAACTCCACCTCCTGGGCTCAAGTGATTCTCCTGCCTCAGCCTCCCTAGTAACTGGGATTACAGGTGTGTGCCACCACGCCTGGCTAATTTTTGTATTTTTAGTAGAGATGGGGTTTTGCCATGTTGGCCAGGATGGTCTCAAACGCCTGACATCAAGTGATCCACCTGCCTCGGCCTCCCAAAGTGCTGGAATTATAGGCATCAGCCACCATGCCTGGAAGGCTAACATATATTTTGTTTTAGCAATAGAATTCTTGAATTTTTTTCATTTTTTAAGAAAAGATCTCTTCATGCCTTTGTCTATTTTATATTTAAGTATTGTTAAATCTAATTACTCAGTGAATTACATGTTTTAAAACTACCTTTCTAGGCTCTAGTTTGTTGTTTTCATCTTTTTACATACCATTGCGAAATGGAATGGTTTCCATTTCCTAAGTCTTTACTCATTTCTCTCTGTACTTGCAAAACTCTGTTTGGTTTCTCTGTCCTTCCTTTATGCCTAAAGGGACAGAAATACACCCGAGAGGAACAGCAATGGTAGCTTCTATAGCCCAAAGAGTCCTTTTAGGAACTAAATTTATTTGTCCCCTCTTGTTATGTGCAAGGTAACAAAGTATGACAATGTATATTTGATATTTCATGTTTATTATTTATAAGATGTGATTTTAAAAACATGATGTAAGTAGTCCATGTTCTTTGTAGAAAAAATGGAAAATACAGATGAAAATTAAGATACTTCCACACTTAGATATAAGCATTGTTAGCATTTTGATATATTTTTCTAGACCTGTATATATATTTTTATGAAAATAGTATCATACAGTTTATATTCTTTTATAGCTTGCTTTTTTTTTCTTTTGGCAACTTCATGATTTTATTTGTGGTACCTGTGCTTTATCTTGAAAATACCTTCTCCCCCCTGTCCCAGACAGTGGGCTGGGAGTGGGCAGCAAAAAATAGAAGACGTCCCTCCCTATTGCACGTGGACCCTATGTACAGGCCTACCTGGCTGAGGCCAGCAGGACTCTTGGCACATTCTTGGATCCCTGCTCAGGAGGGGAGGGCTGACAGGGTGATATCACACGTGAGATCGGGACCTCTGGGCGGCCACTGTGGTCCTGGGTACTGATATTTGCACTTCTTGGTCCTCAGTTCCTTCCTGGTCCCGTCTCCGGCCCTAGTCCCCTCTGTATAGCCTGCTTTTTATACTTAATGATTCAAGTCATTTTACATTTTTGCACAGTATTCTGGTAGTTGGTGAGTCTATAATTTATCTTATTGCCTACTATGAGACATGTAAGCTGTTGGTAGTTTTTTGTTCAATATAAGTAAAAGTTCATTAGAGAAACATTATGGGTCTAAATAAGTACCTAAATTCACTAAGTTTTTAGATGCTTCTGTTACCAATAGAGGATCATGACTGCAAGTTGTCCAGGTTCTTGGCATTTTGAACAAATAATTGGACAAAATGCCCATCAAAGCAAAGAAAGAATGAAGCAACAAAAGAGCAAAAGCAGGGATTTATTGAAAGCAAAAGCAGACTCCACAGTGTCGGAGCAGGTCCAAGCAGCAGCCCAAGGGACAGGATACAGAATCTTCTTGGGTCCAAATACCCACTAGAAGTTTCCCAATGGCCACTTCATGCTCACCTTATGTAAATGAAGTGGTATCCTGCAGTCAGTCTGATTGGTTGGAGAAAGCAGCCAACCAGAGGCTGAAGTGAAGTTACAAAGGTCACCCTCCTGTGCAAACATCTGATTGGTTGCAAAAAGCAACCAATGAGAGGCTAGGGTGAAGTTACAAAGTTATACTTCTGTGCAAATGAAGACTTGGCCTGCAATCAGTCTGATTGGTTGTGGACAACAAATTTTCCATCTGCATTCAGAAAAGGTGGGGGGTTTGCAAAGGCAGTAGCCTCTGGTCCTTTTGTTACTTAGGTGTGGAAAGTTAGGGTTTTCCTTTGACTTTAGTTCTAGGAAATCGGAGTGAGACAGACTTAGGTTCCCTGCCGCCAGACCCTATTCTCTTGCCTTACTTCTTCCAGTTTGTTTCAAAGCAGTCTAACCCATCACTTTTTTGTATTTGTCATGTTTACATTCCCCTCTACTACTGTGGATAGTCATGAGTGGACTTCTCTGACCTGTGCTCCTCAAAGTGTGGTCCAGTTTGCTACCAGAGCTCTGCAGGATAAGAAGGTTGTGCCTGAATATAAACCAAGACATTGCTTAGTTCTTTGAGAGATTTTGGCTACTCCCCCACCCCACCCGAACGCTGAACTAAGGAGTATATTTTTAGTGACAATTGATTTTCATTCCACTGCAAAATTCTTATTTCATCATAGGTGGCTGTCAAACACTTGCAGACTATCACATTATACCCAAGGTTTTTTTAAGTTCTGGGGCACATGTACAGGATGTGCAGGTTTGTTACATTGGTAAACACGTGCCATGGGGATTTGCTGCACTTATCAACCCATCACCCAGCATGTATTAGTTATTTTTCCTGATGCTCTCCCTCCTCCTACCCCACCTCACCCCAACAGGCCCCCAGTTTGTGTTGTTCCCTCCATGTGTCTCTGTCTTCACATTGTTCAGCTTCTACCTATAAGTGAGACATGCAGTGTTTCATTTTCTGTTCCTGCGTCAGTTTGCTAAGGGTAATGGCTTCCAGCTCCATCTATGTTCCTGCAAAGGACATGATCTCTTTCCTTTTATGGCTGCATAGTATTCCATGGGGTATATGTACCACATTTTCATATACAGACTATCATTGATTGGCATTTGAGTTGATTCCGTGTCTTTGCTATTATGAATAGTGCTTATGCCCAAGCTTTTTTTTTTTTTTTCTTTTTTTTTTTTGAGACAGAATCTTACTCTGTCAACCAGGCTGGAGTACAGTGGCACGATCTCAGCTCACTGCAACCTCTGCCTCCTGAGTTCAAGCAATTCTCCTGCCTCAGCCTCCTAAGTAGCTGGGATTACAGGTGCCTACCACCATGCCCAGCTAATTTTTGTATTTTTAGTAGAGATGGGGTTTCACCATGTTGGCCAGGCTGGTCTCGGACTCCTGACCTTGTGATCCACCTGCCTCAGCCTCCCAAAGTGCTGGGATTACAGGTGTGAGCCACTGTGCCTGGCCATGCCGAAGTTTTAATGGAAGTTAAATATAAGGAAAAACACCTGGGCCTGGCTCAGTTACTGTTAACAAATATTAATTACTTATTCTGAGAAGATGTGAGGGATACACATTGCTGCCCTCAAGGAGCTTGCAATCTAGTTGAAAACTATAACAGCACAAGAACAAAGACAACTCTATGAAATGGAAATAACATAGCATAATTACTGTCTGCCTATAGGTTACTACTTGCCCATAGCAAAATGGTGATTTTGAATTTTTGAAAGAACACTTTTCTTTCAGTAATGCAGAACAAATTTATTAACTTAGCAAACAGTTATGGAAGAACTACTATATGCCAAGAATTACACTAAATACCAGGCATACAAAGATGGCTAAGACATTTCTCCTGCCCTCATTTCACTTGGAAAGAGGCAGTCTTAGAACAGAAGTCAGAATTAGCTGTACCAAGAAGAGCAAAGGTCTTCTAGGCATAGGACGACAGCAAGTGCAAAGGAAAAAAAATGGTTTATAAATTGTTACTATTTTGAGCTCTGGAAAAGGGATATAAAGCCAACAATTTCTCTGGAAATACTTTCAAGGACAGTATGATACCTAAGGAATAATCAAAAGGTAGAAAGTAGGTAAATTGAAAAGCTGTAGAAAAACAGCTATTATATAAAGTAGAAAGAAGAAAATAATATCATTTTAAAACATTAGCTAAAATCGGATGCACAATGTGTAAGACTGAAAATAAAGCTAGTTTCATGTTCAAAAGCCTATGTATGCATCATAAAGTAAAGCCAACTAGTATATAAGCAGGAAATATTAAAAGTGACATTGAACGATATCTCTTGCTTATTAAGCTTATGATTGCAAGTTTCTGTGGCGTATCTAATTAATTTGTTTTATGCTAAATGAAGTTCATTAATAATTTTCATCAGTTACTTTAATATAATTTTTAAACATCTTAAGTTTTGTAAAAATGGGCTATTGATACAAAATTAGAAAAGTTCCCAAGGTGTATAGTGAATATGTGTGTTTTGATTTTCTTATATAGAAACTGTTGAAGTTTGAAAATGAGCCATAAATATCTATAGAAAACAGTAATATCCCATAGTAATGTAAGATGTGAAAAAAGAAAACAATTGGTATTGTCCTTTTTATATGAGGATTTTCAAAATGTTAACTAATTTTGTTATTAATCATTTGGCTTTCTTGAAAAGAGATGCACTTGCAAATTTGTTACAGCAGATCAAGGAAAGGAGTTTTGCAACAGATGTATGAATCAGAAAACTGCCTTGCAGAAGTAAAATAATCCAATGAGTCATAACAATAGTATTGTTAATATGTGCTTTGGGTAGAGGGTTTTCAGTAGTATATTTTTTCCCTCCTGCTCTCGTCTTTTTTTGTGTTGTACCAAGTAAAGAATCAAGAAATGAAGTAACTAAAATGTCTAATTCTGGAGGGTGTGCTCACAGTTCACCGCATTTCATTTAGATCATTAACTTTTTAAAAGCTTCAGATAGGCCAAGCTGTACCAATACTGTCCCATCAGATCTATCACATTCATTATTAATACAATACTGCCCTCATCAGCATTGGTCTTGCACTGTGTCTCTTTTCACTTGGAAAGTATCATTTGCAAGTTACCTGAAACGTTTTTCATTTATTGACCTCATGCTGGTGTCTGATTACCTTTTCCACTTCACATTGTTATGAGCTATTTGTGTCACATTTTACTACCTCATAAGTTTAAATATTTTTAAGTAACTTCCTGCCAGAATAAAATATGTCCAAGGGTAGAAAATTTTTTCCTTGCTGATTATTTAAACAGATTTGCAAGCCATTGACACTAGCTTATTTATGAGAACACTAATTATACTCTGGAGTATTTCTGGCTTTCTGTTTAGTTTATAGTTATTATTTTATGTTTCCACATATATTTCCTGTGGTTTTTTTCTTATTTATATACACTTATATACTAAGTTGTTAGGTTTTATGTGTACTTTACTGATACATTTGGCTACAAAGTTGTTAGGTTTTCATGTGTACTTTACTGATACATTTGACTACTAAGTTATTAGGTTTTTATGTGTACTTTACTGATACATTTGGCAACTAAGTTGTTAGGTTTTAATGTGTTCTTTACTGGATTACTTTAGTTTAATGAAAGATACTGTTTCAGTATTCCAAACATCATTAAAGCATTTCAATCATGGATTAGTAGGTAAGGGAGGTACAGGTTGATTGATTGATTGATTGAGTTTCCATTTGTTGCTGGTAATGAATTTTATTTCAATAATCAAATAAATTGAATCAAATAAATCAATAAAATTGAATATTATACCTTCAAGTAGTATAAGAATGTGCAATTGATTTAATAACCTTTCTCAAATGAATAATGAAGATTTTTGTTTGATTTTTTTTTTTTTTGTAGGATGGAGTGGTTCTTGTTCATTGTAATGCAGGCGTTTCCAGGGCTGCTGCAATTGTAATAGGTTTCCTGATGAATTCTGAACAAACCTCATTTACCAGTGCTTTTTCTTTGGTGAAAAATGCAAGACCTTCCATATGTCCAAATTCTGGCTTCATGGAGCAGCTTCGTACATATCAAGAGGGCAAAGAAAGCAATAAGTGTGACAGAATACAGGAGAACAGTTCATGAGTTGCATTGTAGCAGACAATGGACAACTGTAGTTTCTGAATTGACTTCTATAGCCATCTTTTCCCTTTTTTAGAGAGTAGACTAGCAAAACTCCCTTTTTTCTCTTGACTTTTTAATGCATAAATGGAGGTCAATTTGATTGTCCTGACCTACTGTATAAGTAAATTTCAAATGTCTTTACTTTTTCTTTGTTATTATAATGTGTGATTAAATGCTTTTTTAAATTGCTAAGGGAAAATAACAAAGTATTAGTAATCATTGCGTTCTGTAGAAGAAAAAGGTTTAAATTTAAAATGTGTATTTAGAGCATGGAGAGAATCATTTAATGAAGCCGATTTTTCTGTTCCAGCAACTGTTTTTATGAAAGAAAAACTTGAAATGCTACTTAACTTACTATTTCAAAGGGAAGTAAATTTCTTTTTAAAGAATCTTTTTAAGATTAAAAATGAATACCTTCAATCTCCCAAAAGAGATAACCAGTATCTGAAGGTTTATACAATATTTATACAGTGGCTACAATATTCACAAAATTCTTATGTTCTCTTATGAAAAATATACACTTTTCATTTTGTCTTCTTCTTTTTTTTTTTTTTAGATGGAGTTTGTCTCTCGTCACCCAGGCTGGAGTGCAATGGCGCAATCTCGGCTCACTGCAACCTTTGCCTCCTGGGTTCAAGCGATTCTCCTGCCTCAGCCTCCCAAGTAGCTGGGATTATAGGTGCCTGCCACCATGCCCGGCTAATTTTTGTATTTTTAGTAGAGATGGAGTTTCACCACGTAGGCCAGGCAGTCTCGAACTCGTGACCTCAGGTGATCCATCCACCTTGGCCTCCCTAAATGCTGAGATTACAGGTGTGAGCCACTGCGTCCGACCTCATTTTGGTTTTTTCAATTCTGTTATCTGCATTTCTTTCTTTCTTTTTTTTTTTAATGTGTAGATGTTCTGTCATACGTTATTGTGAGCTTTGGTTCTTTGAATAGGTGATCTATTCTCTTACATTTTGTGCTTTTTATCTTGGGTGCCTAGCATTCTGTTTTTTGATCCTATGTCACAATTTTTTGAGAAAATGTTTGATACTGCAAGATCATTGTTTAGTGGTCTGTTTTCTACTTCAGTGTTCTACCAGAGAACATATTTTTTAGGGGAGAAGGGTTATGGTTTTGTAAGAAACTTTAAATATACTTTTAGGAGACCCAGAATCATTTACAGTTTTATCTTTGGCCTTTGAATAGGTTCTTTTTCTTTAATGTCTCTGTATTTGCAGGACTGAGCTCTGTACATTATAAATTTGCTTAAAGATTTTGATTTTTTCTTCAGAATATGGTATACTTAAAATTAATTAATTAGGACAGTTTCTTTCTTTTTTCTTTTCTTTTTTTTTCGAGACAGGGTCTTGCTCTGTCACCTAGGCTAGAGTGGAGTGGCATGAACACAACGCACTGCAGCCTCTACCTCCTGGGCTCAAGCAATCCTCCCACCTCAGTCTCCTGAGTAGCTGAGACTACAGCTGTGCACCACCACATCTGGCTAATTTTATTTTTATTTTTGTAGAGACAGGAGTCTTGCCATGTTGCCCAGGCTGATCTCAAACTCCTAGGCTTAAGTGATCCTCCCGCCTCCCCAAGTGCTAGGATTACAGGCATCAGCCACCACGCCTGGCCTGATAGTTTCCACATAGTTTTTCATGACTTAGAAGATATCATTGCCATGTAGATTTTATTTTTAAAAGTCTTGAGCTCTTCTTAAATATACATTATAGAGAGCAAGCATAGATGGAAAGTGCATATTGAGCACATCTGTGCATTTAAGAAGGCAGGCTTTCATATGCTGTCATGAGCAAAAAGTAGAAGTGATAAATGCAAGTTATGTTTTGAGATTGCTTACACCGTGACAAGATGCCATCACTTGTGATGTTATGAACTGTTATGAACTCTGCTTCTGCTAAGAAGCAGTCTAAATATAATCAACCTACAGTGAGCTCTTTGAAGCCAACCAAGGCAGGCAGAACCCTCTTAAATATGAGACTAATGTATAGGTTCTCTCTATGGTCAGTATCACTGGATGAGCCTTCTCCTTTCACAAGAAAGGATGTATTTAAATACATTTTATTTTGCTAAGTCCTGTTTAGTTTTCAGCCATTAAATGTCACATGAAGCCTTGATAGAATTTGTTCATAATGGATCATGTATTATTATTATTATTATTATTTTTGAGATGGAGTTTTGCTCTTAATGATGTTATTATTATTTGAGACAGAGTTTTGCTCTTATTGCCCAGGCTGGAGTGCAGTGGCGTGATCTTGGCTCACTGCAACCTCTGCCTCCCAGCTTCAAGCGATTCTCCTGTATCAGCCTCCCAAGTAGCTGGGATTATAGGCATGTGCCACCATGCCCAGCAAATTTTGTATTTTTTTTGGTAGAGACGGGGTTTAACCATGTTGGTCAGGCTGGTCTCGAACTCCTGACCGCAAGTGATCTGCCCGCCTTGGTCTCCCAAAGTGCTGGGATTACAGCGTTAGCCACTATACCTGGCCTGGATTGTGTATTATTTATGTCTGTAGTTTGTATGCTTAGTTGTTGCCTATAGTGATCCGGGTAAGATTCAAACATTTATCTTTTGTATCTTCTACAGAAGTGCTTTGAGCATCAAGTTTGTTTTAATGTTAAATTGTAGTTTGCTGTATTAAAATAGATCAATGAACATAATTCAGTCTTTTAGGGGCACCAAGTAAAGCATAAGGTCATGTATACTATACAATATGTTTATTGCACTTCCCATGGAGATAAATCACTCTGTCATTCCTAGTTATTTTTAAAAAAGAACTTTATGATTATGATCCTCTTTCTCACGTACTGTAAACTTAAAAGATACATACACCAAATATAGTTACGTTTTAAAGGAGAGGAAAAATATTTCAAGGAGTTTTTTCCTCTTTGTTTTTAAATAGATTATTCTGCCATTTTTTAAAGGAAAGGGAAAATGAAAACAGCATGTCTTTTTAAACATTGAAAAGAAATATGGAGGCTTTGAACTGCAAACTGAAAAAGCTGAGTAGAACAAAGGCAGTGGAGCATACAATACAATTCTATTTATTTGAGGTTAATTAAAGTTAATAATTTTTAAATGTTTTTCTAATTTTATGCTTTAAAATAGGTTTCTGATTACATAAAATTTGAATAGAAAACTCAAGAAGTATGTAGATTTTTGAAGAAACCAAACAATATTTTTCTTAGATTTTTGGAGGCAAAATTTAGACCAATATACTAATTCAAAGACAAATATTTCAGAGGAAATGGAGTATAGTATTTGACATTTTGTTTGCAATTTTACTTTTTCTTCCCTTCTTCCCTGTTGAACCTTGATTAAAATGTATGAATACAATGCTTGGATTTTTTTTTTCAGCTTAGACTCTGATAATTTTAGTGGTAATGGGGAAACCTGAATTTGTCAGCATGATTATTTGTAACTCGGATTGTTCAAATGTATATAGAAGGTTCCCTTCAAGTGTTGTTTCTCCAAGTAGTCATAAATGTAGCAAGTATAAATCAGAATATCATCTTATAACCTTACAGAGTTAACCGAATGAGTCAATACCTTTATAAGCAAAACCATGATAAATTTAAAAACAACAGAAATGTGGCATGATTACTTATTTGTTCCAGGTGACTCTAAATAGTTGATTTTTCTGCCTGAAGGATCCTGAACATATTTAGTTACCCTGTAGTTATTTAGGAATTTAAACCAGAAGACTTTGAAGTTGTATATTCTTGCAATACATAAAATGGCATTATAATTAACAAACTTATGGTTTGTTTCAATTGATGTACACAAAAAATAACTTATAGTTAGACTTTTCTATTTCAAGTAAAGCTTTGAGTTACTTATTTTTATACATGTTCATCATGTACCCTTTATTGTTTCTAGGTGTTGATATACTTTAATAAAAATGATATGTTTAATAGTTCCCTATTAATATATTTCTTTGAAGCTATTTGTTTTAAAAGATGTAACACTTACTTGCTGTCAAATTCTGGATTAAAAAATCTGTTGGTGGCCAGGCGTGGTGGCTCATGCCTGTAATCCCAACATTTTGGGAGGCCAAGGAGGTGGATCATTTGAGGCCAGGAGTTCAAGACCAGCCTGGCCAACATGGCAAAACCCCATCACTAAAAATACAAAAATTACCCAGGCGTGGTGGTGGGTGCCTGTAATCCCAGCTTCTCAGGAGGCTGAGGTAGGAGTATCGCTTGACCCTGGGAGGTGGAGGTGGCAGTGAGCCGAGATAGCACCACTGCACTTCTAGGTGACAGGGTGAGACTCTGTCTCAAAAAAAAAAAAAAAAAAAAAAATCTATTGGCAAGACACACAACTTTATATTTTAAAATGTAACTGAGTTTAGATCTACGAAGATTTGTTGTTCCCGTCTCTTCAAGAAATGAAAAGCCGGCTGGGTGCGGTGGCTCACGCCTGTAATTTCAACATTTTGGGAGGCTGAGGCAAGCAGATCACGAGGTCAGGAGTTCAAGAGCAGCCTGGCCAATACAGTGAAACGCCGTCTCTACTAAAAATACAAAAAAAAATTAGCCGGGCATGGTGGCACATGCCTGTAGTCCCAGCTACTTGGGAGGCTGAGGCAGGAGAATCGCTTGAACCTGGGAGGCAGAGTTTGCAGTGAACCGAGATTGCACCACTGCACTCCAGCCTGGGCGACAGAGCGAGACTCTGTCTCAAAAAACAAAAGAGAAAAGCTAGAGTGAGAGCTTATAATTGGCATCACTGTGGACAGATTGTCAATGAAAATTCAATAGAATACCTTATTTAAGAGATGTTGAGTTACTGTCAGATTAAATTACCCTAGATTCTAACCATGACTGCATTGAGATTATTTGTACATAGTGTGGCACCCACCTCCCACGCTCATGCAAACAGGTTGTTATATCTTTGTAATAGTTATTTTTAAATGTACAGTAAATTATTGTTGACTGTAGTCACCCTGTTGTGCTATCAAATACTAGATCTTATTCTATCTAGCTATATTTTAATACTCATTAGCCATCACACTTCTTCCCTTCATGCCCCCACTATTCTTTCCAGCTTCTAGTAACCATCATTCTACTGTCTATCTCCATGTGTTCAACTGTTTTAATTTTTGGCTCCCACAAAGGAGTGAGAACATGTGAAGTTTATCTATCTGTGCCAGTCTTATTTGACAACAGAATGTCCTCCAGTTCTATCCATGTTTTTCCAAAGGACGGGATCTTACTCTTTTTCATGGTTGAATAGTACTCCATTTTGTATATGTACTACATGTTATTTATCCATTCATCTGTTGATGGACACTTAGGTTGCTTCCAAATCTTGGCTATTGTGAATAGTGCCACAATAAACATGGGACTGCAGATATCTCTTTGATATATGAATTTCCTTTCTTTTGGGTATGTATCAATGTCCATCAGGGATGCAGGCCAATAGTTTTCTTTTTTAATGTGTCCTTTTTATTATTATTATACTTTTAGTTCTGGGATACATGTGCAGAACTTGGGGGTTTTTTACACAGGTACACATGTGCCGTGGTGGTTTGCTGCACCCTTCAACCTGTCATCTAGGTTTTAAGCCCCACATGTGTTAGGTATTTCTCCTAATGCTATCCCTCCCCTTACCCCCCACCCCTCAACAGGCCCCAGTGTGTGATATTCCCCTCCCTGTGTCCATGTGTTCAGCTCCTACTTATGAGTGAGAACATTTGGTGTTTGGTTTTCTGTTTCTGTGTTAGTTTGCTGAGAATGATGGTTTCTAGCTTCATCCATGTCCCTGCAAAGGACATGAACTCATTCTTTTTTATAGCTGCTAGTATTCCATGGTGTATATATGCCACATTTTCTTTATCCAGTCTATCATTGATGGGCATTTGGGTTGGTTCCAAGTCTTTGCTATTGTAAATAGTGCTGCAATAAACATACGTGTGCATGTGTCTTTATAGTAGAATGATTTATAATCCTTTTGGTATATACCCAGTAATGGGACTGCTGAGTCAAATGGTATTTCTGATTCTAGATCCTTGAGGAATCGCCCCACTGTCTTCCACAATGGTGGAACTAATTTATACTCCCACCAACAGTGTAAATGCGTTCCTATTTCTCCACATCCTCTGCAGCATCTGTTGTTTCCTGACTTTTTAATGATCGCCACTCTAACTGGCATGAGATGGTATCTCATCGTGGTTTTGATTTGCTTTTCTCTAAAGACCAGCGATGACGAGCTTTTTTTTCATATGTTTGTTGGCCACATAAATGTCTTCTTTTGAGAGGTGTCTGTTCATATCCTTCACCCACTCTTTGGTGAGGGTTTTTTTTTTTTGTATATTTGTTTAAATTCCTTGTAGATTCAGGATATTAGACCTTCGTCAGATGGATAGATTGCAAAAATTTTCTCCAATTCTGTAGGTTGCCCATTCACTCTCATGATAGTTTCTTTTGCTGTGCAGAAGCTCTTTAGTTTAATTAGATCCCATTTGTCAATTTTGGCTTTTGTTGCAATTGCTTTTGATGTTTCAGTAGTGAAGTCTTTGCCCATGCCTATGTCCTGAATGGTATAGCCTAGGTTTCCTTCTAGGGTTTTTATGGTTTTAGGTTTTACGCTTACATCTTTAATCCATCTTGAGTTAATTTTTGTATAAGGTATAAGGAAGTGATCCAGTTTCAGTTTTCTGCATATGGCTAGCTAGTTTTCCCAGCACCATTTATTAAATAGGGAATCCTTTCCCTGTTGCTTGTTTTTGTCAGCTTTGTCAAAGATCAGATGGTTGTAGATGTGTGGCATTATTTCTGAGGCCTCTGTCCTGTTCCATTGGTCTATATATCTGTTTTGGTACCAGAACCATGCTGTTTTGGTTACTGTAGACTTGTAGTATTGTTTGAAGTCAGGTAGCGTGAAGCCTCCACCTTTGTTCTTTTTGCTTAGGATTGTCTTGGTTATATGGGCTTTTTTTGTTTCCATATGAAATTTAAAGTAGTTTTTTCTAATTCTGTGAAGAAAGTCAATGGTAGTTTGTTGGGAATAGCATTGAATCTATAAATTGCTTTGGGCAGTATGGCCATTTTCACAATATTGATTCTTCTTATCCATGAGCATGGAATGTTTTTCCATTTGTTTGTGTCCTCTCTTATTTCCTTGAGCAGTGGTTTGTAGTTCTCCTTGAAGAGGTCCTTCACATCCCTTATATTTCCATTTTCTTTTATTTTATTTTCTTTGTTTGTCTTTTATTGGAGTATAGGAATGCTTGTGATTTTTGCACAATTGATTTTGGATCCTGAGACTTTACTGAAGTTGTTTATCAGCTTAAGGAGATTTTGGGCTGAGATGTTGGGGTTTTCTAACTATACACTCATATCATCTGCAAACAGAGAGAATTTGGCTACCTCTTTTCCTATTTGAATATGCTTCATTTCTTTCTCTTGCCTGATTGCCCTGGCCAGAACTTCCAATAGTATGTTGAATAGGAGTGGTGAGAAGGCATCCTTGTCTTATGCCAGTTTTCGAAGGGAATGCTTCCAGCTTTTTTCTAATGTGTCTTTGTGTGATTTTGGTATCAGGGTAATACTAACCTCATAGAATACATTTGGAAATCTTGCTTTCTCCTCTGTTTTTCAAAATAGTTTGAGTAGGATTGATTTTAGTCTTTCTTTAAATGTTTCATAAAATTCAGGAGTAAAGCCAATGGGGTCCTGGATTTTTCTTTGCTGGCAGACTTTTTATTATGGCTTTGATCTCATTCCTTGTTATTGGTCTTTTCAGGTTTTGGATATTTTTATGGTTCAGTGTAAGTAGGTTGTATGTTTCTAGGAATTGTTTCATTTTTTCTAGGTTTTGCAATTACTGGCATACAGTTGCTTATAGTAGTTTCTAATGATCCCTTGAATATCTGGGGTATCACTTGTAATGTCTCCTCCATCTGTGATTTTGTTTATTTAGTCTTCTGTCTGTTATTCTAGACATACTGTGGGTCAGAAGGGAACTCTGACTCAGTGTGTTAGTCTGACTAAAAGTTTGTCAATTTTGTTTATTTTTTCAAAGAACAACTTTTTATTTTATTGATCTTTTGTATTTTTTTCCATTTCAGTTTCATTTATTTCTGCTCGAAGATTTACTATTTATTTTCTTCTACTAATTTTGTTTTGGTTTGCTCTTGCTTTTCTAGTTGTTACAGATGCATGGTTAGGTTTTTTATTTGAAGTTTTTCTACTTTTTTGTTGTAGGTGCTTATTGCTATAAACTTTCCTCTTAGTACTGCTTTCACTGTATCCCATAGGTTTTGGTAAGATGTGTTTCCATTTTCTTTTATTTCCAGAAATTTTTAAATTATGTTCTTAATTTCTTCATTGGCCCACTGGTTATTCAGGAGCATATTATTTGACTTCCAGATGTTTGTGTAGTTTCCGAAGTTCCTCTTGCCATTGATTTCCAGTTTTATACCATTCCTGGTCAGAAAAAATACTTGATATGATTTCAATGTTTTTTTGAATTTTTTAAGACTTGTTTTGTGGCCTAACATATGGTCTATCCTTGAGAATTATCTATGTGCTGAGGACAAGAATGTGATTCTGCAGCTGTTGGCTAAAATGTCCTGTAAATACCGATTAGGTCCATTTGGTCTACAGTGCAGATTAAATCCAATGTTTCTTTGTTGATTTTCTGTCTGGATTATCTGTCCAAAGCTGAAAGTGAGTGTTGAAGTCTCCAGCATTATTGTATTGGGATATATCTCCCTCTTATTTCCAGCTATTATTGTATTGGGATGTATCTCCCTCTTTAGCTCTAATAATAATTGTTTCATATATCTGGTTGCTCCAGTGTTGGGTACATATACACTTATGATTGTAATATCCTCTTGTTGAATTGACTCCTTTATCATTATATGGTAACTGTCTCTTTTTATATATTTTGTCTTGGAGTCTATTTTGTCGGATATAAATATAGCCACTACTCATGCTCTTTTTTGGTTTTGATTTGCATGGAGTATCTTTCCATTCCTTTACTTTCAGTCTATGAGAGTCTTTATAGGTGGAGGGTGTTTCTACTGTGGCTGAGCTGGCAGCCAAACCATGGGACACAGTTCTTCTGTATTCGTCTGTTCTCACATTGCCATAAAGAACTGCCCAAGACTGGGCAATATTTAAAGAGAAGAGGTTTAATTGACTCATAGTTCTGCGTGGCTGGCGAGGCCTCAGGAAACTTAAAATCATGGTGGAAAGCACCTCTTCACATAGTGGTAGGAGAGAAATGAATGAATACGAAGCGAAGGGGGAAGCCCCTTATGAAACCATCGGATCTCATGAGAACTCACTCACTATTATGAGAACAGTATGGGGGAAAACCGCCCCTATGATTCAATTACCTCCCACTGGGTCCCTCATGTGACACATGGGGATTATGGGATTACAATTCATGATGAGATTTGGTTGGGGACACAAAGTCAAACCATATCATCACCTTCCTACTATTACCTCTCCTTTGCTCATGCAGAAGTAGTTGCTCCTCATGGCCACCACTGCTCCAGGCCCACAGTGAGTACTGCCTGGCTACTACCAATGTTCACTCAAAGCCCAGGGGCTCTTCAGTCAACTTGTGGTGAATGCTGCCAGGCCTGAGTCTCTCCCTTTAGGGCAGTGGGCTCTCCTGTGGCCCAGGGTGGGCCCAGAAACGCCATCCAGGAGCCAAGGCCTGGAATTAGGAACCTTAGGAGTTCACTTTGTGCTCTACCAAACTGTGGCCATGCTGGTACCCAAGCTGCAAGACACAGTCCCCTTTGTGTTTTCCTCTTCTTTCCTTAAGCAGAAGGAGTCTCTCTCCATGGCCACCACAGCTTGGAATGTGCTGTGTCATTCCTGAAGCCAGCATGGCCCTGGGTTTCACCCAAGTCCCATGGTGATTACTGCCTGGGTACCCCTGATGTTTATTCAAGGCCCAAGGGCTTATTAGTCAGAAGGTGATAAATCCTTCCAGGACTGGGTTCTTCCTTTCAAGGAAGTTGGTTTCCTTCTGACCCAGAGTGTGTCAAGAAATGTCTAGGAGGTAGGTCCTGAAATGGGGGCATCAGGACTCTGCTTGGTGCCCTATTCTACTGTGGCTGAGCTGGCATCTCAGTTGCAAGACAATGTCCTGTTTACTCTCCCCTCTCCTCTCCTCAAGTAGAAGGAAGGAATCTCTTGAAGCTATGAGCTGCACTGCTTACGGTTAAAGGATAGGTGATGCAAGTACTTTGTTGACAGCCCAGCTGGTGTCTCACTAGGTAGCACCACCCTAAGTCTACTGGTTCCGAGCCCAGCACAGCACCAGGACTTGCCCTGGAATCATAGTCCTTACACCCTAGACGGTCTTTCAAGTTTATTTAGGACCCCATAGCACTTTAGCCCATGGTGGTGGGGCTAGCTGAAACTCAGGTTCTGACCAGTGGGTCGGACACTTCCCATCTGGCTAGACCAGCCCTAGCCAGATGGGAAGTGTCTCTTGGTGGTCACTAACAGAATCCTGCCCTATGTTGCTTTCTGCTGTAACACAGCAGCACTGAGTTCCAATGCAAAGTTCCACAGTCATTGTGCTCTCTCTTCCCCAAGCACACAGATTCTCTCTTGAGGTGACACGGCCACTGCCAAGGGATGGGGGAGAAGTGGTGTCAGCAATACAAGACTGTCTTTCCTACCCTTTCCAGTGCCTCTTTCCCTGATATGATGTTAAAACTAGGTACTTTGATAGCACACCTGATTTTTGTTTTTTATAAAGTGCTTTCTTGTGTGGACAGTTGTTCAATTTGGTGTTTCTGTAGCGGGGATGATTGCTAGAGAGTTCTATTTCACCATCTTGCTATAGAAATTAATACTGTAGAAATATTTATTGAGAATCTAACTATTAATACAAATGGTGCTTAATGTAAGAATACTGCATATAAATCTGATTTTGTTGATGCTTGTTATCTATACAGTGATAAATCCTTCAAAGTTAAAAGTAAAGAACACCAATAATGCAACTTGCCTTCGCTCTTTCCACTTGAGTATCATTCTACTTGAATATCATTCTGGTAGGATAGGAAGTCTGTTTAATTGCTTGCATTCTCTAAAGTCTCATTCTCCTCTTTCCACAATTCAGTTCTTCTATCAAATGCATGAATTTACTTAATAAGAGTTGTCCCTTGAACAAGGTGGGTGTTGGAGGAGCCAACCCTTCCCTCCACAATAGGAAAATCCGTGTATAACTTTTTTCTTCCAGAGCGTGGGGTCTTGCTATGTTGCCCAGGCTAGACTCAAACTCCAGAGCTCAAGCAATCCTCCTGTCTCAGCCTTCCAAGAAGCTGGGACTATAGGTATATACCACCAGGCACATACAAAAATAACACATATATTGTGTATGTTATATGTATTCCATATTCTTACAATAAAGTAAGATAGAGAAAAAATGTTATTAAGAAAATCATAGGTTGGGCATGGCGGCCCATGCCTGTAATCCTAGCAGTTTGGGAGCCTGATGTGGGCAGATCACTTGGGCTCAGGAGTTTGAGACCAGCCTGGACAAAATGATGAAGGCTCATATCTACTAAAAATACAAAAAATTAGCCAGGCATGGTGGCAAATGCCTGTGGTCCCAGATACTTGGGAGGATGAGGTAGGAGGATCACTACAGCCCAGGAAGTTGAGGGTACGGTGAGCTATGATCATGCCACTGCACTCCAACCTGGGTGACAGAGTGAGACCCTGCCTCAAAACAAACAAAAACCCAAAAACAAAACAAAAACGAATGAAGAAAATCATAAGGAAGAGAAAATATACTTACTGTTAATTAAGTGGAAGTGGATCATATAAAGGTCTTCTTCTGCATCATCTTTGTGGAGAGTAGGCTGAGGAGAAGGAGGGAGCAGAGGAGCTGACTTGCTGCCTCCGGGTGGCAGAAGTGGATGAAAATCTGCATGTAAGTGGACCCACACAGTTCAATCCCATGTTGTTCAAGGGTCAACTGTAGTTGTAATTATTGCTAATGCAGCTTTATGACTGTAAGGAGTAAATCAAAACAGTTAATGTCTCACCACAAGAGATTTGTTTATATACAGCTTTTATAAAAAGAAATGGAATATTTTCTGAAATAAGAATCTAAGCTCCAAAGTCAGATTGTCAATTTAAATTTTGACTTAACTGCTTACTTGGGCAAATTAACTTTTTAAGATATCTCAGGCTGGGCGCTGTGGCTCACGCCTGTAATCCCAGCACTTTGGAAGGCTGAAGCGGGTGGATCACGAGGTCAGGAGATCAAGACCATCCTGGCTAACACAGTGAAACCCCGTCTCTACTAAAAATACAAAAAATTAGCTGGGCACGGTGGCGGGTGCCTGTAGTCCCAGCTACTCGGGAGGCTGAGGCAGGAGAATGGCGTGAACCAGGAGGCGGAGCTTGCAGTGAGCCGAGATTGCGCCACTGCACTTCAGCCTGGGTGACAGAGTGAGACTCCGTCTCAACAACAACAACAACAACAACAACAACAAAAAATGATATTTCATAGAGTACTTTTAAAGATTAAATGAGATAATGTGGCTTAATAGTAGGCACTCAGTTTTTTTAAAAGTTGAAGTAGATTTCTATATCATGGGTAGCCCAGGAATGATGTTTTCTCACAACATAAACCATATTCTTATAATAACAAAGACTCTCTTTCAATAAGTAATAATATATACTACAATTCTCATTAATTATAGAAAAATGAAGATTCATAAAAGCTTTCCTTAAAAAAAAGTACATTACCTTTTCAATAGAGTTAAGAAAATGGGAAATCACTGGTATTCAATCCTGTGGTCTTTTCTCTTTCAGCAAATAAAAACAGCTATACCTTGTCCACCACCACAAGCTGACCCAATGCTACAAGTATGTGGCTCTTTGATACTGCGGACTCTTTTTTTTTTCTTTTTTTTTTTGAGATGGAGTTTCACTCTTGTTGCCCAGGCTGGGGTGCAATGACGCAATCTCAGCTCACTGCAACCTCTGCTTCCCAGGTTCAAGTGATTCACCTGTTTTAGTCTCCTGAGTAGCTGGGATTACAGGCGCCCACCACCACACCCAGCTAATTTTTTGTATTTTTAGTAGAGACGGGGTTTCACCATGTTGGCCAGGCTGGTCTCGAACTCCTGACCTCAGGTGATCCACCCGCCTCAGCCTCCCAAAGTGCTGGGATTATAGGCGTGAGCCACCGCACCCAGCCAACACTGCAGACTCTTGATCTCACTGAGGTTATTCTCAACTTGGACCAATTAATGATTGGTCTACTTGGTGCAAAATTTTGGTCAGAGAAACTTGGAGCAAATTAGGAGTCAAGTTGCTCTCCTTTCTTATCAGTTGACTGAATATCATCTACCCTAATTAATGGCTCTAAACTTGGATGGCATGAAAATATGCTGTTTAAAACTGTAAATTGCTATACTAATTTTATTACTTTCTCAGATGAATTGGTCAGAACAAAACTTTTAGTCATTAAAGACTTTCTAGAAGCTTCAGTTTAATCTCTACTTTTAAAATGTATGTTCTCAGCACATGATATGTTAATCCTCCCTTAGTCCATAGCACAGGGTGTACGAGTCCTTCCCTAAACTATAGTCCAGGGTGTACCAGTCCTCAGCTAGTGTCTTCAATTGTCCTTATTTTAAATAATAAAATGTTAAATTGTACTGTATGATGCATTAGTTAATGAATATTCAGGTATTCCAAGTGAAAATAAACATTTCTTTTTATTAGTGTTAGAGTTTTTATTTTCTCTTGTAATTTATAGAAACTAATATAATGTAACACAACTTAGGCATGAAGCTAATGTTCTTAACAAATGCTCTTGACAAATACTGTGTTTTTAAAATATCATTGAATGATGCTTCATATTGCATATACAAATACTGTTAAAAGCCTAGAACTGGCCAGGCGCAGTGGCTCACGCTTGTAATCCCAGCACTTTGGGAGGCCGAGGCGGGAGGATCACGAGGTCAGGAGATCGAGACCATCCTGGCTAACATGGTGAAACCCCGTCTCTACTAAAAAAATACAAAAAAATTAGCCGGGCATGGTGGCGGGCGTGGTGGCGGGCACCTGTAGTCCCAGCTACTCGGAGAGGCTGAGGCAGGAGAATGGCGTGAACCCGGGAGGCAGAGCTTGCAGTGAGCCGAGATTGAGTCACTGCACTCCAGCCTGGGTGAAAAAGCGAGACTCCGTCTCAAAAAAAAAAAAAGAAAAAAAAAAGCCTAGAACAGATCATCTTGGGCCTAAAAAGAATTTTCATGTTTGTAAGTACATATTTTTTTTTGGAAACAGTTCAATACAATTGTAGACTATATGTAAAAATATAGGGGAAATAGAAGCTACAGGGAAGCTGTTGGATAAGAGACAGGTTTAGGAGTTAAGCCAGAAGGACAGGCGATAGTAGAAGCCATTGATGAGGAACAGGGTTATAGCATGTTTCAGTGATGTTAGCAGGTAGAGGGTACAATTTGCATGGCTGTTTGTGATAAGAAAAAACTATGTAATGGGTGAAATTTTGAGATTGAGTTCTGAAGTTTATCAATAACTAATTAATGATTTTGATGATAATATTTAGTTACCATTAAGCATTTGACAAAGATTTTAAAGCAGTCATTACAAAAATGTTTTAATGAGCAATTATGAATGTACAAAACAAATGAAAAAAGGAAAGCCTCATAAAAAATAGAAAATATAAGAAAAAACTCAAATAAAATTTTAGAACTGAAAAATAAAGTAACCAAAATAAAAATCTCCAAAGATGGGCTTAACAGCAGAATGGAGGCAACAGAAAAAATCCCAGTGAACTGGAAGATAGAACAATAGAAACAATCCAACCTGAACAGAGTGAAGTAGACTGAAAAAATGAACAGAGGCTCAGATACTTGTAGGACTATAACCAAAGATTGAATACTCCTGTCAGTGGAGTCCTGGAGAGTCCTGGAAAGAGGGGTGAAAGGTCAGGGATGAAAAAGTACTTGAAGAAATAATGGTTGAAAACTCCATAAATTTGGCCAGAGAAATAAATCGATAGATTAAAGAAGCAGAACAGACCCCAATTGTGTAACCACCCGTCCAAAATGAAAGCACATCAAGACACTCAAACATCTGAAAGACAAAGAAAAATTCATGAAGGCAGCAAAGAAAATGACACCTTATCTATCTCTCTGTCTATATAAAACAATTTTTTTTTTTTGAGACGGAGTTTCGCTTTTATTGCCCAGGCTGGAGTGCAATGGCATGATCTCAGCTCACTGCAACCTCCTTCTCATGGGTTCAAGTGATTCCCCTGCCTCAGCCTCCCAAGTAGCTGGGATTACAGGCATGCGCCACTACGCCTAGCAAATTTTGTATTTTCAATAGAGACGGGATTTCACCATTTCGGCCAGGCTAGTCTCGAACTCCTGACCTCAGGTGATCCACCCTCCTCAAGCCTCCCAAAGTGCTGGGGTTACAGGCGTGAGCCCTGCGCCTGGCCCTGTCTGTATAAAACAATTTGAATGACAGTAGATTTCTCATCAGAAGACATGGAGGCCAAAGGGAAGTGGCATCATATTTTTCAAATGTTTATCCTACAACCAGAAAAATATTCTTTAGGAATTAAGGGAAGGGGAAATCGATCAAGACATTCTTGCTTTTTTTTTTTTTTTTTTTTTCCCAGATAGGATGTCTGTTGCCCAGGCTGGAGTGCAGTGGCATGATCTCAGTTCACTGCAACCTCTGCCTCCCAGATTCAAGCAATCCTCCTGCCTCAGCCTCCGAGTATCTGGGACGACAGGTATGTTCCACCACACCCAGCTAATTTTTTGTATTTTGTTGTTGTTGTTGAGACCATGTTACCTAGTCTGGTCTTGAACTCCTGGACTCAAGTGATCAGCCCGCCTCAGCCTCCCAAAGTGGTGGGATTACAGTTGTGAGCTACTGTGCCTGTCCTCAAGACATTATTATATGAAGGAAAATGAAGAAAAGCTGTGGCCGGCAGACCTATTCTAAAATAATAGCTTAAAAGAAGTTCTCTAAACAGAGACAAAATGATAAAGAAAAAAATCTTGGAACAAGAAATAACTTTGCAAACAAAATATGACTAAATAGGATAAGCTTTCCATGTCGTCTTGAGTTACTACATTAAGTTTGAAGGTTTAAACCATAATAATAACAGTCTGATGTGCTTTTAACTGTATGTAGAGGAAATCTAAACAATTATATTGCAAATGGGGAAGGATAAAGGGGCATAAAAGTTTCCATATTTTATTTGAAATAGTTAAAATGACAGTAGTAGAGTGTGAGCAGTTATGTATATATAGTGTAGTACCTAGTGCAACACCAAATCTACTCAATCCCTTCCAGAATACAGAAGAGGAGGAAACGATTTCCATTTCGTTTTATGAAGTTATTATTAGCCTGATACCCAAAATAGGCAAAGAAAGAATACAGCCAATATCACTCTTGAATATAGATGCAAAAGTCCTTAACAAAATAATAGAAAAAAGAATTAAGCTCTTCCTTCCTGTAGGAGACAGCTTTTTAAAAAAACTCAGCTATTTATAAAAAGAAAGCTGTAGCATGACCAAGTGGATTATGTCAGAGATGCAAGGTTGTCTCAACTATTGAAAATCAATCAGTATAATCAACCATATTAACAGGGAAAAGAAGAAAAATCACATAATCATGTAAATTAATACCGAAAAAACATTTGACAAGCTTCAACACCAATTCATCACTCTCAGAAAAATAAGAATAGGGAGGAAACTTTCTCAACTTGATAAAAAGCATTTACAAAACCCTCTATAGCTGCGAATGGTGGCTCATGCCTGTAATCCCAGCACTTTGGGAGGTAGAGACAGGCGGATCACCTGAGGTCAGGAGTTCGAGACCAGCCTGGTGAAATATGGTGAAACCCCGTTTCTACTAAAAATACAAAAATGAGCCAGGCATGGTGGCACACACATGTAGTCCCAGCTACTCGGGAGGCTGAGGCAGGAGGATCTCTTGAACCCAGAAGTTGGAGATTGCAGCGAGCCAAGATCCTACCACTGCACTCCAACCTGGGTAACAGAGCAAGACTCCATCTCAAAAAATAAAAATAGCCAGGCACGGTGACTCACGCCTGTAATCCCAGCACTTTGGGAGGCCGAGGCGGGCGGATCACGAGGTCAGGAGTTTGAGACCAGCCTGGGCAACATGGTGAAACCCTGTCTCTACTAGAAATACAAATAATTAGCCAGGCATGGTGGCAGGTGCCTGTAATCCCAGCTACTTGGGAGGCTAAGGCAGGAGAATCGCTTGAATCTGGGAAACGGAGGTTGCAGTGAGCCCAGACTGCACCACTGCACTCCAGCCTGGGCAACAGAGTGAGACTCCAGCTCAAAAAATAAATAAATAAAAATATAAAATAAAATAAAATAAACTTTATAGATAATATTATATTTAATGGTGAAAGACTAAATGCTTTTCTCCTAAGATCAGGAACAAAGCAAGGATGTGTGTTCTCACTGCTCTTCTTCAACATATTGCTGCAACTCCTAGCCAGTGTAATAAATCAAAACAAGGAAATGAAAGGCAATAGATCAGATAGGAAGAAATAAAAGAGTTCCTTTTGCACATAGTTGTTTACATAAAAAATTCCAAAGAATTTACAAAAAAACTGAATGCAATTATATTTCCACATGCTAGCAACAAACACAATCACTAAGATTAAAAATACAATATGATTTACACTCACTCAAAAAAACAGAAGTGAAGAGGCCAAGCGCAGCGGCTCAGGCCTGCAATCTCAGCACTTTGGGAGGCCAAGGCAGGCAGATTACCTGAGGTCAGGAGTTCGAGACCAGCCTGGACAACATGGTGAAACCCCATGTCTACTAAAAATACAAAAATTAGCTGGGAATGGTGGTGGGCGCCTATAATCCCGGCTACTTGGGTGGCTGAGGCAGGAGAATTGCTTGAACCTGGGAAGCAGAGGTTGTAGTGAGCCAAGATTGTGCCATAGTACTCTAGCCAGAGTGAGACTCCATCTCAAAAAAAAATTAAAAAAAAAAAGTGAAGAAATATTTAGGTGTAAATTTAATATAACATGTACAGAACTTACATGCCAAAAGCTACAGAATGCTAATGAAGAAATAAAGAGGTCTAAATAAATGTAGAAAATTGTTAATGCATTGAAAAATTAAGTATTGTAAAGGTATCAGTTTACCCCAAATTGATACACGGGTTTAATCAAATTCCTATGAAAACCTCAGCAAGACTTTTTACAGATACAGACAAGATTATTCTAAAATGTATACGGAAAGGCAAGAAACAAAAACAGCTACAACAATTTTGAAAAAGAAGAATAAAGTAATCTGATTTCAAGACTGGTTATATAGCTACAGTAGTCAAGACTGTGTAGTATTGGCAGAGAGATAGACATTTAGATCAATGGAATAGAACAAAAAATCCAGAAGTAGACCCATATAAATATGCTCGAGTGATCTTTGACAAAGGTGCAAAAGCAATTCAACGAAGGAAAGATAGCCTTTTTAACAAATGATGCTGGAGCAATTGGACATCTGTATTTCCATAGGCAAAAAAAAAAAAAAAAGACATTCTATGTAATCCCATACCTTCAAGAAAAATTAACTCAAAAATGGAGTATAGACTTAAATGGAAAACTAAAAAACTTTTAGGAGAAAATCAAAGAAAATCAGCCAGGTGCAGTGGCTCACACCTGTAATCCCAGCACTTTGGGAAGCCAAAGAGATCGATCACGAGGTCAGGAGATGGAAACCATCCTGGCTAACACAGTGAAACCCTGTCTCTACTAAAAAAAAAATACAAAAAAATTAGCTGGCGTGGTGGCGGGCGCCTGTAGTCCCAGCCACTCGGGAGGCTGAGACAGGAGAATGGCGTGAACCTGGGAGATGGAGGTTGCAGTGAGCCAATATCGCACCACTGTACTCCAGCCTGGGCGACAGAGTGAGACGCTATCTCAAAAAAAAAAAAAAAAAAAAAGAAAAGAAAAGAAAATCACTGGGCTCCAGGGCTAGTCAAAATGTCCTTAGACTTGACACCAGACTTGTGACCCACAAAAGCAAAAATTTATAAATTGGACCTCATCAAAATTAAAAACTTTGCTATTTGAAAGACCTTGTTAAGAAGATGAAAAATGGAAGAATATATTTGCAAACCACATATTTGACAAAAGATTAGCATCTAGAATATATTTTAAAAATTCTCAAAATTCAACAGCCAGAAAAAAAATCAACTCAATTAGGAAATGGAAAAAATGTACGAAGAGACACTTTACTGAAGAGGATATACAGATGACAAATAAGCACATAATAAAATGTTCTACATCATAGCTACTGGGGAAGTACAAGTTAAAACCACAATGAGATATCACTACATACCCACCAGAATGGCTAAGAGATAATGACACACCAAATGTTGGCAAGGATATAGAGAAATAAAATCACTTATATGTTATTAGTAGAAGTGTAAAATGGTATAGCTACTCTGGAAAAGATTTTGGCAGTTTTTAAGAAAGCTAAATACACAACTACTGTGTGACCCAGCAACTATACACCTGGGCATTTTCCCCAGAGAAATGATTATGTATATTAATACAAAAACTTGTACATGAATGTTTATAGATAGTTTATTTGTAATAGGCAGAACTGGAAACAACCCAGATGTTCTTCAGTGGGTGAATGGCTGTCCAAAGTGTGATGCATCCATGCCATGGAATACCATTCAGTAATAAAGAGGAACAAACTAATGATATGTGCATCAAGCCGGATGAATCTACAAAGAATTATGCTGAGTAAGAAAGTCAATTCCCAAAATGTTACATACTGTATGATTCCACTACTATAACATTCTTGACGTGACGAAATTATTCTATAACATTCTTGACATGACAAAATTATAGAAATGGAGAACAGAATAGTGATTGTCAGGAATTAAGGAAGTGGTGGCAGGAGAGGGAAGTTGGTGGGGTTATAAAAGGGCAACATGATAATAATAATGTCCTTTACCTTGATGTATCACTGTTCAATATCCTGGTTATGACATTGTACTTTAGTTTTGCAAGATGTAACCATTGGAAGAAACTGGGTAAAGGGCACATGAGATTTCTCTGCATTATTTTTTACAACTGCTGGTGAATCTATAAATATCTCAAAAGTGTTTAAAGTTTTTAAAAGGCTTAATGAAAAAAAACCCAAGTCCTTGACTTCATGTAGCTTATAATCTAGTTGGGAGGGAAGATATGGATTTTTTTTTAAATACAGAAGTATATAACTCGAACAGTAACCTCATCTAGTTATGAGGGAAGGCTTTCCTGACTTTTGAGTGACATTTACCATAAGTTATAAAAGATAAGTAGGAGTTGACTAAGTGAGGGAGAGTGGGTTGTTGCAGGTCTTCCAGAACTGAGGGAGGAGAATAGGTAAAGACCCAGGGTTGGGAAGGAGCATGACACATTGGAGTCATGGAAAGAGGGCTGAATGGCTGGAGCAGTGAACCAGAAGCGATAAGGTGGTGTCAGATGAGGCTGGACTGTTAGGCTACATCAAGCAGGGGCTTGTAGGCAGCTCTAGCATTTTGGCCTTTTAAACAGTGAAAGAAACTGAAAAGTTTTGAGATAGGGTCTCGCTCTGTCACCCATGCTGGAGTGCAGTGGCATGATCAGGGCTCACTGCAGCCTCAACTTCCCGGGCTCAAGCAATCCTCCTGTCTTAGCCACCCAAGCAGGTGGGACTACCTGTAGCAATCCCACTTCAGCTTCCCAAAGTGTTAGGATTACAGGTGTGACTCACTGTACCTGGAAAAATGGAAAAGTTTTAAGCAGGAGAGAAACTTGTGCAGAATATTATTTTAAAAAGATCAGTCTGACTGCACTGTGGAGAGTGGATTAGGGAGGGAAAGCAAGATCATTAAGGCAGCTAGGTCCAGGTCTCAGGTAATGAAACTGAGATTTTGCTAAAGCAGTAAAAATTGAAAAAAAAATGGATGCATTTAAATGGTATTTAGGAAGTAGAATTCACAGGACCTGGCATTGGATTTGTGTTGGAAAGAGGTTTTCAAGACCATCCATGGTTTCATGCTTTAATAACTAGATGGCTGGTGGTGCCATTCCCTGAGATAAATATTCAAGTTTTATACAAAAGACCATGAGTTTGGCTTTTTAAATTTGATTTTGAAGTACCTTTGAGATATCCAAGTCAAATAGATATGTCAAATAGGTAATTGGGTACACAAATTTGTACCACACAGAATGATCTGGGCTGGCGATATGAATTGAGAGTCATTGTAGGCAATGTGCATGGATGACAACATATAAGGAAAGAGTGTAGGGCAAGACCAGATCATAAGATAAAGCCTTGGGGGACAATTTTATTATTATTATTACTATTTTTATAGAGACAGGGTCTTGCTATGTTGCCCAGGCTGGTCTCAAACTCCTGGGCTCAAGCGATCTTCCTGCCTCAGCCTCCCAAAGTGTTAGAATTGTAGGTGTGAGTCACTGCACCTGGCTATGGGAATAATTTTTGGTGGCTAGGTAGAAGAGGATGAGTCAAGAAAAGACACGGTCATATGGTGAGAGAGGTAGGAGGGAACTCAAGAGAGTATATTGCCAGAGAAACTGAAGCCTTCAAAGAGAGTGTTCAAGAACTCATGCTGAGAAGTTACAAAAGGTTAGAACCTAAAATGTATTGGATTTAGCCTCATGGTGGTTGTATTAGTCTGTTCTTGCATTGCTATAAACAAATACCCAAGACTGGGTAATTTATAAGAAAAGAGGTTTAATTGGCTCATAGTTCTGCAGGCTGTATAGAAAGTATAGTGGTATTTGCTTCTGGCAAGGCCCCAGGAAGCTTTTTACTCATGGTAGAGGGTAGAACAGGAGCAGGTGCTTCACATGGTGAAAGCAGGAACAAGAGAGTGAGGTGGGACATGCTACACACTTTTAAACAACCATATCTCATGAGAACTCACTATCTCAAAGACAGTACCAGGAGGGATGGTGCTAAACCATTCATGAGAAATCCACCCCCATGATCCAATCACCTCCCACCAGACCCCACCTCCAACACTGTGGATTATATTTCAATATAAGATTTGGGTGAGGACACAGATCCAAAACATATCAGAGGTCTTTGGTAACTTTGGAAAGACTTGTTTGGCAGATTAATGGGGGAAGAAGCCAAATTAGTTTATCAAAGGCTATGTCATATGCTGAATGACAGGTAAGACTGTTAGGCTAAAATTCAGTTGTTGAATATATTATATATATAATATATATCTATCACTGGGTAAATAAATCAATGTATTACATGAGGTAGGTAAAATTATTCACACTATTCAGATTTTTAAAACAGAGTCTTAGAGATGTTAATGTCACATGACTATTAAGTATTTAAAGTCAAGATTTGCACCTGTAGTCAACAACATGCTGATTCTCTAAACAAAGGCATTATTAAGCAAGGAAAGATTCATGTTTTCCTTTTTTCGTTTTTTGTTTTTTTGTAGAGACAAGGTCTCATTCTATCACCCAGACTGGAGTGCAGTAGTGTGATCATAGCTCACTGCAGCCTCAGACTTCCTGGGCTCAAGCTATCCTCCTACCTTAGCCTCCCAAGTAGCTGGGACTACAGGTGTGCATTACTATGCCCAGCAAAAATTTTTATTTTTATTTCTTGTGTCCCCCGAAGTTGCCCAGGCTGGTCTCAAACTCCTGGCCTCAAGTGATGCTCTTGCCTCAGCCTTCTGAGTGGCTAGGATTACGGGCTGGGGCCACCATGCCCAGTGTTTTCCACTGATTTTTTTTCTCTCATTTTTCACATAAGCTGAGACAGAATGCATGACTTTTGAACACTCTAGAATTTAGGCTTATTGATTTTTTTTTAAAAAAGAATTTAATTAGGGAAAATAACAAACATACACACAATTATAGAGAATAGCATTGAGTTCTAGCACTCTGAAAAAAGGAAAAGAAAAACAAAGAATAGCATAATTTGTTACCATCAACATTTATTGACTCATGGCTTTTCTGGTTTAATGACTACCCCTAGACATCATCCCTCCTCTCTTTCTGCCCTCCCTACCCTAGCAAATTATTTCAAGGCAAATCCCAGACATAGCTCTTCCTAAAATCCATAGCATTTTTTATTCAAAGTTGTCAATTTTGCCTGCTATAAACTTCCTCTTTTAAACATTTGATCAAACCACCTGATAGTTCAAATAGAAGAGCAGGAAATAAAATTACACCTGAAAGTTATGTAAGTTTTAAAGTTAGTTTTTCACTTCCTACAGGTGAAAGGAATCATTTAATTGATTTAACGACAACAGGTGAATGAAGTAAACTGATGTTTCTTTTGAAGTTTAGCTACTTCCTTTCTGCTAGTTGTTTACTATAATAAAATGATCAGAAAAACTTCATGCATTTTCACATGTAATATTTTATTTTTAAATTTATAAAGACATGGCTTTGGTCATGATTGTTTATAGAGGTCAGATAATGCAAATAACAAAGAGCAAATTTGTTTTTTTTTTTTTTTGAGACAGAGTTTCACTCTTGTTGCCCAGGCTGGAGTGCAATCGTGTGATCTTGGCTCACTGCAACCTCCACCTGCTGGGTTCAAGCGATTCTCTTGCCTCAGCCTCCCGAGTAGCTGGCATTACAGGCACCCGTCACCACACCCAGCTAATTTTTGTACTTTTTTAGTAGAGACGGGGTTTCAACATGTTGGCTGGGCTGGTCTTGAACTCCTGACCTCAGGTGATCCACCCGCTTTGGCCTCCCAAATTTCTGGGATTACGGGCATGAGCCACTGTGCCTGGCCAAATTTGTATTTTTTTTAAGATGATGTCCGGTTTTTTTAAAGATGATTTTTTTAAAGACGAGGTCTCACTGTGTGGCCCAGCCTGATGTTAAACTCCTGAGCTCAAGCAATCCTCCTGCTTCAGCCTCCCAAAGTGCTGGGATCACAGGCATGAGTCACCACGCCCAGCCAGATCTCTACGTAGTAAACATCACAAAGGGTCTTTGGAGATCACTTGTCCTTGGTACCCAGGAAGTCATGGTTCCTCTGTGTGCTTTATGTGACATCACTAAGTGAAGGGTAGCCCATGCTACACCAGGTGCTGAAGGCTGAGGCGGTGAGTGCGTGAGTGATAGGATGCTCTCTCCCCTTGCTCTCTTTCTGAAGATGACAAACTCCATCTTTTTTCTAAAGTCTTATTAAAGGTGGAAATCTTTTTTCTTCACTTCAATTTTAAAAAATTATTTGTTTTTGTTTTATAGAATAGACTGAGAGTGGGCTTTTAAGAGTAACAAGTTGATTTTGTATTTATATACAAACACTGCATATTGTTAGACACTTATAAATAGGTTGAATATTCAGTATATATGATAGATATACAGTTTGGTGTGGATATATTAAACTTATTGAAAAATTTTTAAAATGTGAGATTTTACATATTTCTGACTTTTTCAAAATTTGAGTTTAGAAGAAAGTTGAAATATAGCCCAGAGCTAATTTTCAGGTTGAGCTCTCTGTAGCCCCAGGTACTCCAAACCAAGTGTTTCAAGAATCACCTGGAGTTGTAATAGTTGGCAGTTTAGGGGGCAAGAACTCTTGTACTCTTTCTGTTCCTCCCCTCCCAACTGGGCAGTTGTATTTATTAAGCATCTGCACCATCCTTTGTTGAAGAAAGGGCTCCCCATATAAGTTTAATAATCAAAGGTCTACAAAAATAGCACTTTGATGAAATCTGATGTCCTGGAAGGAAGGAATTCAGAACAGAAATAGGAAACAGGTTTCATTTGACAGTTTATTTAGTGCGTTCAGAATAGAAGGTAGAGAAACAAATATTGTAATCAAGATAATATTCATGTACAGAGGAATATAGTGAGCATGCAATATTTCTAAAATTGCAGTTTAACAAGAAATAAAGTACAAATGTTTCTCATTCAAGATAATCCACATTTTGAAGATCTCATTTTACACAAAAAAGGGTAATTAGAGCTATAAACAGGTCTTTATAATAAGCACTTAGTATAATTAATGTGCAGTTATGATTTTTAAAATTGGCAAACATGCAAAATTGCATTAAATAAGTAATGTCAGATAATTATCATTTGTTTAATGTTTATTTACAGCCTGTAATTAATGTTTAATCATTTTGTTATCGGTGGTGGGAATCCAAGTTACACAGCACCAAAATATGTTATCAGCGGCAAATCCATACGGGCCTGCAACAACAATTCTTGTGTCCTCAGGAGAGAATCCGACTAAGGGGCATAAGGCAGAAGAGACCAAGGCAAGTTTTAGAGCAGGAGTGAAGGTTTATTGAAAAACTTTAGAGTAATGAAAAGAAAGTAAAGTACACTTGGAAGAGGGCCAAGCGGGCATCTTGGAGGACAAGTGCCCCATCTGACCTTGGACGTAGGGTGTTACATGTTGGCATACTTCCGGCATCTTGCATCCCTTTTCCCTTGATTCTTCCCTTGGAATGGGAGGCCTGTTAGCACTTCGGAGGTAAGCATGCGCAGTGTGTTTACTGGAGTTGTACACATGCTCACTAGAGGTGTTCTTCCCTTACCAGCTGAATGTCCTTAGGAGGTCAGATACCAGTTAAACTCCTCCATTTTGCCTCTTAATATGCATGCTTGAGCCCACTCTCCCAACTCCTTAGATCTTATCGGGAAGCTGCTGATCACCAGTTTTAGGTGTTTCTATCTACTGGGAAACTGCCTTTTCCTGGCACTGGCTGCAACCAATTATTTTAGAGAGACAGTTTAACAATCGCCTGACATTCCTGGTTGGGGTAGGGGGCACCCTCTCTTGCTCTGTTTATGCCTGAATAGCTACCTACTGTAACCATTTATTTTTCAACATACATTTAATTGAAAAATAATGGAAATACAAAATAGGAAAAGTTATGGTCCCTGGCCTCAAGAAAATCCATCTAGTGGGGCTGAAAAGGAAACTTACAAAACAAGTATCTTACAGCAAAGTGAGGTGAAGAGATAAGATGATTCAGAGTTGGCATGGCTGGGGCAGGTTTCATGACAGAAAGAGGCTGGAGCTGCTACTTGAAAGAAACACAAGACTTTGCAAATTGGGGTGAAAAGCTAAGGGATGCTAGGCAGAGGGTTGATGTGAGCAAGAAATACAATGTGAAGAGCTGTTCACAAGAGAATGAGGGTTTTCAACAGGGAATAATGAGAGAATTGATTGGAGCAAAAGGTTAGGACGTGGAGGTGAAGGAAATTTTTCTTTTTGGAGAGGGGTGGGCAGGGAACAGGGTCCAGCTCTGTGGCCTAGGCTGGAGTTCAGTAACAGGATCATGGCTCACGGCAGCATGGAACTCCTGGGCTCAAGTGATCCTCCCGCCTCAGCCTCCTGAGTAGCTGGGACTAAAAGGTACATGCCACCTCACCCTGGGATTTTATTTTTGAAGCCAAGGTTCTCAGTTACCCCAAGGTGAAAGTAGGGTAACAATGTGTATTGCCTTTAGGGGTTCCTATGGAAGTCTCTTAAAGAGATGCTTCTACCCTCCCACCATGAGATATTCTGATTTTTTTCCTTCTTTGCTGTCCAGGTGACAATGTATATAGTATAATGAAGGATGTTACTAAATGACATGTGCTGCACACCTGAGTCTTGTGGAGGCTGAAGAAAAGGAGGCTTCTGTAGAAAACAGGAACTCAGTGTTTTCAGACAGCTGGGTAATGTGTATGAAGAAGAAAGCTTTGGGCCAGGTGCGGTGGCTCATGCCTGTAATCCCAACACTTTGGGAGGCCAAAGCTGACAGATCACTTGAGGTCAGGAGTTCGAGATCAGCCTGGCCAACATGGCAAAACCCTTCTCTACTAAAAATAAAAAAAGTAGCCGGGTGTGGCAGTGTGCGCCTGTAATCCCAGCTACTTGGGAGCCTGAGGCAGGAGAATTTCTTGAACACGGGAGGCAGATGTTGCAGTAACCTGAGATTGCTCCACTGCACTCCAGCCTGGATGACAGAGTGAGACTCCGTCTCAAAAAAAAAGAAAAAAAAAAGAAAGTTTTGACTACTGGTGTGTTAGGCTTGGTGGGAGAAACTGAAGGCAGGGAGATGTAAGGAGTTGACTACAATTGCATAGGAATTGAAGAGGCAGAAAGAATATCTGAATGTTTGATGGTAGAGAAGGTGAATGTCAGAAAAAAGCAAAGCAGAGCAGACACTGTTCTAAGAATAACCATTTTTCAATGTAGGTATTGTTTCTATTTTACAAACAATAAAATCTAGAAATCAAATACAAATCCAAGTTACATAGGTTTTAGTGAGAGAGTTGAACTCTGAATTGAGGTCCGTCTGACTCTAAATTCTGCTAACACACTATGAATTCAATTTTGAGTTTCTAAGAGATGAAAAGAAAAAGAGACAAAAGATGAGCTTGCTTTTGAGGTTTGATGTACGGGTAGGTTGTCCAGCAAGCATCTGGAAAAGTGGCATTTGGCTTTAGAGATGTTGGGTATAGATTATTAAAAATTATTTGCACAGGGTGACAATGATAAGGATTCCAAGGGAGACCACTAAGAGTTGAAAAAGAAAGGAGAAAGCAAAGGCTTGAACAATAATAATATTCGCAGGTTAGAAAAAAATGGGATCAATTATTGAAAAACCAGAAAAGGAGTAGGAAGTTAATGAGAAACAGGAAGTGTAGCATCACCAAAAATAAAGAAAACACTTGTACTTAGGAAAAGATTGTCAAAGCTGTTGGCTACTGCGGATGTCAAGGAGGCAGGTCTAATTCGGCAATTAGAAAAAAAAATAGTTGGGGTCAGTAGTTTTATTTCGGAAGAGCATTACACAGGAGCCAATCTGTAATTAATTAAAAATCAAAATAGTAAAGATAGGGAAACAGATAATTTACTAAAATCTATAGACACTTCTTTTGAGATTGTGAAAAAATGAGAGAGAAATTAGCACATGGTAGGTAGGTGGAGGAGCAAGGCCTAGGGAGGGTTTCAATACTGGGCTTCTTTATAGCTTGGTAAGGAAAGAGCCCGTTGAAAGGGTAAAAGATTGAAATGCAGGTAAAGGAAGGAAAATAAATGTCTTAATGGAAAAAAGTTTTTAATTTAAAAAATAAAGAAAATAGGGCCGGGCACGGTGGCTCATGCCTATAATCCCAGCTCTTTGGGAGGCTGAGGCGGGTGGATCATGAGGTCAGGAGATTGAGACCATTCTGGCCAACATGGTAAAACCCTGTCTCTACTAAAATAAAAAAAAAAAAAAAAAATTAGTCGAGTGTGGTAGCACGCGTCTGCAGTCCCAGCTACTCAGGAGGCTGAGGCAGGGGAATCAGTGGAGGTTGCAGTGAGCTGAGATCTCGCCACTGCACTCCAGCCTGGCGACAGAGCGAGACTACATCTCAAAAAAAAAATAAATAAATAAAATAGCAATAACACCTGTCATCAACCACAAAAATTGTATAAAATAAGTTAAAGGCCATTATTTAATTATTATTATTTACTTTAAGTTCTAGGGTACATGTGCACAACGTGCAGGTTTGTTACATATGTATACTATGTGTAAAGGCCATTCTTAAATCCTCCAATTTACAAACCCCTTTCTACTTTATCTCTACTGTTAATAGTTTGTGCAAATCTTTTTCTTTTCTTTTTTTTTTTTGAGATGGAGTCTCGCTCTGTCGCCAGGTGGGAGTGCAGTGGCATGGTCTTGGCTCACTGCAACCTCCGCCTCCTGGGTTCAAGCAATTCTCCTGTCTCAGCCTCCCAAGTAGCTGGGATTACAGGCACGTGCCACCATGCCTGGATAATTTTTGTATTTTTAGTAGAGATGGGATTTCACCATGTTGGCCAGGCTGATCTGGAACTCCTGACCTCGTGATCCGCCCGCCTCGGCCTCCCAAATTGCTGGGATTACAGGGGTGAGCCACTGCGCCCAGCTGGTGCGAATCTTTTTCAACATCTTCCTTTATTTAAAGAAGCATCACTCTTTTCTCTCTCTATCTTTCTCTGCATCTGTTCCTAAATAAACCTGTTATTCAATAGAAATGGCGCCATATATGCATGCATGTTTTCAAATTACTTTTTTTATTATATCTATCACAGAGGTCTTTCTAGGTTAATATTTACACTCATATCAAATCCATCTAATTCATTTTAACTGGTGTATAGTGTTCTTTTGTTTGGCTAGATCATAATTTGTATAGAAATTTCTTTTTTATTTTGTAGAGAAGTGGGGTCTCACTATGTCTCAAACTCCTGGGCTCAGCCTCCCAAGGTGCTGGGATTGCAGGTGTGAGCCACCACAATGTAGAAATTTCTTCATTGATATACCTTTCTTGGTAGCTTAATTCTAAAAAGTGGATTGCTCTGTGTTGTGGGCTGACTACTCCCCAAAGATATCCATACACTAAGCTTTAGAATCTGTGAATGATACCTGATATGGCAAAAGGTATGTTGAAGATGTGATTATTAACTTAATCACCTCTACTGGATATTGAAATAGATTATCCTGGATTACCTGGGTGAGTCCTAAATGCCATCACAAGGCTATGTGATGGCAGAAGCTGAACAAAGCAGTGTCAGACAGACCAAAGATGCTACATCATTGGCTTTGAAAAAGCAGGAAGGTGGCACAAGCTAAGAAATATAAGTGGCTTCTAGAAGCTTGAAAAAGCAAGGTAATAGATTCTCCCCTGGAGCCTCTATTAGAAGAGGCTAGTCCTTTTGGTACCTTGATTTTAGCCCCACAGTACTCATTTTGGATTTTTGGCCTCCAGAACTATAAGAGATACATTTGTGCTGGTGTAGTTAACCGAGCTTGTGGTACTCCAATATGACTTTATCTGAACTTTACTACATCTGCAAAGACCCGATTTCCAAATAAGGTCATATTCATAAGTATGAGGGTTAGGACTTGAACATAAATTTTTGGGGGACACAATTCAATTCACACACCCATTTTCAAAAAGTCAATTCGATCTGTGAGTGGTTTTAAAATTTGATTTCTGCGAACCTACCATTTAATTCTGGAATTGTTACTGCCTCATTCCAAAGACAAAATTCTTCCTCCATTTGAGATTTTAGGAAGTCCTAGAAGAAATAGCTGAGCATGGGTGGATATTTTGGAAATAATGCTCATGGTATGGAACAGAGAACGTCCCCAGTTATACATATGTAGCACATTATTTTATAAAGTTAGTAATTAAGCAAAACTAAACCATATATTTTTATACACACATATGCAGAATATGTGTATGTGATTTACGTATGACTACGCCCTAAAGAAAAGCAGCAAAGTGAGGGGAGGTGGACGGCAGGGACGGCACATGCAGGAGGACGCAAGATTCCACGGTGTGGAGGGTTCGTGGGTGCGTATAATTATCCTCCATTATTTACATGTGTACTTTATGCGTTCGTTAGCTATATTTTTGTATGTTTTAATATGCAACAAAACAGCCTATGAGTTATGCTTTAATGTAAAATTGTCTACATAACACAAAATTTAAAAGAAATGGCATACGGATAGTAGAAAACATGCTTTGAGAAAAAAGCGTCATGTACTAAGTCCAGAAATCGACACTGCAAAGAGGCACCAACTGTTTTCATCAAGCTGACTTTTCCAGGTGTTACTCAGAAAAGCTTACCGATGATAGAGCACTGGGTCAACTCACGCTAATTATGAAACCGTGAGTAAAATAATCTGTGCTTCTATGTAACTTAAGTACCAACAAATCAGGAAGCATTCCCGGATGAAAAGCATTCATAGAACCACACGCTGGTTCGCCACCTTCCCGGTGGAAAATCCCTTTTCTCGGAAATTCTCAGCGCAAAGACTTTGCCCTATTCCAAAACGGCTCCGGCGCCCACAACTTAAGCATAGCGCAGGTCCGGAAGTTACGCAACCCCATAAGGTAGCACGCCCTTACCCGTGGGGAGCGTTTCCGCCATTTTTGAAAATTGGGAAGGTCCTGGTTTTAAGTGTAGTTGCCGACGCAATGGCAGCCTTTGCCGTGGAACCTCAGGGGCCCGCGTTAGGTGAGTGAAATATTGCTTTTCCTTGCTGGCACTGCCATCCATACTCTGGGCCTGGAGGCGGGCAAGACTGAAAGGCAGTCGTCAGGCTCTCGTCTGCTGGTTTCAGTCGCGGAGGGGGAACCCTTGGGTGCCCCCAAGTTCCTAGTCGGTCCCCTACTCGACACATCGCCTCCATACTGCTACAAAGGTGGCGCCGGGAAGCTGTGGGCCGTTGGAGGGTGAAGAAAAGGCCGTCTGGCGGTGACTGAGCTGTGTTTGTGCCCCCACACGCCAGCCACGTTAGACTGGCCCATACCTTAACCTCCTTCTGATACCCGAGACGCGATGCTGGTTGCTGGATTCCCCGGTCCCCGGAAGTATCCCTGAGAGGAACTGACCGCGGTACACGTGGGTGGGCGGTGCCCTGAAGTGTGTGGGTGCAGTCCACTGCTTCTTGATCGCCTGTGCTTCTAGTTCCTGTTTTGACTCCTCTCCCGGGCTTTGCCAAAGGAATCTTGTTATTAATGGAAGCTTGAATCGTGCAACATTTAATCAACCGTGTGGTTGGTAATCATTGAGATATTGTCCCTAATAGCAAGCTAGGAGTTAGTACGATATTTCCCGCCTTTAATTGGGGAAAGTGACTCAAGTATTGTAGGAGGTATTTTTCTCTAATAAGTCACGATCTGAAGTTTTTTAAAGATTCATTCCCATTATTCGTTGCGGAGCCTCGTTGAAATATGTCGTCTTTGAAAAAAATCTACCACTTAACAGCACGCGGATTCCTTTTTTTTCCTGCTGAGTTTTGCGACTTGTGAGAATCGTCGAAAATTTTAGAACAGAAAATAAACCATCTTGCTGTCATAGAGACTTACCTGAAAAGTTAGGTTATAACTTTCTGAGCTTGGAAAAGAGCAAATGTGATATATATGGTGTAGAAAGAGTCTTTAGATTTGAAGGGTATGTAACGCTTGCCATGTTTGGTGTAAAATAAGTTCCTTTTGAGAACAGAGTAACTTGAACTGCTTTAGTCATAAAAAAACTAAATGCATAATGTCAATAATGCAGATACTCTGCATTAAAATTTATATACAGATGTCGTCTTGGTATTTATTTTTAATATATTTTAGAGATCAGAAAACTCTTCATTTCCAGTTCCAAATTTTTCTATTCAACAAAAACATTTTGGAGTGCATATTTATTGGGGTTACAAATGTGAGTAAACCAATCCCTGTATATTGCCTTGCCAGAAATCTGACATTAGCCAGTATTAATGTTCAGGTCCACATTTTGCAGATATTCCAGGTGCCCACTGGTGTAGTAAAACTAAGGGTTGACTTCAACAAACTGTGCTTGCTAAGTACGTATCTTTTAGGAGCACAGAATATTAAATGTAATTGAGGACATGCAGCATCTTTTCCTTAAGTTTGCTTTAGGTGAAATTTAGCCTGAGGGGTGGTTAGTGACAGTCCTGATTAAGAGCCCATTGTGCCCTCCTTCCTGTCTGGTGCTTTCTTTTTTCTTTTCCTTCCTTCTTCCCTCTCTCCCTCCCTCTTTTTTGACACAGGGTCTCGCCGTGTCACCCGGGCTGGAGTGCAGTTGTGCAATCTCAGCTCACTGCATCCTCCACCTCCGGGCTCAAGCAATCCTCCCACCTCCGGGCTCAAGCAGTCCTCCCACCTCAGCCTCCCAGGGGCTGAGACCACAGGCGTGTACCGCCATGCCCGGCTACTTTTTGTATTTTTGGTAGAGACAAGATTTCGCCATTTTGTCCAGACTGGTCTCGAACTGAGCTCGAGCGATCCTTCCGCCTCAGCCTCCCAAAATCCTGGGATTACAGGCTTGAGCCTTCTACTGTGTCTGTATGTATCCAGATATATCAGAACTTTTCTTAAGCCAATTCTTACTTTATTTTGCTATAATTTTTTTTTCTTTTAGGGAGGGGGAGTGAATAGTGGATGTTACCAAAAACTTTGCATTTAATATGGTATTCTGAATATCTGTTAAGAATATGCTTTTGTTTAGACTTTTGGTTTGATTTTAGTGGATCTTCTTACGAAATATTTCTATAGTGCCATGTAACATGGTAACTAGCACTTTATAAAATAAATGCAATGTAATTAGAGTTTTTCACACCTTGTTTTAGCATTTGCTTTATCCATTTATTGAATTTTTTTTATCTTTTATACCCTTGTTAATGTCTAGGCCTAGTATAATGGGAAATAAGAGGAAGACTAAATAGTTGGCAGCTTTTGGATATTAAGAAACAGATTTTTAAGACTGTCTAGAAGTTAAGTAATAGATAATAAAAAAACATACAAATAACATAGCAAACATTTGACTCTTCTGAGTGCAGTGAGTCACACTCAGGCTTGTCACCTAGTTGAAAATTATTTTCATAAGCAGAGATCGCAAATTCTACATTTATACTTTACTCAGTTTTTGCTATTATAAAATATTTGTAGAAAATAATAATTCATATTTATTGAGCACCTAACTGTATATCAGGTACCAGGTCAAGCTATACTTGCTGTAATTCTAACAAAAGCTGTGTTAGTGGATGCTAGCTATGGTTATTCCCTTTTGCTGAAAGAACTTGAACCCACATCTTTGACTCCATAGCCCATTGTTTTTCTTATTCTGCTATTTTGCTCTGAAATTAGAATTATATAGCTCACTCATCTTCATAAGGGAAATAATATCTACTCTATAGATTGTGAGGATTAATTTTGTATCAATTGTGAGGTTTCAGTTCTCTTAAGTTGGCTTTATATTAGGGGGATAGTTAATGGCGATTCTTTAATTTTTTTTTTTTAATAAAAAAGATGAGAGCTCAGTGTGTTGCCCAGGCTGGTCTTGAACTCCTGACCTCAAGTGATCCTCCTGCCTTGGCCTTCCAAAGTGCTAGGATTGCAGGCGTGCCGTCACCATGCCCAGCTGTGATTATTCTTGACTTAAACTAACGATTAAGAAAAAAGATACAAAAATAAGTTTTCAACTCTTTTCAACGTGTTTCTGAGTTAGGGTGCTAGTTATCACTGTTATTTTGTAAGTACTCTAATACATGCATGGTTACAGTTTTATCACAATAATGATGAACTTTTTATGGGGAAGAAAAAGAAACAATTTAGCAAGCTAAAGCCATTGTGTTTGATATGCTAAGACTTTGTATATATGAGTAGTGCAGCCTGTCCTTGTTTTTGGTTGTTACGTAGTCCAAACTGATTCGGAAATGGAAAGAACTTATTAGTGTGATTTTTAAACCCCTGAAATAATGTAAACAAAAATAGCTGTCACAGATTAATATTGTGATGCCAGGTGTAGTGGCTTCACGCCTTTAATCTCAGCACTTTGGGAGGCCAAGGCTGGTGGATCACCTGAGCTCAGGAGCTCCAGAGCAGCCTGGGCAGCATGGTGAAACCCCATTTCTACAAAAAAAAAAATACAAAAATTAGCTGGGCGTGGTGCAGGCCTGTAGACTTAGCTACTGAGAGGCTGAGGAGGGAGGATCGCTTGAGCCTTGGAGGTGAAGATTGCAGTGAGCTGAGATTGCGCCTCTGCACTCCAGCCTGGTGACAGAGCGAGGCTCCGACTCAAAAAAAAGAAAAAAAAAAGTGAATACAAGATAACTTTACATTTTTCTAGAAATATTTTTTGTGGCTTTTAAAATAATAAATTCAACTATGATTCTATTGTATCTAAAAGTTTTGATTAAATTTTCAAAATTATGTTAGATTCTTGCATGTTTTTGTCAGATACTGTAACAGAAAAGTCCTTAATTTATTTTTTGATTCATGTAGGATCTGAACCAATGATGCTGGGTTCACCCACATCTCCAAAGCCAGGAGTTAATGCCCAGTTCTTACCTGGATTTTTAATGGGGGATTTGCCAGCTCCGGTGACTCCACAACCTCGATCAATTAGTGGCCCTTCAGTAGGAGTAATGGAAATGAGATCACCTTTACTTGCAGGTAGGTGAATTGCTTAAAATAATTTTATAGACATGCTAGATACAGGGATGTCCAATTTTTTGGCTTCCCTGGACCACATTGGAAGAAGAATTGACTTGGGCCACACATAAAATACAGTAACTCTAATAATAGCTGATGAGCTAAAAAAAAAAAAATGCAAAAAAAATCTTAAAATGTTTTAAGAAAGTTTACCAATTTGTGTTGGGCCACATTCAAAGCCATCCTGGGCTTCATGTAGTGTTCAAGCCATGGGTGGGACAAGCCAGTGCTAGAATTTTAAAAAGTGTAATGGTGCAGCATTCACCCTCATCAATACATTCATTAATTAGAAAAAATTAAGCAATGTGTCTGTTATAAAGCCAAGCTTTTATTTTAAGGCTCTTGGAATAGAGGTGTAAGTAGTATAAGCTATAATTCCTAGAGCCACTAAAATGTATTCTATGTTTTATTCATTCTAAGATGCCTTTGAATTGGCTTTTAAGTACCACTAGGAAAGATAACCCTAAATATGACACAATGCTAAGATGCCATTTTTTTGTAAAATTTCTATTTTGGAGATGTCAGAGTGTGGTAGGGGGAAGAGTGCCTCATAGAGTTGATGAAATACCATCATTTAGCTTCAACTGAATTCATTTAAAGTAATTCATTTTAAGATACAAGAATAGGAAATAATTGGTCAAAAGAAGTGTAACTTGAAGATGTAGATACGAATTCTGCCTTGAGTCTTAGTGAATTGAGATTCTCACATATAGCGTGTTTAAGGAAACTGGGGAGAGGTTTTATACACAGAATTTGTGATTGTCAGGGCAAAGTATTGTAAATGCAGCCTGTATTTATTACAGAACTCCTTTAGCAAAGAAATATTTTAAAAATGACTTCAAAGTTTTAACTGAGTAGTGAGAATTAGATACAGAAGTGTTGAATTCTAATTGTGAGCTAATATCCTTTAGTAGTTGTTCAAGTGAAAACTCTTTTTACCTTAATTGCCCTTTAAAGTATTTTTGCTTTAAAATGGTTTATTATTTAGGATTTATCAGGGAGAATTATAAATTATATTTGAAGTAATTCTTTTAACATTAAACATTAAATTTCAAATGTGTTATTTTATTATGGTAGCCAACATATATTGATTGCTTATGAGCCTGGCAGTATGCTAATCATTATTTTGTTAATCTTAAAGGGTAGGTAATAGTATCCCCATCTTTAAAAAGAGAAAACTGAGGCTAAATGCAATAAGTAATTTGCTGAAGCTCACTTGCTAGTAAGTGAGAGAGCACTATAAACCTCAGGTTAGTCTTATTCCATAGACTATGCTCTAAATAGCTGAAGCTGTACAGTCCAGGCTCAGACATTAGTCTTACCGATGGCCTGGGCTGCATCACTGTTTGACATTGCATGTTCTCTGATCAATAAAGACATCTTTATGTCACAGAACTTGGTCCTTTTACTACGTCTTTATTATGTACTTAAATATATTTCTACTGTGAGAAACATGAATGGGATCTACTTAATCTAGATAGTCAAACTCTACATTAGGGAATTAAATTTATTCAGGAATCTACAGATTGGAGCTGTTTAGTACCTCCTTTCAAGTGAGAAATGGGATCAAGTTTTGCATTTAAATGTTAAGCGTTTTGTAGAGCGAGCAAAAGTTACATGTGTTTTCTGAAAACTAAGATTTTCATTAACTGCTTACTCTGAATCCTTTTATTCAAAGTGCAGTCTGTGGATCAGCAGCATTGGCATCACCTGGGAGCTTATTAGAACTGTATAATCTCAGGCTTCACCCTACACCTTCTGAATCAGAGTCTGAATTTTAACAAGGTCCCCAGGTGACTGTTCAGCATATTAAAGTTTGAAAAGAACTAGGAGACAAGATTTTAAGTCAGTATTTCAAAAGTATAAATTTTAAAAATCTTACCAAAAAGATAGAAGAATCCTTTTTTTTTTTTTTTTTGTACACTGTAGGTGGGTCACCACCACAACCAGTTGTACCAGCTCATAAAGATAAAAGTGGCGCTCCACCAGTTAGAAGTATATATGATGACATTTCTAGCCCAGGACTTGGATCAACACCTTTAACTTCAAGAAGACAGGTAATATAAATACCCTTTTGATCCACAGTGAACAACATCATGGTTTTATGTGGCTGTTCAGTGAGAGTGAATACTTTGAAATGTTTCCCTGAAGTCTGTTTTAATGTAACTGTGTTGCACAGAATAAGCATTAAACACATCATAGAATCTACTTAAATTGTGTTGATGATGAACTGTACTTAACAGTGTAGAACTCTAGATTTTCTCTCATAGGTAATTCTCAGGTTTTTATAGGTATGCCTTATCCACCTGCCCATACCTCCAACCTGCTTAATATACATGTAGAATGTGATTATGGTTTAAATCATTCTGATTGTTTAAGAAGTTTAATATTTAATATTTAAAAATTATGTGAAAGAACAAATGAAAATTTAGAGTTTCATCTAGATCTAGGGCACTAGTCAGCTGAGAAGTAGAATGGACTTGTCTTTATTTTCTTCTTTTTTTAGGGTCCCCAACAGGGTCCTGCTCAGTTGCCCAGGCTAGAGTGCAGTGGCACAGTCATAACTCTGCAGCCTTGAACTCCTGGGTTTAACCAATCCTCCTGCCTCAACTGTCCTATTGGGATATAGGCATGTGCTGCTATGCCTGGCTAATTGTATTTTTTTTTTTTTTGTAGAGATGAGGTCTTGCCGGATTCAGGTGATCCTCGCACCTTGACCTCTCAAAGCACTAGATTATAAATGTGAGCCACTGTGCCTGGCTGACTTTAAGTAGAAAATTTAGTAGCTTCATAGACAAAAGTGTTGTTTCCTATAATTATTGTGCTTAGTAGGACGTATAAACAAAGTTTATCAGTTAAGTTGATAAGTTCTTTATATAAAGATATGTCTGCTATTTGCTTTAGATATATGTTTTATGCCTTTCCCTGAATTGTATTTAGTGAAGTTGAGAGTTCAAGAATATTAGAAAGCATTTTTCAGTGGATTCGTGCTGTCGATAGGCTTGATGTGTCTGGCATACTAGGCTTACTTGTCAAGTAAAGCAAAATTCATTCACTGTGGCAAACACTGCTAGACCTGCCTTCCTGTCCAACAGGAGCCACTAGCTAAGTGTGGCTGTTGATACTAGAGATATAGCCAGTCTTTATTGAGATATACTTTAAGTATAAAATACACACCAGAGTTTGGAGACTTGGAAAGAATGTAAGGTATCTTATTTTTTTATGTTGATTTCATATTGAAATGATAATGTTTTGGATGTGTTTGGCTAAATAAACTATTACTAAATTTCACCTGTTTGTACTTTTAAAATGTGCCTACTAGAAATGGTAAAATTACATGTATGGCATTTGTTGTTCCTAATGGATAGATACCCTGGTCTGGGATGGTTTTCTAAAGGTTGATAAACAAAGCTTATGATTAGTTTGGTATGAAGGCTGGGCGTGTTGGTGCACGCCTGTAATCCCAGCACTTTGGGAGGCCGAGGTGGGCGGATTGCTTGATTTTTATGTATTTTTATTTATTATTATTATTTTTTGAGACAGTCTTGCTCTATCACCCAGACTAGAGTGCAGTGAAATGCTCATGCCCCACTGTAGCATCAACATCCTGGGCTCAAGTGATCCTCCCACCTCTTCTCCCTAGTAGCAGGGACTACAGACGTGCACCACCATGCCTGGCTAACTTTTGTATTTTTTGTAGAGACAGGATTTGTTCTGTTGCCCAGGCTGGTCTTGAACTCCTGAGCTCAAGTAATCCACCTTCCTTGGCCTCCAAAAGTGCCGGGATTACAGGTGTGAGCCACTGTGCTGGGCTTTGGGCAGATTGCTTGAACCCATGAATTTGAGATCAGCTTGGGCTACATGGCGAAACTCTGTCTCTACTGAAAATACAAAAAAAAAAAAAAAAAAATTGGCTAGATGTGATGGTGTGTACTACAGTCCCAACTACTCAGAAGGCTGAGGTGAGACGATTGCTTGAGCCTGGGAAGCTCAGGCTACAGTGGGATGTGATCGTGTTACTGCACTCAGCCTGGGTGACAGAGTGAGACCCTGTCTCAAAAATAAAATAATAAAAATTAAAAAATTAAAAAATTGTTTGTTACAGGAACCACTGGCTTCTAAATTTGTTCAAGTTTTCATTACTTCTCTGATGATACAGACAAAGGCTTACAGATATTGCTGTATTCAAAATGTTTGAAAGACTCATGGGTCATAATTTATAGAGAATGTTTTTGATTTGAAAGTTGGTAAGAATATTATTGCTAGATTAGAGCCCAAATTAGTTATGCCCCCTGGAATTTGCTCAACCTTTTTCTAATCATGAAAGAGTTGGCATTAATAATTGAAGAATAAATTTTATATCTCTCCCAATGTTCTCTCAGCATTTAGTTCTGGTTGCTAAATGAAGCTATTTGAAATTTCCTTAGTTTAATTAGAATCTGTTTTAAAAAATCTTTATTGAGTTCTAGAGAGATTCTGTTCTCATTTATTGATTGGATATTGTCTTTGTTTTAGAAGGATTTTTAACTATTTTAATCCTTAATTTTCTTATATTTAAAGGAACTAAAATGGATAATTTGGAACTTTCTACTGGTAGTGGTAGAGATATGCTGTCTTTTATTGTTTAGACTGATTTGAATCTATAGTATTTCATGGTTTCTAAGTATCTGTTGAAAATCAAATTTTGTCACCCTTCTGTTTTTCTGTATGAACTTGGTCATTTAAAAAATTACCATTATCTCTGTTATTTCAAATATTGTACATTAGAAACTAAAAACAAATAGTTACCATGTCACGTTTTACAGAAGATAGTCTTTTTTTTTTTTAACATAATATGACTTTTCTTATATTAAACAAATACTAAGGGATCTAGTAAATTTTAGGTTAATACTGTTTAACTTACGGGGAAAAAAGAGTGCCTTTGTACTTTGAGCTAATTAGAGGCATCTCCAGCACACGATAAAAATTCAATTATCCATTGAATGAAGCCTTTTAACACTTACTGTATTTATGTTTGCATTTTTACCATAACACTTTCTTCTGTTTTTGTGTAGCCAAACATTTCAGTAATGCAGAGTCCTCTTGTTGGAGTTACATCTACTCCTGGAACAGGTAAGTGATTCTTTCTTTTTTTTTTTTTTTAAAGACAGGGTCTGGCTCTGCTACCCACGCTGGAGTGCAGTGGTGTGATCATGGAGTAAACAACTCTGACACCAAATACTTCTCTATTCTTCAAATGAATTTAATGTAAGATGTTTTTTGGTAACTGCCAAAATTTTTTATTTTAAATTTCAAACTTGGAGATTTTCCAAAATCTCTATAACTTCTTTCAGGAAGGAAATACTTTGTATATTGATTATTTTCTGAATCAAATCACCCTAAAGGTATGATGGGGTGAATATTCAGAATGTCTTTTTAAGAAATTGTATACTTAATAGATGTTTGAAGTGTCTCCTTAGTTATTAAAACTTGTCAATAAAAAAGCCATTGCAATTGGGATGAAAAGGAGTAGTTAAGACACTGAATAATAAAGGTGTTTTGAGAGATGTTAATGCATAGTTATAAATCTAAATGCCATTGAATAGAAGCAACCACTAATTATATACCTAGTTTTTCTTTAAGATTAATGGCTTTTTAATAATCATCATTATCCTTAGCAGAGTTCTTCATATGTAGTCATATGTGTATAATCCCATCAAATGTTTATTCAGCAAATATTTGAGCACCTAACTATGTACTCTGGGAAATAGTAAACAAAATAGATATTCCCTGCCTTTATGGAACATACATTTGTTTGCAGAATTTACATTTATAAACAAAACAAGTAAATTATAAAGTTTGTTAGAAGGCATTGCATTTTGTGGAGGAAAAAATTAAGCAGCAAAGGGGGGAAGGGGGTGGAGACTTAGAGTTTTAAATAGGGTAATGTATTAGTTTTCTGTTGCTGCCATAACTACCACAAACATAAAAGTGGCTTAAACAATACAAATTCATTATCTGTCATTTCTGCAGGTCAGAAGTTTGAAATGGGTCTTGGTGGGCTAAAATCTAGACATTGGCGGGGCTGTGTTCATTTGTGGAGGTTCTAGACAAAAATCGATTTTTCTTTTTTTTTTGAGATGGAGTCTTGCTCTGTCGCCCAGGTTAGAGTGCAGTGGCACCATCTTGGCTCACTGCAACCTCCGCCTGCTGGGTTCAAGTGATTCTCCTACCTCAGCCTCCCGAGTAGCTGGGATTACAGGTGCTTACCACTGCGCGTGGCTAATTTTTTTTTTTTTTTTTTGTATTTTTGGTAGAGATGGTGTTTCACAATCTTGGCCAGGCTGGTCTCGAATTCCTGACCTTGTGATCTGCCCGCCTCAGCCTCCCAAAGTGCTGGGATTACAGGCTTGAGCCACCGCACCCGGCCGGCAATAATCTATTTTCTGGCCTTTTCCGTTTCTAGAGGCTACTTACTTTTCTTGGCTTGTGGTTCCCTTCCTCCATCTTCACAGTCAGCAACTTTGTAACTCTCTGACCATTCTTCTGTAGTCACATCTCCCTCTCTCTTTTAAAGACCCTTGTGAATACACTGGGCCCTTCTAGATAATCTAGGATAATCTTTGTATTTTAAGGTCAGTTGATTAGCAGCCTTAATTCCACCTGCAACCTTAATTCCCTTTGCCATGTAATGTAACATTCACAGGTTCCAGGGATTAGGTCATGGACATCGTTTGGGGACCTACCCAGCTTATTCCACCTACCACTGATAGTTAGGGGACAAGTAAACTTTACTCAAAAGTCTGTAAGTGAGGGAGGTAGGGAATAGTATTCTAGAAGGAGGGAACAGTGTGTCTGGGGTGTTCAAAGAAGAATAAGGGGACAGTGACTGAAATGGAGTAAGTGAGGGGGAGAATAGAAAATGAGGTCAGAGAGGAGAGGTAATGGGGGCAGAAGTATTACAGGGCCCTGTAGGTTATTGTCACAATTGGTCTTTACCCAGAAAAGGTGGAAGACATTAAGGGTGAGACTGTTTCTGGGTTCAACTAGTTTGGGAGTAAAAATTAGAAGCAAGGAGACAAGTTAGGAGGCTACTTGTAGCAATCTAGGTGAGAGATGATAGTGATAGAAAAAGAAGGCAGGCAAGAAGGAAAAGAATACAATAACAGGGAAAGATGGAACATAAGAAACAATAGCAAGACAGTAGATTTTAAACTAAGCAAATCAGGCATGTACCTGTAGTTCCAGCTACTCGGAAGGCTGAGGCAGGAGGATTGCTTGAGCCCAGGAATTCGAGGTTGCAGTGAGCTGATTTTGTCACTGCACTCCAGCTTGGGTGACAGAACAAGACCCTATCTCTAAAAAAAAAGTAAATAAAAATTTAAAAAAGCAAAAAAACTAACCAAATTAACAATTATGTAAAATGTATTAAACACTCTGGTTAAGGCAGGTATTGTCAGAATGGATAACAAAAGGAACACCCAGTACAAATTGGATCCTTTGAATCCTCCAAGTCTGAATTTCTTGAGGTAGTCTGTGAGCACTCATTGGCCGTGTCTTTAAAGTCTACATTTCTAGTAAAATGTTCTTCAAGGAAACTTAGTCATTTTCTTTTCTTTTCTTTTTTTTTTTTTTTTTGAGATGGAGTCTCGCTCTGTCGCCCAGGCTGGAGTGCAGTGTCGCAATTTCGGCTCACTGCAAGCTCCACCTCCCGGATTCACGCCGTTCTCCTGCCTCAGCCTCGCCGAATAGCTGGGACTACAGGCGCCCGCCACCATGCCCGGCTAATTTTTTTGTATTTTGAGTAGAGACGGGGTTTCACCGTGGTCTCGATCTCCTGACCTCGTGATCCGCCCGCCTCGGCCTCCCAAATTGCTGGGATTACAAGCATGAGCCACTGCGCCCGGCCGAAACTTAGTCATTTTCTATCATGATGCTCAGAATTCTTCCAGCCTCTACCCACTGCCTGATTTCTAAAGCCATTTCCACATTTTTAGTTGTGTGTTAACAGCAGCACCTGACTTGTACCAAAATCTGTACTAGTTTTCTGTAGTTGCCGTAACAAATTACCACAAACTTAGTGGTTTAAAACAATACATGTATTATCTTCTAGTTTCTAGAGGTCAGATATCTGGGCTGTTGCTTAGAGCTCAGGTGTCAACAGGGCTGTGTTTCTCTCTGGAGGCCTTGGGTATGAATCTGCTTCCAAGCTCCTTCAAGTTGTTGGCAGAATTTAGTTCTGTGTGGTTATGGGAATGAATGAGGTCCCTCTCCTTGCTGGCTGTTACCTTAAGATCTTAACTTCTAGAGGCTGCCCTCACTCCTTGGCTCATGGCTCTCCATCTTCCATCTTCAGATATAGCAATGGCAGATCAAGTCTTTTGTTATGCTTCATATCTCTCTAACTTTACTTTTCTGCCTTCTCCTGGTGATTAGAGCTCATTTGATTATGTCAGGCCCATGAGGATAATCTGAGATAGTTCCTTATTCTAAAGTCAGCTGAGTAGTAACCCTAAGTTCATCTGCAAAGTTCCTTCACGGCAGTACCTGGATTGGTTGATTGGATTACCAATCAGTCAAACCAGGGGACAGAAATCTTGGAGGCCTCTTTAGGCTGGGCGCAGTGGCTCTTGCCAGTAATCCCAGCAGTTTAGGAGGCTGAGGAGGGCAGATCACTTGAGGCCAGGAGTTTGAGACCAGGCTGGCCAACATGGGGAAACCCTGTCTCTAGTAAAAATATAAAAATTAGCCAGGCATGGTGGTGCACGCTTGTAATCTCAGCTACTTGGGAGGCTGAGGTAGGAGGATCATTTGAACCTGGGAGGCAGAGGTTGGAGTGAGCTGAGATCGAGCCACTGCACTCCAGCCTGGGTGACAGAGCGAGACTTTGTCTCCAAAAACAATAAATCTTGGAGGCCTTTCCTTTTTTTTTTTTTTTTTTTTTTTTTTTTGAGTCTCGCTCTGTTGCCCAGGCTGGAGTGCAGTGGCGCAATCTCGGCTCACTGCAAGCTCCGCCTTGGAGGCCTTTTTAGAAGTCTATCTACTGTGTATGTCATGATCAAACATCTAGAATGTCACCCTAATCTTTTCAGCCACATAACTGAGGTTGAATGTCTAGGAAAATGAGTTCTGAACAGCCTTAAGCTGATCAAACTGTAACAAATAGGTGGATGATGATGCTTTGTCACACACAGAAATAGTGACTATTCAGTTATTTGAGTCATGCCAGGTGCCACTGGCTCACGCCTGTAATCCCGAGGCAGGTGGATCACTTGAGTCCAGGAGTTTTGAGACCAGCCTGGGCAACAGAGTGAGACGCCCGTCTCTACAAAAAAAATTTAAAAATTAGCCTGGCATGGTGGCACACACCTCTAGTCCGAGCTACCTCGGAGGCTGGGGTTAGGAGGATCACTTGAGCCTGGAAAGTTAAGGCTGTAGTGAACAGTGATCACACCACTGCATTCCAACCTGGGTGACAGAATGAGACCTTGTTTCAAAGAAATAAAATAATTGAGTCAGTAAGTGACCCCAGGGACATTGAAAATCCAAAAACAGGGCTGGGTGTGGCATGATGGCACATGCCTATAATTCCAGCGCTATGGGAGGTCAAGGTGGGAAGACTGCTTGAGGCGGGGAGTTTAAGGCTGCAGGCAGCTGTGATTGCACCACTGCACGCCAGCCTAGGTGACAGCGAGACCTCAAAGAAAAAAAAATGCAAAAACACATAATGTTAAGTAATGTTTTACATTTTAGCGGCTCTCTTAGTTGACTGAAAAGCATACATTTTAATTTTCCTACTGTTGTGAAGTAGAAAAGCACAAGATTAATGTTAATAAATATCTTTTTGTTAACTTTTTTTTTTTCTAATATAGTAACTTCTGTGAGGTTTTGTAATTGTAGAAACTATATATGAAAATACAAGAGCTGTGATAGGAAAAATACCTATCATGAATTGGCCACTGGGAGCCACTGCTGCTTCTACTTTGAGCTTAAGGAATTTAGGTATAGAAAGTCTTAATGGGACATAAGTGACAAAGAATATTTTTTAAAAGATGACAAGGTGTGGAGACCTATCATGTATGGCCAATGATAGGCAAGAAATAGAGAAAGAGAATTGACAGGAAAATTGAGGGGAAAACCTAGATTTTTCATTTAGAGCTATATATATATATATATTTTAGCTCCTGTATTTAGTGTTAAGTGGAGTTTTTTTTGGATGATTAGTAAATCTTAGCTTTCTGAGATTGGCAGCTTTTATAAAGAGATGTCATGGGATATAATGGCATGACTGCCACTTTATGCTTAGGTTGTTTTCTACATCCAATAAAGAGGTTGGTGGGTTTATTTTATTTTAGTTTTTAAACGTTCTGTAACTGATGTTAAGATCTTTTTTAGAATATTATTTCTGGTGCAGGAAAACATTGGTCATAAGTCAAAATAGGAAATCTGGATTAAAGAATATAAGAAACTCTTAGTCATGGTATATTACTGCCCCTGGTAAAGAACATTGAATGTATTTGCTCTACTTTCCCCATCCTCATCCCTCAATATTTTTTTCTGCTGCAATTTAAGTTTTCTTCTGCTTTTCTTCTTCCTTTATATTTTTTATTACTTTTTTTCTTGAGAAGTTCTTTCACTTATATATTAGCTCTCTTCCAAAATGGTAGGTCACTAGTTAATTAACTAGAATCAATATTTGTGTTAGCATATTGTTAACAGGTTAAGTGTGATATTAAGTGATAGTAGCACTTTATGGCTGCTTTTGTTGATGCAAGGACCTCAGAGTTTTGATAGTGTTCCTGGAAGTGGGGGCCAAAAGGGACTCTTCTTTTTCTGGTTTGGGTTAGGTACCCCTTACATGTATTCCTTTTAAAGCTCTCTCTGCTTGGCTGTCATCTGTCTTTATTACTTGATTATGAACTCCTTCGAGACAGAGATTTTTCCTGTGTCTTCAGTGTTTACCCGTTTCAGAGCTGGGTACAAAGGGCCTAACATTAATCCTGTGCTTTTCCACTTGACAACAATAAGAAAATTAAAATACATGCTTTTCAGTAGACTAAGAGAGCTGCTAAAATGTAAAACATTACTTAACATTATGGTTTTGCATTTCTTTATTTTTTATTTTTTTTGAGAAAAGATCTCGCTGTCATCCAGGCTGGAGTGCAGTGGTGCAGTCATAGCTCCTTGCAGCCTTAAACTCCCAGGCTCAAGCAGTCCTCCCACCTCGACCTCCCATAGTGCTGGAATTACAGGCATGTGCCACCATGCCATACCCAGCCCTTTGTAAATGTTTGTTGACTAAATAAATATATTGATGGATATAAGCTGTAGAGAGTTGAATGGTGGCCTCCATACAATATGTCCACATCCTAATCACTGGAACCTGTGGCTGTTAACTTACATACGATTGAGTTAAGGATTTTCAGAGGGGAGACTCTGAAGGAGAGTCTAAAGAGTTAAGGAGGGAAGGGGAGAGAATCCTGGATTGCCTGGATGGTGCCTAAATCAAATCACAAGGGTCCTTGTAGATAAGAGGCAGAAAGAAATTTGAAACTGAAGAGGAAGAGAAACATATAGAGGAGAGAGAAGGTGATATTCAGAAGGGGGCAGAGATTAGTGTTTCCAAAGCGCTATGAGTCACCAAAAGGTGGAGGAGGCAAGCAGTAGATCCTTCCTTAGAGTCTGCAGCAGGCATGCCACCTTGCCAACAACATAATTTTGGACTTTGGGCCTCTAGAACTTGTGAGAGAATAAATTTCTGTTTTAAACCATCCAGTTTGTGGTAATTTGTTACAGCAGCCACAGGTAACTAATATATGTAAATATTGTTTTGAGACAATAACATCCCAACACCAGTATCCACTACCAAATAAGAGGATTGGAGTATTTGCATCCAACTTGGCAAGGCATGACTTTTCTTTAATAATACTGAATAAAAACTATCCTTATTCTAGACTGTGTAGCTTCTTATTGCTGCTGAACCAATTATCACAAATTAATATCTTAAAACAACACAAATTTATTGTGTTACAGTTATGGAGGTCAGAAGTCTGAAGCAGGCCTCAGTGGACTAAAATCAAGATGTTAGCAGGACTGCATTCCTTTCTGGAGGCTCTAGAGGAGAATTTTTTTTTTCTTTTCTAACTTGTAGAGGCTGCCCACATTCTTTGGCTTATGTCCCCCTACCATCTTCAGAACCACCAGTGTCCAGTGAGTGTTTCTACATTATTCTTTTCCTTTCCTCTTCCCCTTTTAAGGACCTTATTGGTTATATTGGGCCTATTTGGATAATTTATTTTTATAGTCACCAAAATTTTATTTATTCTCATGTCAGATTAACTATGCTACCATTGAGTGGTCTCTAGTTACCGTGGTGGCAATATTTATGTTTTAGTCAAAATAATAAATTCAGATGGTTTTAGAAAATTAAATAGAACTTACTGTCATCCCAGCACCTTGGGAGGCCAAGGCGGCTAGATCACCTGAGATCAGGAGTTCAAGATCAGCCTGGCCAACATGGTGAAACCCCATCTCTACAAAAACTACAAGAAATTAGCCAAGCATCGTGGTGGGCACCTGTGATCCCAGCTACTCAGGAGACTGAGGCAGGAGAATCACTTGAACTGGGGAGGTGGAAGTGGCAGTGAGCCGAGATCGCACCACTGCACTCCAGCCTGGGCAACGAGCAAAACTCCATTCCAAAAAAAAAGGAAAAATAACATGGTGAAACCCCGTCTCTACTAAAAATACAAAAAATTAGCCGGGTGTGTTGGCGGGCGCCTGTAGTCCCAGCTACTCAGGAGGCTGAGGCAGGAGAATGGCCTGAACCCGGGAGGCAGAGCTTGCAGTGAGCTGAGATCGCGCCACTGCACTCCAGCCTGGGCGACAGAGCGAGACTCCGTCTCAAAAAAAAAAAAAAAAAAAAAAAATAGCATTCTGTTCTTTCATAGGTAAAATGTCCTGGCAGTGAGGTTAATAGCAGTCTTTTTTATTCTTGCTCTTATTGTCTCGTCTCTTCTAGTTCTTGGTATTTTTTTTTCACCCCTCTATCATTGCTGGTGAGCAAATGTTTGTCAAATGAGGCATTAAAAGCTATTTGGAATAAGTGTGTGCATAAGGTTCGGTATTGGCAGCAGGGTAGAAATGATGGAGAGAAGCTGTTTTATATCTTACTGGGCTTCACTTTTAAGTGTTCCCAAAGAAGAATCTTTTAATACTCAGCCTTAATGCCTAAGCTGGTGTTCTGAATATGGGCAGGGGCAAGTCTCCTTTTCAATGTGCAGATTTTCACTTAATCTCCTTACAGTTGTCTTCTGCTGTCAGACTCATTGAGTTTTGAGCTGTTTAGGTTCCTTTTCTCCAGAGACAAAATCTTTGGTCTTTTGAGGGTGGATTGGGAAAGTGACAGTTATCTGGCTGCCTGGGATAAGGAGAGGCCTGGCCTCTAAGCCCTTATTATATACTTTACACTAGTTTTCCTTAAGTTCAGCCAGGAGTTTTTCACAGTATCATTGGTCCCCAAAACCTGATACTTTTTTAGAGTGTCTGTCAGTAGGTGTTTGCGAGGGATTATAAGTGAATATGGGGTTCAGTTCACCATGCTTGATTGGACATTGTACCATTCAATATGCTTTTTCGGTACAATGTGTGTGCTATACTGCAAAGTCTGATTAAACAGTCCCTTATGAGATTATCCTTACTTCAGATACTAGCTGTTAAGTTTGGGACGATCGCTTTAGACCAGCTGTCTATAAATTAAGAGGTTCCCAAGGCTGCTTGTAATGTTTGGTGGTTTACTAGAAAGACTCACAACCCCACTGAAAGTGCTGTACTCATGGTTACGGTTTTATTACAGCAAAAAGAAACAAATTAGAGCCAGCCAAAGGAAGACACATAAGGCGGCGTTGGAAAGGGTTCCAAATGTGAAGCTTCCTTTCCATTGTCTTCAAGGAGATGTGTTATCCTCCCAGTGTCAATATATGGCAACATATATGGAGTGCTACCAACTAGGGAAGCTCACCGGAGCATCTATGTCCACAGATTTTATTGGAGTTTCATTACATAGGCATGATTGAATTACCAATCAGGTGGTTGAGTTCAGTCTCCAGTCTTCCTCCTCTCGTTGAGCAGAGACCAAATTCCTTATTACATATTGTGCTACTTTGTTTCATGATAAGAAGTTAACACTGCCAGGAACCTCTTTTTTCCAAGTTTCATTTGGCTCATATCTGTTTAAAATTTACTAGTCTTTTAATCTCTTTTGTTTTCATTTAGGTTAGTGGTCTATTTTGAAATAATTGAATCTTTCTTTTAATTGAAGATATTTTCATAAAGGATAATAAGGTCTTTTGCCCTCTTCTTTAATCCAGTCTTAGGAATGTTTGAATAGTGATTTACTCAGGGAGACACATTGCAGTCCGATTTGATGTGGTTTGATAGGCACACTTTATTTTCATCTTACAAAGCATGGCATGTGGGCACCAGAAGTCTGATTGAAAGGAAGTAAAATCAGTGGAGCAATTAAACATTAACTAGGTGGGGGGCAATTATGCTAAATAGTTTTAGATTATGTATAAGTAATTATATTTTTCAGAGTAGTTGACAGGGCAAAAATTAGATTGCTTATTCGTTTGAGACTTATTTTTGATTTGTTTTATTTTTAAAGGTTGTAATGGTTGTCACAATTCGAACCTTCATTTAATTTCTTGCTTGAAGGTTATTACATGATGTAGCATAACTAAATTTTATCTTCTTAATGGTAATACTTGTAGACTGTAGAAAATTTGGATTGGCTTCAGATTAAATGCCTTTTACTGTCTTTGGTTTGTTAATGGAATGTCTTTGTAGTAACTAAAATTAGTTAAGAGTATCTTTTGTATAAATATATGCTTCCATTTACTAAAGCAATAGTTGGTAACTTAGTTGATAAGTAGATTCTTAAATGTATAACAGCACTTGTCAAAGTGGGATGTTTCATTTTAAATCAGACTTATTTTAGAAATATATTGAACAGGTTGAGTATCCCTTATCAGAACTGCTTAGACCCAGAAGAGTTTCAGATTTTGGAATATTTGCATTATACTTAACAGTTGAGCACTGAAAATCTGAAATTTCCTTTGAGTGTTATGCTGGTGCTCCAAAAGTTACAGGTTTTGGAACATTTTGGATTTTGTATTTACAGATTTGGGTTACTCAGCCTATACCTATGAAATGCTTCTGTGGTGATGAGGGAAGTAAATTGTTAAATGTATTATAGGATGATGTACTTTAGTATTCCTCCACATGTACCCCGTACATTTGTACAAATAAAAAGATATCCAGTATAGTTGAAGATTACCTGAAAGAGAATTTTAAAAAGTTTAATAAATATTACTTAGTTATTACATCTATAATGAACCTTAACACAAGACTTAGGTGTTACTCCAAAAATAAAATGGGACAATAGACAAGAACTTAAAAAAGTTAACTGTTGTTAGTAATACATAACTTCAATTACAGCACAAATATTAATTTATAAAGTCAAGTCTAAAAGACTTCTAGGAATGATGTCCATGTCTTGCCTCCGAATGATATCAAAACAAAACTACAGCCTGGACAGGATCAAAAGAGTTATCAAGTAAAAACTACAATGCAACAATATCATTCTAACTGAAGAGAAAAAATATAATCACTTAAGAATTTCAAAAATCTGCTGGGCATGGTAGCTCACTCTTGTAATTGCAGCACTTTGGGAGGCCAAGGCAGGTGGATCACCTGAGGTCAGGAGTTTGAGACCAGCCTGGCCAACCTGGTGAAACCTCGTCTCTATAAAAATACAAAAATTAACTGGGTGTCGTGGCACACACCTGTAATCCCAACTACTCCAGAAGCTGAGACAGGAGAAACACTTGAACCCAGGAAGCGGAGGTTGCAGTGAGCTGAGATTGCACCACTGCACTCCAGCCTGGGCAACAGAGTGAGACTCTGTCTCAAAAAAAAAAGTATTTCAAAAATCTTACTTCTTTAGGGTTGCTAAACAATTTGAGTTCCTAGACTCCTTTGAATTCAAATTTAGAAACTAGAACTAATCTAATTTAATCTATTAATGTAAACTTTCCTTTAGGAAAAATATTTTTCAGATCACCTCACATCTATTAAGCTTATTAAAGAATATATTTTGTCGAGAACACTATTCTAGACCTTACTAGACAACAAGATGTTCAAATAGTAGTGCTATTTTGAGTTCTGCAGATCTCCAAACGGCTTTCTGCTGAGGCTGAACTAATTTACACTCCCACCAACAGCATATAAGGGTTCCCTCTGCAGCCTCATCAACATTCTTACATTCTTAGTTTTTGACTTTTTTTTTTTTTTTTTTTTTTTTGAGTTAGAGTCTCACTGTCACCCAGGCTGGAGTGAAGTGGCATGATCTTGGCTCACTGCAACCTTTGCTTCCCGGGTTTGAGAGATTCTCTTGTCTCAGCTTCCCGAGTAGCTGGGACTATAGGCACTCACCACCACGCCCGGCTAGTTTTTGTATTTTTAGTAGAGGTGGGGTTTTGTCATGTTGTCCAGGCTTGTCTCGTCCTGACCTCAGGCAATCCAAACGCCTCGGCCTCCCAAAGTGCTAGGATTTCAGATGTGAGCCACTGCGCTTGGCCTATTTTTTGACTTTTTAATAGTAGCCATTTCTATTGGTGTGAGATGGTATCACATTGTGGTTTTGAATTGCAGTCTCTGATAATTAGTGACATTGAACATTTTTTCATGTTGGTCGGTCACCTGCATGTCTTCTTTTGAGAAGTGCCTGTTCATGTCCTTTACCCACTTTTTAATGTTTTTTTCTTGTTAATTTAAGTTCCTTACAGATTCCTTTGTTGAATGCATACTTTGCACATGTTTTCTCCTATTCTGTAGGTTGTCGATTTATTCTTTTGATGGTTTCTTTTGTGTACAGGAAGTCATTAGTTTAATTAGGTCCAACTTGTCAATCTTTGTTTTTGTTGTATTTGCTTTTGCGATATTGGTCATAAAGTCTTTGCCTAGGCCAATGTCCAGAAGAGGTTTTTCAAGGTTTTCTTTTAGAATTTTTGTAGTTTGAGGTCTTACATTGAAGTCTTTAATTCATCTTGAGTTAATTTTTTTGTATGGTGAGAGGCAGGCTGCATATGGCTAGCTAGTTTTCCTTGCACCATCTGTTGAATAAGGCATCCTTTATCCATTCTTTATTTTTGCCAACTTTGTTGAAGATCCATTGTTTGTAGGTGTGTGACTTTGTTTCTGGGTTCTCCATTCTGTTTCATTGGTCTGTGTGCCTATTTTTGTACCAGTACCATACTGTTTCGATTACTGTAGTCCCATAGTTTGAAGTCAGGTAATATGATGCTGCTGCCTTTGTTCTTTTTGTGTAGGATTGCTTTGGCTATTTGGGCTCTTCTTGCTTCCCTGTGAATTTTAGAATAGTTTTTTATAATTCTATGAAAAATGATGTTGGTTATTTGATAGGAATTGTGTTGAATTCCTTTGGGCAATGTGGTCATTTTAATGATACTGATTCTTCTAATCTATGAGCATGGAATGTTTTTCCATTTGTATCATCTGTGATTTCTTTCATCAGTGCTTTGTAGTTCTCCTTGTAGAGATTTTTCACCTCCTGGGTTAGATGTATTCCTAGGTATTTTAATTTTTTTTTTTTTGGTATGTGGCTATTGTAAATGGGATTACATTTTTGATTTGGTTCTCAGCTTGAATGTTATTGGTGTATAGAAATGCTACTGATTTTTGTGAATACTTTTTTAAGCACTTGCTTATGAGTGAGCATATGTGATGTTTGTCTTTCTGTGCCTGGGTTGTTTCACTTAAGATACTGACTTCCAGTTCCATCCATGTTGCTGCACAATTGATTCCTTTCCTTTTAATGACTGAATAATATTCCGTTGTATATATACACCACATTTTCTTTATTCATTCACCCATTGTTGAACCCTTAGTTGATTCCATATCTTTGCTAGTGTGAATAGTGCTGTGATAAACTTATGAGTCCAGCTATCTTTTTGGTATATTATTTCTTTTCCTTTGGTTAGATACCCAGTAAGAGAGATTGTTGGACTGAATGGTAGTTCTATTTTTAGTTCTTTGAAAAATCTCCATACGGCTTTCTGTAGAGGTTGTACTAATTTACGTTCTCATCAACAGGGTATGAGTTCTCTTTTCTCTGCATCCTCGCCAGTATCTGTTTGTTTTTTTGTTTAACAATAGCTATTCTGACTAGGGTAAGATGATGATGTAGTTTTGAATTGCATTTCTCTGATGATTAGTGATGTTCAGCATTTTTTCATATACCTCTTAGCCATTTGTATGTCTTTTGAAAAATGTCTATTCATGTTCTTTGCCTACTTCTTTAATAGGTTATTTTTATCAGATATATCTATATATATATTTTGAGATGGGGTCTTACTCTGTCTTTTAGGTTGGAGTGCAGTGGCACAATCTTGGCTCACTGCAGCCTCCACCTCCCAGGCTCAAGTGTTCCTTCCATCTCAGCTTCTCAAATAGCTGGGACCACAGGCGCACACCACTACGCCCAGCTAATTTTTTGTATTTTTAGTAGAGATAGGGTTTCGCCATGTTGCCCAGGCTGGTCTTGAACTCCTAACTTGGCCTCCCAAAGCGCTGGGATTACAGTCATGAGCCACGGTGCAAAGCCAAGCTTTTTATCACAGTAGCTTTCCCCCCCACCTTCGATAGATAATCTTTTTTGTTTCTTAAGAACATACTTGGAGAAATCCATGTGACTGTAAACACTTTGGAATGAGTTAGGATGGTTTTCAACTCATTTGGGAATTAAGGATAAATGACAGGTCAGGAGATATATACAATAGTTAGACTATGTTAAGTAGCCTCTAGAAAATCAATAAAAATGGAGCATGACTCATGTGCATTGACCTGTAAGAACAGTGGTTCTCAAATGTCTTAGTTTTGTAGTTTTTACCATGTTTATACTCTTAAAAATTTGAGAGCTTTTGTTTATATAGATTATAGCTATCAATATTTACTGCATTCAAAATTAAAACAGAACATTTTAAAATTTAAGTATTAACTCATTTAAAAATAAACCTATTTCATATAAACATAACCTTTTTTGAAGTGAACAGTAACTATTTTCTAAAGAAAAAAATTTGCAGGAAGAGTGACATTGTTTTTGTTTTAAAAATCTTTTTAATGTCTGGCTTAATAAAATGCCTCTGAATTCTCATGAATCTGCTTCTCTGTTCAACCTGAGTCCGTTGAATCCCATGAAGTTGCCTCTGGAAAACTCCATTGTACACTCATGAGAGACTGAGAAAAAGGCAAATGAAACTTCATGTTTTTGTGAAAATAATTTTGGGTTGGCTGATCTCATGAGAGAGTCTTGGGGGAGCCAAGGATTTTCAGACCACACTTGTAGTACCGCCACAGGAAATAAACGTGTTAACTAGATTACTGCCTCAGAGCTCATGCTTTGGATTCCAATTGCCTGGATTGGAATTCCAACTAACCTTCTGGATGTTATTTAATATTATCCTGTTTCCTGATTTGTTAAATGGACTAATTGGACCTTGTGTAGGATCGTTAGAATTAAATAAAATTACACTCGTAAAGTGTAATAATCACTTAATAAAATGCTACCTTTTTTTTTTTTTTTTTTTTTGAGACAGAGTCTCTCTGTCACCCAGGCTGTAATGCAGTGGTGCTATCTCAGCTCACTGCAACCTCCGCCTCCTGGGTTCAAGCGGTTCTCCTGCCTCAGCCTTGAGAGGAGCTAGGATTACAGGCATGTGCCACCATACCTGGCTAATTTTTGTGTTTTTAGTAGAGATGGGGTTTCACCATGTTGGCCAAGCTGGTCACAAACTCCTGACATCATGATCCGCTCGCCTTGGCCTCCCAAAGTGTGGGATGACAGGCGTGAGCCACTGGCCTGGCCCTTAAAATGCTACCTTTTACTATCAAAGTTTTAGTCCTGTTATGTCACGCTTGCTCAGAATTTTGTGTTGGTTTCCTACCTCACTTAGAGCTTTAGCTTCTACAGTGGCTTTATAAAGTTTTTCTTCATGATCCGGCATATAGCTGCCTCTCTGCTCTCATCTCCTTGTTCTCATCTCACATCCCCCTCACTGTGCAAATAGTGGCCTTCTTGCGTTCATCTAAGACCAGTCATGTCTTTCCTCATGGCCTTTGTTTTATTATTTTCTCCACAAAATGTTCACTTCTTCAAATATTGTTTTGCTTCCCTTGTCCTTCAGGTTTTTGCTTTAACACACCTCAGTGAAATCCTTTTTCATTTAACCCACCCACACAAATTGGCCCTGTCTCCCTTCTCTGCTTTTCTCTATAGGATTTTTAGTTTTGTAGCACACTGAATATTTACTTATTTGTCTCTCTTTCTCTAGAATGTAGTCTTCAATAGGGATGGATTTTTTGTTTTTATTTGTCTAATCTAATGTGTTTACTGCTGTACCTTCAATACCTAGGTTGATGCTTGGTGCATATTTAAGTGCTGAAAAAATATGTTTTGAATGAGTAAATCATTATTGCTACTGTGAAGATGAAAGGGAAATAGTCTCTACTTCTCACAAATGTATAGCCTTAATTGGACAGTGCTTCTGAGATAAAATGAACTTTGTAAAGTGTTTAGCATGGCGTGTTGGACACACAGAAGTACTCATTAATTGGTGGCTGTTACTGAAGAATAAGAAATAAAAGGATAAGACATTTTAGATAGAAATGACCAGAATAAAAGAAAATTGCATTCACATTTTAAGGGGTAGGGTAGATATTGTTTAGTGCATACTGGAAAAGTAAGGTTGGAACTGTATAGCTGAGGCCAAGGCATTCGGATTTTGTTCTGTGGGTAATACATTTTTGCATGTTCTTAAGGCAGAGGTGCTGTGATGAAAGTGGTAGGTTTGGAAGATGAAACCAACAGAAGTCTTTGAGGTTGCCTGGGATATCCTTCTGGTGTCGGCTTAACCAGACATGCTTAATGAAACATTTAGATAATTTATCATACATAATAAAACATTTGCAAAATTATAAACTGTGCCCAATTATTACTTCTTCTAATTGTATGGTAGCATGAAATTGCTATTTGACCACAGTTGTATGTTTTGAACTATTTATGTAATTGCCAACTTTATTAGACTTTATCATTTAAAACTAAGATTTTTGATTTAGAATCAATCAAGGTGTTTATACTGGCAACTAACTTGCTAAATATACTAATATAGGGCAAAGTATGTTTAGTCCAGCAAGTATCGGTCAGCCACGAAAGACGACATTATCTCCTGCCCAGTTGGATCCTTTTTATACTCAAGGAGATTCTTTGACTTCAGAAGATCACCTCGATGACTCTTGGGTGACTGTATTTGGGTAAGGTTTTTAGATCATTTGCCTTTTAAAAACCGTACCCTAACATTTTATAATGAATATAATCAAACATACAGAAAAATGGAAAGAAGTGCATAGCATACACCCGTATTACTACCACCTAGGTTCTGTGGTTAACAGTTTGCTACATTTGCTTTATCATTTATCCATCTATCAATTCATTCTTTTTGTTGGTACATTTCATAATAAGTTGTAGACATCAATACATATTACCCTGACACTTGAGCATGCGTGTCATTAACTAGAGTTTGATATTTGTTTGTAGTTTTTTTAATCGTTTGTCTGTTTATTTCTTCCCAAATTATTTTCTCTTAAGCATATTTGCTAGATGGAACACAGTTGTCTCTTTAGACTTAGGGAACTCCTTCCCCTTTTTCTAGTGACTAGTTCTCTACATCTAGTGGAATTCACCAGTTTTGAACTAACAGAATGAACATTTACACACACACACACACACACACACACACACACACACAGTGTCACAGGGTTGATACTTTCTAGTCACAAAATATTGAATATTAATAGAAACAGAGTATGACAGTCCTCATTACGTTTTTGAATAGATTTTTAGGTCCAAAAAATACTTTAAAATGCCTTTTTAAAAAAAAATTTTTTTTATTTCCATAGGTTTTTGGGGAACAGGTGGTATTTGGTTACACAAGTGAGTTCTTTACATGATTTGTGAGACTTTGGGGCACCCGTCTCCCGAGCATTATACACTGAACCCAATTTGTAGTCTTTTATCCGTCACCCCTTTCCCACCTTTTCCCCCTGAGTCCCCAAAGTCCATTGCATCATTCTTATGCCTTTGCATCATCATAGCTTTGCTCCCACTTATGAGTGAGAACATACGATGTTTGGTTTTCCATTCCTAAGTTACTTCACTTAGAATAAGTGAGTTAATTCACTTAGAATAATAGTCTGCAGTCCCATCCAGGTTGCTGCAAATGCCATTAATTAATTCTTTTTTATGGCTGAGTATTCCATTTTGTATATATATATATATATATCTATCACAGTAAAACTCCTTAGAGATCATATTGTATAATGTTTTATTTTACAGGTGAGGAAACTGAGGTGTAGGCAGATTAAGTGATTTATTCAGAGTTCACATCTAGTTATTATTAGCAAAGCTCCAGCAAAAACTTAGGTCTTTTGATATTCAAGCTGATATTTACACTCTACAAAAATACAGTTTGTTTCTGAAAGTATGATTTGCCATACTGTATTAGTCCGTGTTCATGCTGATATTTACACTCTACAAAAATACAGTTTGTTTCTGAAAGTATGATTTGCCATACTGTATTAGTCCGTGTTCATGCTGATAAAGACATATCCAAGATTGGAAAGAAAAAGAGGTTTAATTGGACTTAGGGTTCCATGGCTAGAGAGGCCTCAGAATCATGGTGGGAGGTGAAAGACACTTCTTACATGGCGGTGTCAAGAGAAAATGAGGAAGAAGCAAAAGCGGAAGCCCCGATAAACCCATCAGATCTCATGAGACTTACTCACTATCATGAGAATAGCCCAGGAAAGACTGGCCCGCATGAATCAATTACCTCTCCCTGGGTTCCTCCCACAACACATGGGAATTCCGGGAGATACAATTTGAGTTGAGATGTGGGTGGAGACACAGCCAAACCATTTCATTTCATTTCATCCTTGGCCCCTCTAAATCTCACGTCCTCACATTTCAAAACCAATCATGGTTTCCCAACACACCCCCCAAAGTCTTATTTCAGCATTAACCCAAAAGTTCATGGTCCCAAGTCTCATCTGAGTTAAGGCAAGTCCCTTCCACCTATGAGCCTGTAAAATCAAAAGCAAGATAGTTATTTCCTGGATACAGTGAGGTTATAGGAATTGGGTAAATACAGCCATTCCAAATGGGAGAAATTGGCCAAAACAGGGGTTACAGGCCCCCTGCAAGTTCAGAATCCAGAGGGGCAAATTTTAAAGCTCCAAAATGATCTCCTTTGACTTCCTGGTCTCACATCCAGGTCACCCTGATGCAAGAGGTGGGTTCCCATGGTCTTGGGCAGCTCCACCCTTGTGGCTTTGCAGGGTACAGCCTCCCTCTTGGCTGCTTTCCCATGCTGGCATTGAGTGTGTGGGTTGTCTAGGCACAGAGTGCAAGCTGTCAGTGGATCTACCATTCTGGGGTCTGGAGGATGGTGGTCTTCTTCTCACAGCCCCACTAGGCAGTGCCCCAGTAGGGACCCTGTGTTGGAGCTTTGACCCCACAGTTCCCTTCTGCACTGCCCTAGCAGAGGTTCTCCATGAGGGCCCCACCCCTGCAGCACAATTTTGCCTGGGCATCCAGGTATTTCCATACATCTTCTGAAATCTAGGTGAAGGTTCTCAAACCTCAATTCTTGACTTCTGTGCACTCACAGGCTCAACACCATGTGGAAGCTGCCAAGGCTTGGGGCTTCCACTCTCTGAAGCCACAGCCCAGGCTCTACATTGGCCCCTTTCAGCCACGGCTGGAGGGGCTGGGACACAGGGCACCAAGTCCCTAGGCTGCACACAGCATGGGGACCCTGGGCCCGGACCACAAAACCACTTTTTCCTCCTGGGCCTAGGGGCCTGTGATGGGATTGGCTGTCTTGAAGGGCACTGACATGCCCTAGAGACATTTTCCCCATGCTCTTGGGCATTAACATTAGGCTCCTTTCTAGTTATGCAAATTTCTGCAGCTGGCTTGAATTTCTCCTCAGAAAATGAGTTTTCCTTTTCTACTGCGTTGTCAGGCTGCAAATTTTCTGAACTTTTATGTTGTGTTTCCCCTTTAAAATGGAAGGCTTTTAGTAACACCCAAGTCACCTTTTGAATGCTTTGCTGCTTAGAAATTTCTTCCGCCAGATACCTTAAATCATCTCTCTCAAGTTCAAAGTTCCACAAATCTCTAGGGCAGGGGCAAAATGCCACCAGTCTCTTTGCTAAAACATAACAAGAGTCACCTTTGCTCCAGTCGCCAACAAGTTCCTTATCTCCATCGGAGACCACCTGAGCTTGGACCTTATTGTTCATATCACTATCAGCATTTTTGTCAAAGGCATTCAGCAAGTCTCTAGGAGGTTCCAAACTTCCCACATTTTCCTGTTGTCTTCTGAGCTTTCCAAACTGTTCCAACCTCTGCCTATTACCCAGTTCCAATGTCGCTTCCACATTTTTGGGTATCTTTTCAGCAATGCCCCACTCTACTGGTACCAATTACTGTATTAGTCCATTTTCATGCTGCTGATAAAGACATACCTGAGACAGGGAAGAAAAAGAGGTTTAATTGGACTTACAGTTCCACATGGCTGGGGAGGCCTCAGAATCATGGTGGGAGGCAAAAGGTACTTACATAGTGATGTCAAGAGAAAATGAGGAAGCAAAAGCGGAAGCCCCTGATAAACCCATCGGATCTTGTGAGACTTATTCACTATCATGAGAATAGCATGGGAAAGACCAGCTACCATGATTCAATTACCTCCCTCAGGTCCCTCTCACAACACATGGGAATTCTGGGAGATACAATTCAAATTGAGATTTGGTTGGAGACACAGCCGAACTGTATCACATGCTGATACTGGAATGTATCTATTATATATTTTTTGGGATTAAAAAACATAAAAATAACACATGAGCTCCTTGAAGGAAGAAAGGTGCACAGTAAATGTTTAGTGGATTTTATGTATTCAATTTATTTAAAATTAAAAAATCAAAAGGTATGTAAGAATGTACAATGAAGTTTTCCCTTTTGCTTTTGTCCCAAGCTAGTTTTCCTCCTCTTTAAGGCAATGATTGCCACCTGTTTTTTGTGTATGTTTCCAGAGAGATTTTATGTGTTACTGATTTCTATTTAGGTAAAAAGCAGGGTCATAGCATTCTGTTCTCTAGAAAGTCCATACTCAGTCCTATATCCATAGCAGTTTGGCTGGCGTGTTTTTATTCTTCTTCTTTTACATTTACATTTTTATATTCTCTCATAAAATGGCTTTTTTTTTTTTTTTGAGACAATCTCTCTGTTATCTACGCTGGAGTGCAATGGCATGATCATAGCTCACTGCAGCCTCCAATTCCTGGCCTCAGGCAATCCTTGTGCCTCAGCCTCATGAGTAGTTGGGATAACAGGCATGAGCCAGCTTGGCTGCATGTTTTTGAAAATAGGTACCCACTCTTAAATCTGTTTTTCAGGCTCAGTAGTAGTGGTTTAACTTTTAAGATTTCCAGTAATTAGATAAATTACTTGAAGCACTCCTAGTATTTTTTCGTATTTCAGACATTAACTTTCCCAGCTATTTATTTTTTTACTTTCATGTTTTAATAACCCTCTATGACTTTAATTTCAAGAACTGAAGCATTCTCCTTTAAGGGATAAAGTATTTTATTTTGATAATTTATGGGGAAGTACCTCTAAAAGATGCATTATATATGTTCTTTCTTTGGTAGTTTAACCTTTTCCTACTGACTTAGGGTTATGAAATATCATTCATTGTTTTGGGTGATTCTGCTATAGAGTACTAGAATGTAAGTTTCTACTCAAAGTGGTCCAAGAGTTTTAGAATTATGTTTTATTTCTTAAGTACTTCCCTCACTTGCAGCCATTCTTTCTTCTTTTCATTTTTGTTTTATCTCTGCCCTGTAGGCGCCCAACCTATTTGTTGTTTTTCTTTGTGGTGAGAAATTTCACATCCAGATTTTATACAAATGAATTTTGAGTTCTTATTGCAGTGAATATTTTACTCATATAGATTTTATTTAATTAATTAATTAATTTTGAGACAAGGTCTTACTCTGTCACCCAGCTGGAGTGCAGTGGCACGATCTTGGCTCATTGCAACCTTTCCTTCCCAGTTCAAGCGATTCTTCTGCCTCAGCCTCCTGAGTAGCTGGGACTACAGGCGCCCACCACCATGCCCAGCTGATTTTTTGTATTTTTAGTAGAGGCGGAGTTTCACCAGGTTGGCCAGGCTGGTCTCGAACTCCTGACCTCAGGTGATCCACCCACCTCGGCCTCTCAAAGTGCTGGTATTACAGGCGTGCGCCATTGCGCCCGGCCTCACATAGATTTTCAATGTGTTTGGTTTCTGATTTATTTTTGAGACTCGGATTTTTCTTTTTTACTTTAGGGTTCTAATTCAGTCTTCAGATAACTGAAGTTAGATAGCCATTTCTATGCTATTGGTAGTGGTTATTGTTTTCAAATTGAAAACAGCTTTATTGTTAAGACTATAAAAGAATAATATGTCATCGTAGAATATCCAAACCATACAGAACTTTATAAAGAAGAAAGTAAAAATTACTTAGAATTTTCTCATGGAGAGATATGGCTAATCAAATTTTGGTAACCGTCCTTTTAAGTGATTCTATACCATAGATATTGATGCTGAATTTTCTCTGTTATAAGACTAAATTTCAGAATTTTTAAGTGATGCTCAATGTATAATGATTCGTTTATAATTTAAAATTCTTTATCTTTTCATAACCATAGTATACCTAAATATATTACATATTAACATACACATATTGAAATAAATTATATATAGAACTGCAATTTTATAGTTTTTTTCTAAGACCTGGATAATGGCAATGAGAGTAGCATTTTTAGAGATTTCAGAGGTAGAATCTGAGGATGGAGAAGAATGGCAGAATAAGACTAACTTTAAGGTATTTGTTTTTGAGTGACTGGTCATTGACAGAATTAGCCCATATTGGGGAAAACAGGATGATCAGCGCTCTCCTGTTAACGTTCTAGACAGTTGGGGGGCATTTATCTTGAAACTATCTTGTAGTAATTTGCATTCACATTGATAGTAGAAGCTGACTGTTTTCTTTGGACAACTCTTTGTTTCAGGTTTCCTCAAGCATCTGCTTCCTACATATTACTACAATTTGCACAGTATGGGAATATCTTAAAACATGTGGTAAGGCTTAATTTTTTTCAGTTCAGAGTTTTGACTAAAGAGGGATAAGTTGTGAATTGAGAGAAACTTTGCTTCTGAATTTTGTGGATTTTTTTTAAACTTAATTTTTTTTTTAAGTTTTGATATAATCCTTTGAAGTCTGGAAGGCTGGAAGTTGCATAGTTGTTGATAAAAAGAGGTATAGCGAGAAGATATGGAGAAGCGAGAGTTTGAAAATCCACCTCCTCTCACCTCCTTTCTTAAATAGTTTACAGTCTTAAAAAAGATAGATTATACCAAGTATTATATTACTGTTTTCCAATTTGAGCTTCTTTTATTGGGGATAAAAGAAGTAGGAGGCGGTTCCTGAGCTTTTAGAGTTTTTAGAGCTTTATAGCTCTAAAATTTAAAAAATTATCTTAACTTGTGCTACAAGTTATAAGTAACAAATCTTTTTTTGTTGCTAGAGATTGACTTAACTCCTATACAAAATCAGATTGAGTGGTTTTAAATAATTTTATGGCAAATGTTGCTTTGATCTCTTTACAATAAACGTATTTTGAGAAGTATTTTACTTTCAGAGAGTATGTACATATTGATCGTAGAGAATTGAGAGATTGTTGAAGCTGTTTTAAATACGATTTTTGTTGAACTTCACAGCTTTTTACAAGGCATCAAATACGGAATGGAAGTGAATTTATCTTCACGTGTTCCTATTTTCTAGTAGAATTCATTAGATGTAGATTTTATATATTTTCTATTTTAAGAGACAGTTTTATTCTTTGCAGATGTCTAATACAGGAAATTGGATGCATATTCGTTATCAGTCTAAACTGCAGGCTCGGAAAGCCTTAAGCAAAGATGGGAGGATTTTTGGAGAATCCATCATGATTGGTGTAAAACCATGTATTGACAAAGTAAGTTATTGGTGATGTAAGCAAAGTAGCTTAATCTATATGAAGAGCACAAGACCAAGGATTGAAATTGGTGGTTGTGTCACTTGGTTTCACTGTGTCTGTTTTTCTTCGTTTGTAAACTGTGATGATATTTATAGTACTCTTTGTGGTAAGCCGAAGGTATTTAATCATAGACTTTAGAATTTAGAGGTAATCTGTCCTCACCTCTTCATTTTTCAGATAAAGAAACTGAGAGGGCTTAAGTAACTTGTCCAGAGTTGTTAGAGGTGAGGCCTAGATTTTAGGTCTCTTGACTACTAATCCATTCTCTTTCTTGTGCAAAGCGATACCAGATACTTTAAAGTACTTAAATGGAATGGTACTATTTCAGAATGAGTTCGTTCACATTAATGTTAACTGATAGTTAACTTTTAAATGCCAAAGCTTTTTGTTTCAAAATATTTCTGTTTCAAACTATTTTAAAATTATTCTATATGTACTGATTAAATAGTACAGAGTACAATTTAAACTGTTCTTTGTGGCTTGTTAAATCATTGTAAACATTCTTTAAGTATATGTGAACTTGTACTACATACCAGGCATTGTGCTTGGTGCTAGTATACACACATTAATGAACAAAGCAAGATGTGGTTCCTATTCTTAGAATCTGTTATATCAGTGTAGTTATATAGTTATAATACTGTGCTGTAACAAATGTTTGCAGAGGCCAGAAGAACATTTGGGGTAACTAAGCTCTAAATAGCTTTGGATTTTGATTCTTTCCAATCCAGGTTTCCCTAAGAATTTTTTTTTTGTCCTTGCTGATTTTTCATAGTGTTTTAGGAAGTTCTTATTTCTGTGGTCTGTAGTTGTATTGAGATTGTTTGAGGTCACTGAAGTGAGATTTCTGGCTGAGCATTCAATCTCAAATGCTACCTAAGAAGCAAATATTTTTTCAAGCCTAAAATTATTTGGAAGTTTAATTAGAGCAAATAAAGTATTTCATCTTTATCTTTCAATTAAATTTTCTAAGTAGGATGTAATACTGGATGATATGTATTATGTTTATAAACAAAGGAGTTATTTCTTTGTTTCTCCAGAGTGTTATGGAAAGCAGTGACAGATGTGCTTTATCATCTCCATCTTTAGCCTTTACACCACCAATCAAAACTCTAGGTACACCAACACAACCTGGAAGTACTCCTAGGATTTCTACCATGAGACCTCTTGCTACAGCATACAAAGCCTCTACTAGTGATTATCAGGTATTTTAAGGATTGCATAAAAAAAGATGTACTTTGATGGCTGAGTGCATAGCATGCTTAACTTTTTCATTGTATTGATTTGTATGCCATTAAATGTTTCCTGAGGAGGCTATTACCTTGATGAAACCTTTACGCTTTAAAATTTTTCTGTTTTAAAGTTAGCATCTTGGCCAATGGGAAAGTTATCATGAATTAAAAAAAATTTTATTTGCCATTCCTTTAAATTTTTTTAGAGTTGTTTTAGCTTTTTCTAAGTTATATTTGCATACATACAAAATGTATCCCGTGTGCATCTTTGACATGAGGGCGCATTAAAACTATTAAATTGATGACTAAATTGATGGTATCCAAAGTGCAGAACCTTAGGTTGGAGTAGCTTTGGTTATTTATTTATTTATTTATTTTATTTTATTTTATTTTTTTTGAGATGGAGTCTTGCTCTGTCCCCCAGGCTGGAGTGCAGTGGCGCGATCTCGGCTCACTGCAAGCTCCGCCTCCTGGGTTCACGCCATTCTCCTGCCTCAGCCTCCCGAGTAGCTGGGACTACAGGCGCCCGCCAACACGCCCGGCTAATTTTTTGTATTTTTAGTAGAGACGGGGTTTCACCGTGTTAGCCAGGATGGTCTCGATCTCCTGACCTCGTGATCCGCCCGCCTCGGCCTCCCAAAGTGCTGGGATTACAGGCTTGAGCCACCGCGCCCGGCAGCTTCGGTTATTTAAATGAAGACATTGACCAACCTCCAGACAAAAAAATTTCTCACTTCAAAAAAGCTTAAAGAAGTTCATTATGTTCTTTGAAGAATGGTAGAAGTATTATGACCTCATTCAGTATATTATTGTCTCCTACTGATTAGCCAAGTGTTCGAACTTAACCAGCTGCAGAAACAGGTCCTGAAAACACAGTACATGAAACACTTGAGCTTTAGTAGGGCAGATAGTGGTAGTTCAGTTTTTTTACTTCCTCTGAAATTTGGAGATTATTCTAGAACTGTTTTTTTCTTTAGTTTCTATTACTGTTATTTTAAATTTCCCATTTTGTGCAGCTTTTGTGTTATTCAATTTTTCTTTCTTTTGTTTTAAGATGGAATCTCACTCTGTTGCCTAGGCTGGAGTGCAGTGGTGCTATCCCAGCTCACTGCAACCTCTGCCTCCTGGGTTCAGGTGATTCTCCTGCCTCAGCCTCCTGAGTAGATTAAAGGCACGTGCCACCACGCCCAGCTAATTTTTTGTAATTTTAGTAGAGATGGGGCCATGTTGGCCAGGGTGGTCTCGAACTTTTGACCTCAAGTGATCTGCCCATCTTGGCCTCCCAAAGTGCTGGGATTACAGACATGAGCCACTGCACCCAGCAATTCAGTTTTCTAATTTAAGAAACAGTTGTTATTTGCTTTGCCAAAGAAATAAAATTTTGGCATTCTTAAAAGCATAAGGATATTCTAAGTCCATATTTTAATTTTAAAAATATACAATTCAGGCCGGGTGCAGTGGCTCATGCCTGTAATCCCAGCACTTTGGCAGGCCGAGGCGGGTGGATCACGAGGTCAGGAGATGGAGACCATCCTGGCTAATACAGTGAAACCCTGTCTTTACTAAAAATACAAAAATACACAATTCAGTGCTATAAATGCATTTTGGTGTTTCTGTTTTAAATGAGCAATTCTAGAATTGACTATGACACTGAAGTAACAATAACCTAACAGTTTTTTTTTGTGTGTGTTTTTAATAGGTTATTTCTGACAGACAAACGCCAAAAAAAGATGAAAGTCTTGTATCCAAAGCAATGGAGTACATGTTTGGCTGGTAGTAGAAGACCCAGGAGGAGGTTGCTACACTAAAACAGAGTTAGCAGAGTGCTGCTGGTTCCTTCGGTTAGTTATATAACCGTTCCTGCAGTATTGGATAGCTATCTCATACTTCTTTTAGAAAGAAGCCTTTTTCATTAAGGATACAGTCTATTTGTAGCTCGCACTTTAAAAGATGCTTGAGATACATTTTAAAGAAAACTAAAAATCCCTGTAAATAGGATTTTATGCTTTCTGTAACAGTGCATGCTTCAGCACAGAAAACTCAGCATTGATTATTGTAAATTAAATAACTGAAATTGTGGTGAGACGTCATAGTCTTCATTAGAACGTGGGGGTGAATTTCATGAAGGGGAACTATAGTTATTTCTACTGACACAAATATTATAATTAGCAATTTGAATTATGGTCTTTTAATTTAGATAGTATTTAATATTTTAATTATCCTTGTTTGTATATGTCCTGTCACAGAGTGTCCTCTTGGTATGTTCTAAAACGAGCATTCTTTTAAAAAACCTAAAGTTTCTTGATAATAAACATTGTCAATGATATGTGTATTAGTCTGTTTGCATTGCTATAAAGGAGTACCTGAGGCTGGATAATTTATTAAAAGTAAAAGAGGTTTATTTGGCTCAGGGTTTAATTGGCTTGTAGCTGTACAAGAAGCATGATGCTTTACTTGTGGAGGAAAGTGAAGAAGAGTGAGCATATCACATGGTGAAGGAGAGAAAGAGAGCAGGAAGAAGGAGGTTCTAGACTCTTTTTAATAACCAGATCTCACATGAACTCATTACTGCAGGGAGGACACCAAGCCATTCATGAGGGATCTGCCTCCATGATCTAAACATCTCCCACTAGTCCCCACCTCCAACATTGGGGATCATATTTCAACATGAGATTTGGAGGGGACAGATATCCAAATGATATCAATATGTATTGAACATTTTTTGAAAGGGTGATTTATTATAAAAAGCTTTAAGTATTCATTGAAAGAGAAAATATGTATGAACCACTGTATACCAGCTTTAATTACCGTTAAATTTTGCCATACTTGTTTCTTTTCTTCCCCTTTTATTTTGTTTAAAGCACATCCCAGATGAGATGTCATTTTACTCTAAATACTTGAGGATATATCAAAAAAGAATATTTCTACTTGGAATTACAATGTCAGTATCCCACTGAACATAATTAATATCTTTTTTTTTTTTTTTTGAGACAGATTCTTGCTCTGTCACCCACAGTGGAGTGCAGTGGTGCCATCTTGGCTCACTGCAGCCTCTACTTCCTGGGCTCGAGTGATTCTTGTGCCTCAGCTTCCCAATTAGCTGGCGTGCACCACCATGCCTGGCTAATTTTTGTATTTTTAGTAGAGACGGGGTTTCACCATGTTGGCCAGGTTGATGTTGAACTCTTGAACTCAAGTGATTCACCCGCCACGGCCTCCTAAAGAGCTGGGAAGTATTACTAAGTAATACTAAGGAATGTACTGGCATGAATGAAGATTCTTTTATAAAGTATATTTTCATCTGAAAACTTCTACATTGAAGTCTTTTTCTTCCAATTTAGGATTATATTTTATATCCTATTTCATAATGTGTAGAACTCAATTATTCAATTTAGAACTGGCTACTAAATTCCATTTTAAAAGTCCTGCATTTGTATTTGAATTAATACACATTTTATTAAAAGGTTTGTTTATTGGAGGGGGTGTTTTATTTATTAGCATAGGCCTTCATGGACTGTGAAGTTTGCTTTTGGGCTAAAAATATTTGTTTGCTATATTTTGTTATTTCTCCCGGTATCATACCTTACCCATCTTTGTATCTGTCATTTATTTTAAAAGATCCAGGAAGATTTCAGAAAGCAAGCTGTCTTATTTTTGAACACTATATAAAAACAACAAAAGTGGAATATCTGTGATGTTAGGAAAGTTACCCGGAACTAACCCTCCTTTTAAAAGCTCAGAGAAGCTGCCTTCAAGCAAATATAACATGAAACTATAGTCATGCAAGGTTGTTTAAAAAAAAAAAAGAGTATAAGGAAGAAAATAACATCCCTGTAGACATTGAAAGCACACCAGAAAGGCATGCCCATAAAATGGATAGAAGCTATAGTGTAGTACTTAACATTGAGTTTTAAGACGTTTAGAAAATGATACAAGATATGAAAGAACAACAGAAATAAAATTGAAGAACTTGGGAAAATACTAGTAATAGAGGAAAATCACTCATAAATTAAGACTAGAATAAACAACAGCTGATGAACAACAGATACTGCCCTAAGAGAAAAGAAAGATAAAAATGGAGGACTTTTAGAAATCAGAAAAGAGATAAAAAGGATTAGTAGGGGTAGGACAAACTCTAGAGACAGAAAAAATGCAACATACAGAACAAAATCAAATGACTACTTTGATGAAAAAAATTTGGAACTACACATTGGAAGAGTAACCTGCCTACCTGAGATTATTATACTGGGACAACCAATGGCAATATACAAACTTTGGGTTTGACTAGACAAAAACAGCAAATGACTTATAAGAGCAAGAGTTAAAACACCAGCACTATGTCAGGAGGAAAAAGAATAGCCCCTTTAAGATATCTGTAGAAAGAAAATGTGAGTAAAAGATTTTGTATCTACCAAAACTGATTAAATATAAAAATAACTCCTCAGACGCTATCAATGTGCAAGAATTCAGGGAACGTGTTTCCCTTGAGTGTGTCCTGAGGAATGGACTAGAAAATGCACCTCCAGCAAGCTAAGTGCCTAGAAAGATGACATAAAGGCTGGTGAGCATTTAATTTTATGTTACATCATGAGCAAAGTGCTGATCAGGTTTATTGCTTGAATTGAAGCTCAGGCCACTGGGTACCTTTTCCCTTATCATTGTCTTTCAAGTCTACTCAGGCTAATATGGCAGGAGTCAGTCTTTGGTTTACAGTAAAATACCAAGCTGCTTTATCTGTGAACCAAGCCTGGGGTTTTTTCCTCCTCTGTCACCTGATAGTAGTGGTGAACCCCAACGAAGCCATGAGCTGAGGGAAAGGTGCTGGTGTCTTGGAGGTGAGTTACATGGGCCACCTTTTCATGGAAGTTGGAGCCCTAGGAACTGCTTGGGCACCATCCCGAATGTAACATGAGTTATTACTATGCTGGTCTATTCTTTGGGTTTGGTGGATCTGACAATACCCAGCTCATGATGGATAGCTGTGGTCACATAGTTGATGTGCTGTGATGTGAGGAGCTACTCTAAATAGTGACTAGTTACCTGCTGCGGAAAGACTGACTGAGCTCCAGAAACCTAAAGGTCTGTGTTATGACTTATGCAATCAGGGCTTGCCAGAGACTCTAGCATCCTTGTCTACCAGGAATGTCTCTGGCATCATGGGATTTGCCAGGTCATATGGCCTAAATGTCGAGTTATTTGTACTATAAGCTGGACCTTGCTCCAGAACTCGCTCACTCTGGGCCCCACTAAAATCTAAGCCACATAAGAAATGGGTCAAAGGAGTTTTCCTGTCTACGATTTGTGTTTCTAAAATCCAGAAGCCTGTAAAGTGCTGTATCTCTTTTTAATGGTAGGAGGATCAAGGTGAAATAAATTATCCTTTAGTGATGGGCATTCCTAGCATGCTCCTGACCAATGGACCCCTCATAACTTCACCAATGTGGTTGTCCTCTGAATTTTTGTGGTTTATCTCTAACCCTCTGGAATGCATATGACTTAGGGCATCCAGAGTACTTCCAGTTGTTTCTTTTTTTATTTTTTGAGACTGAGTTTCACTCTTGTTGCATGGGCTGGAGTGCAATGGCGGGATCTTGGCTCACTGCAACCTCTGTCTCCCAGGTTCAAGTGATTCTCTGAGTAGCTGGGATTAGAAGCGCCCACCACCATGCATGGCTGATTTTTTGTATTTTTAGTAGAGACAGGGTTTCCCATGTTGGCCAGGCTGGTCTTGAACTTCTGACCTCAGATGATCCACCCGCCTCAGCCTCCCAAAGTGCTGGGATTATAGGCATGAGCCATCGCACCCGGCCAGTTAATTTCTTTAGAAAAATAATTTTTCTTGTGGTACAATACATATTACATTAAAATCACCATCTTATCTCCCTGTCCCTCTTTTTTTTTTTTTTTGGAGACAGCGTCTCTCACCTAGGCTGGAGTGCAGTGTGCAATCACAGCTCACTGCAGCCTCAACCTCCTGGGCTAAAATGATCCTCCTACCTCAGCCTCCCGAGTAGCTGGGACGACAGGCGTATACTACCATGCCTGGCTAATTTGTATTTTTTAGTAGAATTTGCCACATTGCCCAGCCTGGTCTTGAACTCCTGGGCTCAAGTGATCCGCCTACCTCGGCCTCCCAAAGTGCAGTCATTACCGGTGAGAGCCACCGCGCCCATCTCATCTTAAAATAATATTTAAGAGATGTTCAGTGATATTAAATACATTCATAATATGCAACCATCATCACTATCCATTGCCATAATTCTTTTAATCTTGCACAAATGAAACTCTATCCATTAAGTAATACCCCTCCCCTTCTCCCAAGCCCTAGCAATCACTATTTTTCTAGCTCCAAAATTTTGACTATGCTTCCTCATATGAGTAGAATCTTGCAGTATTTGTATTTTTGTGACTTGCTTATTTCATTTAGCATGATATCTTCAAGATTCATATATGTTACAGCATGTCAGAATTTCCTTCCTTTTTAAGGCTGAATAATATTCTCTCGTGTGTATATTACCATATTTGATTATCCATTTTTTGATTTGTTGTAGGGTACACAGCAACTAGAACAGAGGGTAAGAACACAGAATACATTAATACCTTGTCTAAGATCACACAGATACGTAGTAACAGCAATAGGACAAAAACTTTTTTTTTTTTTTTTTAGAATGCAGTTTTGTGGAACTGTAACATTCTGAGATTTAGGTGTTTTTAGTTTCTATTTTAGGTCCAGGAGTACATACGCAGTGTTATTACATATGTTAATTGTCTGTTACAGGGATTTAGTGTACAGATTATTTTGTCACGCAGGTAATAAGCATGGTACATGATAGTTTTTCAGTCCTCTCCCTTCTTCCACCCTCCAACTTCTGTTGTTCCCTTCTTTGTGTCCATGTGTAGTCAATGTTTAGCTTCCACATTGAGTACACACGGAATGAGAACATGCAGTATTTGGTTTTCTGTTCCTGTGTTAGATTGCTTAGTATAATGGCCTGCTTCTCCATTCATGTTGCTGCAAGGTACATGATTTTCTTCTTTTTTATGGCTGTGTAGTATTCCATGGAATATATGTACCATATTTTCTTTATCTAGTCTATTACTGTTGTTGGGTATTTACATTGATTCCATGTCTTTGCTGTTGTGAATAGTGCTGTGATGAATATGTGTGTGCATGTATTTTTATGGTAGGATGATTTATATTCCTCTGGGTATATACCCAACAGTGAGGTTTCTGGGTTGAATGGTAATTCTGTTTTAAGGTCTCTGAGGAATTGCCACATTGCTTTCCACAATGGCTGAACCAATTTACCTTCCTACCAAGTGTTCCCTCTTCTCTGCAACCTTGCCAACATTTTTGTTGACTTTTTAATAGCCATTCAAACTGGTTTGAGATGATATCTCACTGTGGTTTTGATTTGAATTTCTGTGAGTAGTGATGTTGAACATTTTTTCATATGCTTGTCGGCTCTATATGTCTTCTTTTGAAAGGTGTCCGTTCATATCCTTTGCCCACTTTTTAATGAGGTTGTTTTTGCTTGTTAATTTAAGTTCCTTATAGATTCTGGATATTAGACCTTTGTCGGATGTACAGTTTGCAAATATTTTCTTTAATTCTGTATCTATTTAATCTGTGTAATGGTTAATACTGAGTGTCAACTTGATTGGATTGAGGGATACAAAGTATTAATCCTGGGTGTGTCTATGAGGGTGTTGCGAAAGAGATTAACGTTTGAGTCAGTTGACTGGGGAAGGTAGCTCCACCCTTAATCTGGTAGGCACAATCTAATCAGCTGCCAGCAAATACAAAGCAGGCAGAAAAGGAGAGAGACGGGCCTAGCCTGGAAGCCTACACTTTTTCTTGTGCTGGATGCTTCCTGCCCTCGAACATTGGACTCCAAGTTTTTCAGTTTTGGGACTCCGATTGGCTCTCCTTGCTCCTCAGCTTGCAGACAGCCTATTTTGGGACGTTGTGATCTTGTAAGTTAATACTTAATATACTCTCCTTTATTTTTATATATATATGTATATACATATTTATATTTATATATTTATATGTCTAATATTGTCAGTGGGGTGTTGAAGTCTCTCACTATTATTGTGTGGTTATATAGGATATATATATAGGATATATATATCTCCTATTAGTTCTGTCCCTCTAAGAGAACCCTGACTAATACAATCTGTTTATAGGTTGTTTTGTTTTGTTTTGCTGTGCAGGAGCTCTTTAGTTTAATTAGGTCCCATTTGTCAAGTTTTGTTTTTGTTGCAATTGTTTTTGGCGCCTTCGTCATGAAATCTTTGCCAAGGCTGGTATCCAGAATGGTATTGCCTAGGTTTTCTTTCAGGGTTTTTATAGTTTTAGATTTTGCATTTAACTCCTTAATCCATCTCAAGGTGATTTTTGTATATGGTATAAGGAAGGAGTCCAGTTTAAATAGTCTGCATATGTCTAGCCAGTTAGTCCAGCACCATTTATTGAATAGGGAGTCGTTTCCCCATTGCTTATTTCTGTCAACTCTGTCGAAGATCACATGGTTGTAGGTGTGCAGTTTTATTTCTGAGTTTTTTTGTTTGTTTTGTTTTGTTTTTTGAGATGGAGTTTTGCTCTTGTTGCCCAGGCTGGCGTGCAATGGCATGATCTTGGGTCACTGCAACCTCCACCTCCTGGGTTCAAGTGATTCTCCTGCCTCAGCCTCCCGAGTAGCTGGGATTACAGGCTCGCACCACCACGCCTGGCTAATTTTGTATTTTTAGTAGAGACGAGGTTTCGCCATGTTGGTCAGGCTGGTCTCGGAACTCCTGACCTAAGGTGATCTGCCTGCCTGATTTCTTTATTTATCTCTGTGTCTGTTTTTGTACCAGTACCATGCTGTTTTGGTTACGGTAGCCCTGTAGTACAGTTTGAAGTTGGATAATGTGATGCCTCCAGCTTTGTTCATTTTGCTTAGGATTGCCTTGGTTATTTGGGCTCTTTTTTGGTTCCATGAATTTTAAAATAGTTTTTTTCTAATTCTGTGAAGAATGTCAATGGTAACTTAATGGGAATAGCATTGAATCTATAAATTACTTTGGAATTATGGCCATTTTAACAATATTGATTATTCCTGTCTGTGAGCATGGAGTATTTTTCCATTGGTTGTATTATCTCTGATTTCTTTCAGCAGTGTTTTATGATTCTTGTTGTAGAGATCTTTCACCTCCCTTGTTAGCTGTATTTCTAGGTATTTTATAACTTTTGTGGCTATTGTGAATGGTATTGCATTCTTTATTAGGCTTTTGGCTTGGATATTCTTGGTGTTTAGAAATGCTACTGATTTTTGTACACTGATTTTATATCCTGAAACTTTGCTGAAGTTGTATATCAGATTTAGGAGCTTTTGGGCAGAGCTTATGGAGTTTTTTAGATATAGAATCATATTGTCTGCAAACAGAGATAGACTGACTTTCTCTCTATTTGGATGCCTTTTATTTCTTTCCCTTGACTGAGTGCTCTAGCCAGGAATTCCAGTACTACATTGAATAGGAGTGGTGAGAATGGGCATCCTTGTCTTGATACGGTTCTCAAGGGAAGTGCTTCCAGCTTTTGCCCATTCAGTATGATGTTGGCTGTAGGTTTGTCATAGATGCTTTTTATTATTTTGAGGTGCTTTCCTTCAGTGACTAATTTGTTGAGAGTTTTTGACGTGAAGGGATGTTGAATTTTATTGAAAGCCTTTTCTGCATCTATTGAGATGGTTTTTGTACTTAGTTCTGGTTTATATGGTGAATCATTATTTACTGATTTGTGTATGTTGAAGCAACCTTGTATCCCAGGGATAAACGCTGCTTGATTTTTATAGATTACCTTTTTACTATGCTGCTGGTTTTAGTTTGCTAGTATTTTGTTGAGGATTTCTGCATCTATGCTCATCAAGGATATTGACCTGAAGTTTAGTTTCCCTGTCCTGTCCTGTCCTGTCCAGTCCTGTCCTTTCAGACAGTCTCACTCTGTTGCCTAGGCTGGAGTGCAGTGTCGCGATCTCGGCTCACTGCAACCTCCGCCTCCTGGGTTCATTCAAGTATTCAAGTGATTCTTCTACCTCAGCTTCCCGAGTAGCTGGGACTACGGTAGCCCGGCTAATTTTTGTATTTTTAGTAGAGACAGGATTTCACCGTGTGGCCAGGCTGGTCTCAAACTCCTGACCTCAAGTGATCTGCCCGCCTCAGCCTCCCACAGTACTAGGTTTACAGGTGTGAGCCACTGGGCCTAGCCAACTTTTCCCTCTTAACACTTCTTTAGCTGTGTGCTAGAGATTCTGATATGTTGTTTTATTCAAATAATTTCTTTATTTCTGTCTTAATTTCCTGTTTATACAAAGGTTATTCAGGAGCAGTTGTTTAATTTCCATTTAATTACATGATTCTGAGTGATTTTCTTAGTTTTGATTTCCATTTTTATTGTGCTGTGGTCCGAGAGTGTGTTTGGTATGATTTAAATTTTTTTGAATTTGGTGAGGATCGTCTTATGGCTGATTATGTGGTTGATTTTAGAGTGTGTGCCATGTGCAGATGAGAATATATATTCTGTTGTTTTGGGGTGGAGAGTTCTGTTAGGCCCCTGGGTCAAATGTTGAGTTCATGTCCTGAATATCTTTGTTAGTTTTCTGCCTCAATGGTCTGTCTAATATTGTCAGTGCAGTGTTGAAGTCTCCCACTATTATTGTGTGATTATCTAGGTCTCTGTGTCGGTCTCTAAGAACTTGCTTTATGAATTTGGATGTTCCTGTGTTGGATGCATATATTAATATATTAGGATAGTTTGGTCCTCTTTTGGAACACTTTACCATTGTGTAATGCCCTTTATCTTTTCTGATCATTGTTGGTTGAAAGTCTGTTTTGTCTGAAATTGGAATAGCAACCCCTGCTTTTTTCTGTTTGCTGTTTGTTTGTATTTTTTTTTTTTTTTGAGACAGAGTCTCGCTCTGTCACCCAGGCTGGGGTGCAGTGGCGCGATCTTGGCTAACTGCAAGCCCCGCCTCCTGGGTTCATGCCATTCTCCTGCCTCAGCCTCCCGAGTAGCTGGGACTACAGGTGCCTGCCACCACGCCCGGCTAATTTCTTTTTGTATTTTTAGTAGAGATGGGGTTTCACCGTGTTAGCCAGGATGGTCTCGATCTCCTGACCTCATGATCCACCCTCCTCGGCCTCCCAAAGTGCTGGGATTACAGGCGTGAGCCACTGCGCCTGGCCATTTGTATTTTTGCCTGACAGTTATTTTGGAGAAGCAGTCTTCAAGTTCTGAGATTCTTTCCTCATCTTGGTCAATTCTGCTGTTAATACTTATGGTTGTATTATGAAATTCTTGAAGTGAATTTTTGAGCTCTGTCAATTCAGTAGTTCTTTCTTAAAAGGATCATTTTGTCTTTTATCTGCTTTATCATTTTATTGTAGTCCTTAGAGTCCTTGGATTGGGTTTCGGCTTTCTCCTGAAAGTTGGTGATCTTCGTTCTATTCATGTTCTGAATTTTATTTCTGACATTAAGCCATTTAAGCTTGGTTAAGAACCATTGCTGGGGAACTAGTGTGGCTGGAGATGAGAAGACATTCTGGATATTTGAGTTACCAGAGTTATTGTGTTGGTTTTTTCTCATCTGTGTGGGCTGATGTTCCTTCAGTCTTTGAAGTTGCTGTCTTTTGGATGTTTTTTTTTTCCCCTCCTTTAACCTTCTTTGTGGTTTCACTGTGGTATAAAGTGAGTTCAGTCAACTGGCCTTAATTCTAGTCTGCTCCTGGGTCTTGGAGGATCCCCCCTCAATTGCTGTCTCTGTGCCTTCTTTTTTTTTTTTTTTTCCTTCCTTCCTTCCTTCCTTCCTTCCTTCCTTCCTTCCTTTTTCCTTCCTTCCTTCCTTCCTTCCTTCCTTCCTTTTCCTTCCTTCCTTCTTCCTTTTCCTTCCTTCCCTTCCTCCTTCCTTCCTTTCTTGTCTTTCTGTTTGAGGCATAGTCTTACTCTGTTGCCCAGGCTGGAGTGCAGTGGTATGATCTTGACTCACTGCAACCTCTGCCTCCCAGATTCAAGTGATTCTCCTGCCTTGGCCTCCCAAGTAGCTGGGACTACAGGTGCCTGCCACCATGCCTGGCTAATTTTTGTATTTTTAGCAGAGACAGGGTTTCATCATGTTGGCCAGGCTGGTCTCGAACCTGTGACCTCAAGTAATATGCCTGCATTGGCCTTCCAAAGTGCTGGGATTACAGGTGTGAGCCACCGTGCCTGGCCCTTGCTTTTCTTTTGTTGGGTGTTCTTGTCCATGGAGCTCCCTCAGGCAGGTGTCACAGTTGTAGACAGGCCATATACTTGCTGGGTCAGCCTTAATCTGCTCTGTGAGTGCTTCCTGGGGGGACACAGGGTTGTGCCTGCCCAGGCATAAGCAGGACCCCTGGACTAGAAGCTTTAGTGGGTATGGCCCTTCTTATGAGAGTGGGTGGAGTTGCCTGCCCTGCCATCCAGGCATTTCCAGGGCAACAGGAGGCCGTGCCCCTCAGCAAATTCAGGCAGAGGCAGGACCTCTGGACTGGAAGCTCTAGCAGGTGTGGTTCTCCTGGAGTCACCCACCCTGCCCTCTGGGTATTTTCCAGACAACAGGGTGCTACAATCAGACAGAAGCAGGACAGCTGGGCTGGAAGCCCTAGCAGGCATTGCTTACCTGGCTGCCAGCCGCAGGGGTGAGTGGGGTCATCCACCCTGTTATCCAGGTGTTTCCTGGGACAACAGGAGGCTGTGCCCACCAGCTAAGTCTACACAGAAGAGGGACCACTGGGCTGTAGCAGGTATTGCCTACCTGGCTTCTAGTGGTGGGGTTGGGTAGGGTCACTCACCCTGTTATCCAGGTGCTTCCTGGGCAATAGGGGGCTGCAAACTGGCTGAGTTCACACAGAAGTGGGACCCCTGAGCTGAAAGCTCTGGCAAGCACTGCCCACCAGGCTAGTAGTAGGGGTGGGTGGGGTCACCCACCCTCCTGTCTGGGTGTTTCTAGGACAAGAGGCTGCAGCCACTGGCTGAGTCCAGGCAGAAGCGGTTCCGCAGGGCTGGAGGCTGGCACCAAGCCTTGTCCAGCGAGGGGGTGTGGAGTAATCTTACTGCTCGCAGGCACCATGACTATAGCCTCTATTGGGTCTGTGGCACCAGTGCTGGTCTGCTCTGGGGCTCAAGGCTTGTCGAGGTCCCCTTGGACTTGAGTGTTGCCCCTGCAAGATGTCCTGGTGTCTCTCAACCTCAGTCCTCAAAGCACAGTGGGGGAGGTGCAGGGGAGCCAGGAGGATTCTCCTGTTCCCAGTCTTGCACAGGTCCCTGTGGAGAGTATGTGTCCCCCGGGGGGCTCTCACTTATTCATCCTTTTCTGTGTTGGAGAGATTCTCCTGCCTCCGCCCCGAGCCCAGACAGGCTGGTGCCCAGCTTCACTCCTCTCTGCACTCTCTGTCCCCCTGCTGCCTTGATGCATCCGGATGTGGTTTCTCAGATGATTGGCCTGCGGGGTCAGTGTTCACTAGCCGTTTTGTTTCCTCTCCATGAGAATGGCACGCATGAGCTGCTTCTAGTCTTCCATCTTGACCCAACCCCCAAGGTTATTTGATTTTTAAACCACTTAAACTTAGGTGAACTGGAGAAATATACATGAATCTCCTGGGTTCCAATCACAGCTCCTTAATTAACTACTAATTAAAGAATATTTGAAAAGACTGTATTTTAAAAACATAAGGCCAAATAAAATATTTCTTTTTGGTCATATAAAAAAGTATGTAAAGTATAAAACTTTACAACATGCAAAGGATGATCTCAATGTAAATCACTGGACACATTTGGACACGTTTGTTAACTATGAATATTTAAATAGTATCAAAGTGCTGAATTCTTCATATATTTTGTTTGTGCTAGCACTTATTGTCTAGGCTGAGGCATAGGGACATTCTTGGGACAAAAGAAGCATCTCTGACCCAGAGGACACATATGCATCCTTTCACTCCAAGATCTCCAAGTTTTGCCAGCTGGGAGAAACATCAGGGCAATGTGTGCTGGAGTAGAGTCAAAGACACAGGGAAGGGACTCCACACTTTTTTCTTTCTTTTTTATTGAGATGGAGTCTTGCTCTGTCACCCAGGCTGGAGTGCAGTGGCACGATCTTGTCTCACTGCAGCCTCTGCCTCCTGGATTCCAGTGATTGTCCTACCTCAGCCTCCCAGGTAGCTGGGATTACAGGGACACGCCACTACACCTGGCTAATTTTTGTATTTTTAGTAGAGACGGGGTTTCACCATGTTGGCCAGGCTGGTCTCAGGAGGATTGGTGAAAAAGGTTTCTCTGGAGCCTTTGGGTCATGTCTTAAGTTATCAGGTTATTTCTTGGCTCATCAGCAGAAGATATTTTCTAAATTTAAACCATCTATCTCTTCCTGGTTGTTTTGTTTTTTTTTTTATGTAGTAAAGTCTTGCAGCAGGTTTTAAAGCACAATTTCAACTGGCATTTAAATAGATTGTCTATTTTATTTTATTTATTTATTTTGAGATGGTGTTTCGCTCTTGTTGCCCACGCTGGAGTGCAATGGCGCAATCTCGGTTCACTGCAACCTCTGCCTCCCAGGTTCAAGCGATTGTCCTGCCTCAGCCTCCTGAGTAGCTGGGATTACAGGCGCCCGCCACCACGCCACGCTAATTTTTTGTGTTTTTAGTAGAGATGGGGTTTTACCATGTTGGCCAGGCTGGTCTTGAACTCCTGACCTCAGGTGATGCACCTGCCTCGGCCTCCCAAAGTGCTGGGATTACAGGCGTGAGCCACTGGGCCCGGGCGATTGTCTATTATTGAAAACAGCTTTCATGTACTCAATACTTTAAAAACGTATCTAAGTCAAACTTCAGATGTACCTCCATCTTGTGGTGACTTATCAGAAGTGTTCAACTGAAAAAGTTTTAGAGTAAAATATTTTTTCCTTTTTTATTTTTTATTTTTTTGCTTTTTTATACTTTAAGTTCTGGGATACGTGTGCAGTACTTGCAGGTTTGTTACATAGGTATACATGTGCCATGGTGGTTTGCTGCACCCATCAACCTGTCATCTAGGTTTTAAGTCCTGCATGCATTAGGTATTTGTCCTCCTGCTCTCCCTCCCCTTGTCTCCCAACCCCCGACAGGCCCCAGTATGTGATGATCCTCTCCCTGTGTCCATGTGTTCTCATTGTTCAGCTCCCACTTATGAGTGAGAACATGCGGTGTTTGTTTTTCTGTTCTTGTGTTAGTTTGCTGAGAATGATGGTTTCCAGCTTCATCTATGTCCCTGCAAAGGACACGAACTCATTCTTTTTTATAACTTCATAGTATTCCATTTTATATATATATATATATATACACACACACACACACACACATATGCTACTTTTTCTTTACCCAGTCTATCATTGGTGAACATTTGGATTGGTTCCAAGTCTTTGCTATTGTAAATAGTGCTGCAATAAACGTAAGTGTGCATGTGTCTTTATAGTAGAATGATTTATAATCCTTTGGGTATATACCCATTAATGGAATTGCTGGGTCAAATGGTATTTCTGGTTCTAGATCCTTGAGGAATTGCCACACTGTCTTCTACAATGGTTTAACTAATTTACACTCCCACCAATGGTGTAAAAGCGTTCCTATATCTCCACATGCTCTCCAGCATTGGTTGTTTCCTGACATTTTCATGATTGCCATTTTAACTGGCATGAGATGGTATCTCATCGTGGTTTTGATTTGCATTTCTCTAATGACCAGTGATGATGAACTTTTCTTTCATATGTTTTTTGGCCACATAAATGTCTTCTTTTGAGAAGTGTCTGTTCATATCCTTTGCCCACCTTTTGATGGGGTTTGTTTTTTTCTTGTAATTTGTTTAAGTTCCTTGTAGATTCTGGATATTAGACGTTTATCAGATGGATAGATTGCAAAAATTTTCTCCCATTCTGTAGGTTGCCTGTTCACTCTGATGTTAGTTTCTTTCGCTATCCAGAAGCTCTTTAGTTTAATTAGATCCCATTTGTCAATTTTGGCTTTTGTTGCCATTGGTTTTGGTGTTTTAGTCATGAAGTCTTTGCCCATGCTTATGTGCTGAATGGTATTGCCTAGGTTTTGTTCTAGGCTTTTTATGGTTTTAGGTTTTACGCTTACATCTTTAATCCATCTTGAGTTAATTTTTGTATAAGGTATAAGGAAGGGGATCCAGTTTCAGTTTTTTGCATATGGCTAGCCAGTTTTCCCAACACCATTTATTAAATAGGGAATCCTTTCCCTGTTGCTTGTTTTTGTCAGGTTTGTCAAAGATCAGATGGTTGTAGGTGTGTGGCATTATTTCTGAGGCCTCTGTTCTGTTCCATTGGTCTATATATCTGTTTTGGTACCAGAACCATGCTGTTTTGGTTACTGTAGACTTGTAGTATAGTTTGAAGTCAGGTAGCATGAAGCCTCCACCTTTGTTCTTTTTGCTTAGGATTGTCTTGGTTATATGGGCTTTTTTTGTTTCCATATGAAATTTAAAGTAGTTTTTTCTAATTCTGTGAAGAAAGTCAATGGTAGTTTGTTGGGAATAGCATTGAATCTATAAATTGCTTTGGGCAGTATGGCCATTTTCACAATTGCATCTCATCCATTGCTAGACAGTGACTAACCCCCTGTGCCACAGGCCATAACTACAGCTTTGACTGGACCACAGACTGATTTCAGTAACTTTCTCATGATAAGATATCACCCGCCATGGACTGGTTCTGGCTGGTTTACAGAGGCACTGAATGCCTTCATGCCCCTGCTTCCCCTTTTGATGTACACGGCCTAATTGTAATACATTTAAATGTTAAGTCTTCATCCTAAAATGAACATGGTTGTATGTAACGTACATGTTTATTCAGTAACCCCCCTTTGTGAATCTAGCTCCTCCTGCAAGCTGTTGAATATGTATGTTTAGACCACCCATTCAGCATAAAGCTCCTGCCCTAATCCCTCCTCCTTCAAAGTGCCTGCCTCTGGGTTTGGCCAGAGGCTGCTTCTTAGCTTGCAGGTTGTAACTTCCATAAGAAATAAACCCTCCTTTTAAAATTTACAAATTGTGTGATTCTTAAATTGTCAATATGTTACATACATCACGTGGCAAGGGGGATTGCGTGGATGTGATTAAGAGCCTAGACCTCGAGATGGGGAGAGTATCATAGATTATTCAGGTGGGCCCAATCTAATCATTCACATTAGCTTTTAAACATGATACCTCCTAACTTCCCTGTCAGAGATAGAGCCTCTAGAATCTGAGAATAGCCCTCAACTGACAGCCAGTAAGAGAATGGAGACATCAGTCCTACAACTGCAAGGAACTGCATCCTGCCAATAATCTGAATGAGCAAGGAAACTGATTCTCTTCTAGAGCCTTCCATAAGGAATGCAGCCCTGCTGAGTTCTTGACTTTGGCTTTGTGAGACTTTAAGCAGAGACTCATTTGAGTTCACCTGACTCTGGCCTATGGGAACTGTAAAATAATAAATCTGCATTTTTTTAAGCCACTAAATTTGTGGCAATTTGTTATGGTAGTCATAGAAGACTAATATGCTCTGAGTGAAACATTGGATGCTTCTGAGGAGTAATCATGATATGACTGGTGTCTTTTGTCATGTAAATTTCCATGACCTGTTAACACAATGGTTATCACAATCTCTCATTAAGGTTAAAATCCTTTCAGCTTTGCTAGTAGAGTTGAGTAATTTATATCCTTGATATCAGACACTGAATTTTGACAGTTCAAAAAGCCTTTTATACTAGATTTCAGCATTAGTATGTATGTATTTTTCCCAGGAAATCCAGATTAATATGATCTGGACCAATTAAATAAATTTAAAGTTATTTAATTCATTTATGGAAAAATGACACATTATTTGTAGCAAAGCCAAGCCTAAATTTTCTCTGAAGCCAATCCTAACCCTCCATTTACTTTTTTCTCTTTTTTCATCGTTCTTCCCACAAACCAAGTCTTCGTTAAAACTAATGTTGCTGAAAATTTAGTGAAGAATAAAATAATTGTCTTTAAGCCCATGTTTCAGTATTTTAAAAAATATGGGTATATTTTTTACAGCATTCCAATTTGGCTGCCTCAAGCAGTAACAGCACATGAGATTTATTAATTGATCATCAGTAAATAACTGTCTTCTAAATTTGTATGAAATAGTGGCTCAATAAGACCTACCTCCATCCGAGACAATGAATTTCAGCTTGGAACAATAGAACTGCTCCAACCAGTGATGGTTAAATTATAGCTGTGGGAGAATATGACAAAGGAAAACTTTTGGGCCAACATGTAGAAAGATCAGAAATAGGATTTAGCAGTCACTCATAGAATGTTCTTAAAAAGAAGTTTCCTCAAGCCAGCTGTATTCAGTATAGTACGTATATTGATGGAAGCTAATTCTCTATTGTGCTTTTGTGTTTCAAAATAAGTTGACCTTATTGTATACTAGAAGACCACTAGCTTCAAAAATCACTCTTCAGTGATAGAACTGTAATATATAAGCATTCTTAAGGAAAAACTCCTATTCCTCTGGTCTTTGTGCTAAAATGTTAGCTACAATAGATATGCTGCTTCCACTATCCTTTCTAAACTGGAAAAGCTGAAGTCTTCTCAGGAGAAATGTCTAGTCAAGCCCTTAGCCCATTTTTGTTGTTGTTGTTGTTGTTGTTGTTGTTGTTGGCTTATTAGTTTTTTTGCTTTGAGCTCTATTAATTCCTTGTACATTCTGGGGATTAGCCACTTACCAGATATGTTGTTTTCACAAATATTTTCTCCCATTCTGTAGGTTGCCTTTTCATGCTGTCGATGTTTCTTTTGCTGTGCAGAAGATTTTTAGTTTGATATAGTCCTACTTATTTATTTTGCTTTTGGGGTCACATCCATAAAATCACCACCAAGACCAAAGTCAAGGAGTCCTGATCCTATGTTTTCTTCTAGGAGTTTCAGAGTTTCAGGTCTTAGGTCTTCAGAAGACCTAAGTTCAGAAGTCTTTAATCCATTTTGCGTTGATTTTGTATACCGTGTAAGATAAGGGTTCAATTTTGTTCTTGTACATGTGAATATTCAGTTTTCCTCACATTTGTTGAAAAAGACTATCATTGTTCCAACATGTATTCTTTGCATCCTTGCCAAAGGTCAGTGACCATATATGTGTAGGTTTCCTTTGGGGTTTTCTATTTTTCCATTGGTCTATATGACTGTCTTTATGCCAGTACCATGTACCATACTGTTTTGATTACTGTAGCTTCATAAAATATTTTGAAATCAGGAAATGCAATGCCTGTAGCGTTGTTCTTTGTTAGGATTGATTTGGTTCATAATCTTTTGTTCTATATGAAGTATATAAACTTTTTTCTATTTCTGTAAAACATGTCTTTGAAATTTTGAAGGGATTGCATTGAATCTGTAAATTGCTTTGAGTAGTATAGACATTTGAACAATACTAAGTTTTCCAATTCAGCAACACAGGATGTATTTACATTTGTTGTCTCTTGTTTAATTTCTTTCAGCAATGTTTTGTAGTTTTTAGTATATAAATCTTTCACCTCTTTTTTTCCTAGGTTTATTCCTATTTCAAAGCATTTTATTCTTTGCAGTACTTTTGTAAATGGGATTGCTTTCATAATTTGCTTTTCAGGTAGTTTGTTGTTAGTGTATAGAAAGGCAACTTATTTTTGTATGTTGGTTTTGTGTCCTGCAACTTAACTGAATTCATTTATTGTTTATAATATATATTTTTAAGTGTTTGTGGTTTTCTATCTTTTTTATTTTAGAAATGGGATCTTGTTCTCTCACCTGAGCTGGAGTGCAGTGGTGTGATCATAGCTCACTGAAACCTTGAACTCTTGAGCTCAAGTGATCCTCCCGCCTCAGCCTTTCAAGCAGCTGGGACCACAGGTATGTGCCACCATACCTGGCTAATTAAAAAATTTTTGTTTTGTAGAAGCAAGGTCTCACTATGTTGACAAGGCTGATTTTGAACTCTTAAACTCAAGTGATCCTCCCACCTTGGCCTCCCAAGTGCTGAGATTACAGATGTGAACCACTGTGCCCAGCCTGGGGTTTTCTATATAAGATCATGTTGTTAGCAAACAGGGATATTTTTACTTCTTTCCAATTCAGATGGCTTTTATATTTCATTTTGTTTTTGAATTGCTCTGTCTAGGACTTTTAGTATTATGTTAAGTAGAAGTGGTGAGAGTGGGCATTCTTGTTTTGTTCCTGATTTTAGAGGAAAAGCTTTCATTTTTTTCACAGTTGTGTATGATGTTAGCTGTGGGCTTTTCATGTACAGCCTTTATTGTGTTTAGGCATTTTTCATTTATTTCCAGTTTGTTGAGAGTGTGTCTCTGAAACAGTGTTGAACTTAGTTAAATGCTTTTTCTGCATCTTTTGAGATGATCATATGATAAAAATATTTTATTCTGTTAATGTGGTATATCATACTAATTTATTTTCATGTCTTGAGACCCTGTGTTTCTTCTAATAGCTTTAAAGTTGAAGTCTTATGTGTTTTTAGTTGATTTTTATACATGGTGTGAGATAAGGGTCCAATTTCATTCTTCTGCTTGTGGTTATGCAGCTTTCCCAACACTATTTGTTGAAGAGATTGTCCCTTTCCATTATGTGTTCTTGGTCCTTTTGTCAAAAATCAACTGACTGTTAATTTATTCCTAAGTTCTTTTTTTGATGCTCTTATAAATGGGATTGTTTTCTTGATTTCTTTTTCAGATAGTTCACTGTTAGTGTACAGAAATGCTACTGATGTTTGTATGTTGAATTTGTAATGTGCAACTTTACTGAACTTATCAGTTCTAGCAGTTTATTGGTCGAATCTTTAGGGCTTTCTTAATATTAAATCATGTCATCAGCAAAGACAATTTCACTCCTTTCCTATATGGATGCCTTTTATTTCTTTTTCTTGCCTAATTGCTCTGGCTAGGACTTCCAGTACTTTGTTGAATAGAAGTGGTGAGAATAGGCTTCCTTGTTTTGTTTCTGATCTTGGAGGAAAAGCTTTCAACTTTTCACCATTGAGTATGATGTTAGCTGTGGGCTTGTCATATATGGCCTTTATTGCGTTGAGGTATATTCCTTCCATACCTTTTGTTTTTTGTGAGAGTTTTCAATGTTAATGGATGTTGAACTTTGTCAAATGCTTTTTTTTTTGCATCTATGGAAATGATCATGTGGTTTTTGTGCTTCATTCTGTTGATTCGATGTATAACATTTATTTGCGTATGTTGAACCATCCTTGCATCCCTGATAGAATTTCCACTTGATCATACTGAATGATCTTTTTGATGTACTGTTGAGGAGTTTTGTGTCTGCTCATCAGGGATATTAGTGTATAGTTTTCTTTGCTGTGTCTTTGATTTGGTATCAGGTAATGCTGGTCTCATGGAATGAGTTAGGGAGATTCCCTCATTCTTCAATTTGTTGAAATAGTTTGAAGAGGATTGGTATTAATTTTTCTTTAATTCAGTAGTGAATCCACCTGGTCCTGGGCTTTTCTTTGTTGAGAGACATTTTATCACTGATTCAATCTTGCTGCTCATTATTGTCTGTTCAGGTTTTCTATTTCTTCCTAATTAACGCTTGGTAGGTTGTATGCTTCCAGAAATTATCCATTTTCTTTAGATTTTTCAGTTTGTGAGCATATAGTTATTAATAGTCTAGGATGATCTTCTGTATTTCTGTGGTATCAGTTGTAATGACTCCTTTTTCATTTCTGATTTTGTTTATGTTGATCTACTGTCTTCTTTTTTTTGGTTAGTCTAACTCGTGATTTATCAATTTTACTTAACTTTTTCAAAAACAAACTTTTCATTTCACTGATGCTTTGTATTGCTTTTTTAGTCTTCATTTTGTTTAGTTCAGATCTGATCTTTATTATTTCTCTTTTGCTGCTGACTTCGGGATTGGCTTGTTTCTGCTTTTCTGGTTCCTTGCAGTGCATTGTTATTTATTTAAAATCTTTCTATTTTTTTGATGTAGGTGTTTATTACTATAAACTTCCCTCTTGGCACTGTTTTTCTGTAAAATACAAGTTTTGGTATGCTATATTCTCTTTTTCACAAAATTTCTGTTTCAAGAAATTTTTTTTTTAAACTTTTTATCTTAATTTCATCATTGACCCCATCGTTTCTCAGGAGTGTGTTGTATAATTTCCATGAATTTGGATAGCTTTCAAAGTCCCTCTTGGCATTGATTCCAAGTTTTATTCCACTGTAGTCTGAAAAGATATCTAATATGATTTTGACTTTCTAAAATTTGTTGAGGCTTGTTTTGTGGCCTAACATATGGTCTGTTCTGGAGAATGTTTCATGTTCTGATTAGAAGAATATTTATTTTGCAGTTGTTGGAAAAAAATGTTCTGTAAATGTCAATTAGGTTCATTTTGTCTAAAGTCCAGTTTAAATCCAATGTTAATTTGCTTATTTTCTATCTAAATGGTCTGTCTAATGCTGACAGTCCCCACTATTATTATATTGGAATCTATCTCTTTAGATCTCATGATGTTTTCTTTATCAATCTGGGTGGTGTGTGTGTTTGGTGGTGGCGGCGGGTTGAGTGGACCTGACCTCAGATCCCATGAGGGGTGCTCAGGTGTGCCACCAGTAGTGGACTTGGCTGGGCATTCCCCAGGGCTTTGGACGGTGTGCTCAGGTACTGGAGTGGGGGGTTGGAGCCACACTGGGCTGTGCTCTTAGACCCTCAAGTAGTGCATATAGATGCTAGTGGTGGTATGCAGTGGTGGAATGGACCCTAGACCCCCAGCAGAATGCTCAATTGGAAGTCACAGTGGCTGTGCTGTGTCCCTGCTACTGGCGAGGACAGAGTTGCTTGTCCTGGGAGCAGTCTTAGGCAGGCAGCTAGGAGGCATGGGCTTTGCTGTGCAGCTGTGGCAGTTGCAGGCAGTGGAATTTGTCCTTGAGGGTGTGTGAGAATGCTTGGCAAACCCTCTGCAGTGGGGTAGGTTTGCTGCTGGTGACTCTCTCGTCACCCCAGCTGTAGGGTAGTATGCAGTCCAGTGTGGAGTAGGCTCTTAAAGTGGTGCTGTGCTGCCACTGCTTAGGATTCAGGGTTTTGTGGGATCCAGTGTGTGCTCTCTGGAGCCGTGCCTTCGTGCAGTTTGTAGGGAGCTTCTTTTGTTAGCCTCAGGGCTAGTGAATGTTGAGGGGCTCACTTGAGGCTAGGATTATAGGAATCATTTTGGGAATGTGGGTTGCTGGGGCTCCCTCACTTATCTTTTTCCAAGCTTGGGGAGTCTCTCTTGGCTCATAGCCAATCTCAGTCTCCACCAAGGAGGCTGTCATGCTTCCCTCTTTTTCCTTACTTTAGGTGTTTCCCGTCACTTCTCTGTTGAATTCCAGTGTTCTTTCCTGGATGATCTATTTGAAGTGTGACTACTGACTAGTTTGGTTCTTCTTAGCAGAGGAGGCAAGTAGATGCCTCTAATCAGACATCTTGAAGCCTCTCCCATTAGGTTGTTTGAGATATTTCTACTATTTTGGCGTAGGTGTTTTTATTGCTATAAACTTTCCTGCCAGGACTGTTTTTGCTGCATTTTGTAAGCTTTGGTATGTTATATTTCCATTTTTGTTTGTCTCAAGATATTTTTACACTACACTTGATCTTAGCCAAAAGACCGAGAAGCGATGTCTCAAGATATTTTTAAATTTCCCTTTTAATTTCTTCTTTGACTCATTGGTAGTTAAGGAGTGTGCCGTTTAATTTTCACATGCTTGTGAAGTTTTCCAAGATTCCTCCTGTTATTATTATCTAGTTTCATGCCATTGTGGCTAGAAAAGATATTTGATATGATTTCAGTCTTTATACATTTGTTAAGACTTGTTCTGTGAGCTAACTAACTAATGATGTATCCTGGAGAATGTTCTATGTGGTGATGAGAAGAATATTTATTCTGCAATTGTTGGATAAAATATTCTGTAAATGTCTGTTAAGTCCATTTGGTATAAATTGTAATTCAAGTCCAATGTTTTCTTGTCTGCCTCTTTCTTCAGATATTATAATATTTGCTTTATATATTTAGGTGCTATAATGTTGGATGCATATATATATTTATAATTGTTATATCTGCTTGATGAATTGACCCTATAATGATCTTCTTTGTCTGTTTTACAGTTTTGATTTAAAGTCTATTTTGTCCACATTCTCTTTTGGTTTTTATTTGTGTGAAATATCTTTTTTCCATCCCTTTACTTTCAGTCTTTGTGAGTCCTTAAAGGTGAAGTGAGTCACTTGTAGGCAACATGTAGATGAGTCTTGTTTTTTTATTCATTCAGCCACTCTGTGTCTTTTGATTGGAAAATTTAATCCATTTACATTCAAAGTAATTATTCATAGGTAAGGTCTTACTATTGCCATTTTGTTAATTGTTTTCTAGTTAATTTGTAGACCCTTTGTTTCTCTCTTCCTCTGTTGCTGTCATCCTTTGTGGTTTGATAATTTTCCATACTGGTATTATTACAAGTTAGACAGGCATGAGTGGGGCAGGAGAGGTCTCTCCCCCACCCACTAGGAATGTCAGGTGATGGTTTGACTGACAGTTATCACATTGGCTCTCTAAAAATGATAATTTGGCAGCTGGCACCAGGAACAGACAATCTCCTAATGGTCCACAAGCTGTTAACGTTAAAGTGTTATTTGAACGCAGACACCAGGGAGAAGCAAAAAGGGCTTCCAGTAAAATCTCAGGTATTGGGCTAGTGAGCCTGGGCACATGCATTAAGTGACAAAATGGCTGAGTATGACCTTCCAGGGGCACTCCACTGGAAAAGGGAAGAAAGCCTCAGATGAGCATGTGTACAACTTCCTGAACACACTGTGCATGCACACTCCCCAAGCATAAGGAGGGCACTGTGCATGCAGGCAGGCCACCCTAAGGGAAGAATCAAGGAAAAAGGTTGCAAGATGCCAGAGGTGGGCCAGCCTGTAAACTCCTAGGATCAAGGTTAAATGCTGCATTTGACCTTCTCGGTGCCTGCTTGGGTCTCTTCCAAGTGTACTTTCCTTCCTTTCCTGCTCTAAAGCTTTTTAAATAAACTTCCACTCCTGTTCTGAAACTTGCCTCAGTCTTTTTCTTTTTTAAGTAGAGATGGGGTTTCACCCTATTGGCCAGGCTGGTCTCAAACTCCTGACTTCGTGATCAACCCACCCCAGACTCCCAAAGTCCTGGGATGACAGGCATGAGCCACCGTGCCCGGCCCTCAGTCCCTCTTTCTGTCTTATGTCCCTCAGTCGGATTCTTTGCTGAGGAGGCAGGAATTGAGGTTGCTGCAGACCTGTGCAGATTTTGCCCCTGGTACCTAGGATACCTTACACTGGTAACGGTGTGCTTTGAATTCTTTATTTTTATCCTTTGTATATCTACTATAGGTTTTCGCTTTGTAGTTACCATTAGGCTTGCATAAAACATTTTATACTAATAACAGGTTGTTTTAGGCTGATAATAACTTTGATCACTTGCACAAACTCAACTCTTTTACTCCCCCCTCTCAGTTTCTTTTGTTGACATGTTTTGTGTATTTTATGGTTTGTGTCCCTTGACAAATTATTGCAGCTATAGTTGTTTTTAATAGATTTGTCTTTTTTTTTTTTTTTTAAAGAAAGGCAGGAGGATCACTTGAGGCCAGGATGAAGAAAGCCTACTTAATGGAGCAAGACCCTGTCTCTACAAAAAATAAAATAAAATAAATTAGGCATGGTGGCACGTGCCTGTAGTCACAGCTACTGGGAAGGCTGAGGCAGAGGATGGCTTGAACCCAGGAGGTCAAGGCTACAATGAGCCATAATCACACCACTGCACTCCAGCCTGAGTGACAGAGTGAGATCCTGTCAACAGCAACAACAACAACAACAAAACACAAAGATAAAGTGAATGTTGAAATAGTCTAAAGTGAAGGAATAAAAAGTTAATGTCTTATGAAAAGGGAATGTTAAAATGAAAGCTTCCTAACTTGTTTCAATGTAGCTAGCTCCTGAAGAAGTTAAAAGTCCATCTTGGAAGGATTTTAGAAGTGGTAAATTAGGTCTAGGGTTCATAGGAAAAAGAAAAAAAAAACTGCTTGAAGATGAAGAAAACATGCACAGAATTGCCTATGCAAATAGACTCTAGTAATAACTCTAATGACTCAGACACCATAGAAAATCTCAGATTTAGGAACTTCTGGTCTGGCTCCTGATTTGAGATGGTACAAGTTGTATTATAGACTGATTAGGTACAGAAGGGCCCAGAGCATCTGAGTAGGATGGTTCATGAGACACAGTCAAGGAGTAGAAGCAAAAGACTTTCAGACCAATTGGGGTGTGCGATAAATAAAGCTTAATTTTGAAATTTGAGATGCATTTTATTTGGCAGAATTCTTGGTAAGCTGGTCTCTTAAGAAAAGCAATCATCCTCAGGTGTGAAAACCTTATCCTAAGAGCCTGGTAAGAAGGGTAATAATTTGAAAATATACAGAGACTAATAAATAAAACCTAATAATGCCATAAGTGTGACATTTTGGGAGGAGGGAGAAATGTCAAGAGGCATTTTAGGCAACTTCCTATATGATGTGTGCTATATACAACTTAGTCTGGCTGGGCGTGGTGGCTCATGCCTGTAATCCCAGAACTTTGGGAGGCTGAGGCGGGCAGATCACTTGAGGTCAGGAGTTTGAGACCTGCTTGACCAACATAGTGAAACCCTGTCTCTACTAAAAATACAAAAATTAGTGAGGTGTGGTGGCGGGTGCCTGTAATCCCAGCTACCTGGGAGTCTGAGGCAGGAGAATCGCTTGAACCTGGGAGGCAGAGGTTGCAAGAGCCAAGGTCGTGCCACTGCCCTCTAGCCTGTGCGACAAAGCTAGACTCCGTCTCAAACAAACAAACAAACAAACAAACAAAACCAACTTAGTCTGTGCTGTACTTGTCAGGAAAACTACAGTAAATATCTGTTTTTCAAGGCTTCTGAATTACCATTTTTTGATAAGTTTGATAAGGAGAAATAGGCTGTATAAAAGCCCACATATATTTAGATTATGTGTGTATCTTCTCTTACCTAGGGTTATCCAGTATATTTCCTTTTAAAGGAAATATCTTTCCCTCTAAACACTGAATACATAATTCAGAAATTCTCTGAGAGGTTGAAAATTATTTCCTCACATTTGGAGATAAGAATATAAAATATTAATTCACTTTTTTAAAAAAGAGAGTAAATCATTGTTTCTTTTACCGTCACCTACTGCGTAACATTCTACATCTAACCCCCTTTGTATGGCCATACTGTATATCTTATTGAGATAAAATACACTTTTTACACAAACCAAATAATTCTTTTAGTTTTCTAGATAACTGGCATCATAACACTTCTGTTTCTGTTTTTTAAAATTGGGACCTATTTTCTTATTACCCTATATTACTAGTGTAATAAAATAATATCACTTAATGTTCTCATATCCTTTCATTATATACTGAGTAGTGCTGGAGGAAAGTCCCTGGGGCCTAGTAGAGGGACAAGTTCTGGACTGTTAGACATGGCATATGACAAAGCTCTAAGCAGCCAACTAAATTGTTTGAAGTATAAAAGTGTCAAACGCAATCTTCATATTTATTTGGTGACTGCAGTAAGTAGCATCTGTAATTTTCAAAGACCACATAAAATCAGTACCACAGAGAGAATCAAGGCTAGTTATAGCCCCGAAAATCCAGCACAGTCCCAAGCCTCCCTTTGTATAACAAATATATTATTTCTCCTTTATAATCTTAACGTGGAATTCTTAGATAATTTAACCTACCTACATGCAAAAATTTAGGAAAATAAATGTAATGCCCTAATTGTAAAATAAAAAAGGAATAAAAATAAAACAATAAACACATTCCAGTGTGTAAATCCAGTGTGTAATTGAGCACAATTACACTTGAAGACATAATGATGTGTATCTTTTTTTTTTTTTTTGAGATGGAGTTTCTCTCTTGTTGCCCAGGCTGGAGTGCAATGGCATGATCTCGGCTCACCACAACCTCCACCTCCTGGTTTCAAGTGATTCTCCTGCCTCAGCCTCCCAAGTAGCTGGGATTACAGCATGTGCCACCATGCTTGGCTAATTTTGTATTTTTAGTAGAGATGGGGTTTCTCCACGTTGGTCAGGCTGGTGTCGAACTCCCTACCTCAGGTGATCTGCCCGACCTTGGCCTCCCAAAGTGCTGGGATTACAGGCGTGAGCCACCGTGCCTGGCCAAATGATGTGTATCTATACATAGAAAGCATGTTGAATGCAATAGCTAATAATGCACATTGTATTGTATTATACATTGAAGGAGCATAATTGATGGTGACGTTTTTTCCAAAATATTGAGAAACTCTTTGCTAAGTTCTGGGTAGAACAAATACATTTTTTCCTTGATTACATGGTAACACATATATGGTTACTGCATAAAGAATGCCAGACATACTTTGTATTTACATGTGAAGTGGAGTTAGGTTCCAGGCCCAAGTAATTATAAATAAGTTTTCACTTGCAGAAATCATGCAAATTGCCATTTCATTTTTAAGTATATAGTCCTAGTGATCATATTGCAGTATATCTGGCATGTCTGGCCCCCACCCTTTAAATGCCACTAGTATTCCTCCCAATTATTTTGACAACTTAAAAAGTTTCCCACTATTTTCACCTCTGTTGAAAATATTGCTGTCCTACATTTCCTTGAGGTTTAACTGTTACAGTGTTAATGGAAAGAATAACACATCTATCAATTGAACATATGAGGTCCACAACTAATAGGCTCCTGTTGGCTGTTTTAACAAAAGCTTTTTTTTTTTTTTTTGACTTGTATTGCTAGCTATCTTTAGGTCTGTAGATATTGCACCCTCTGTATGCAACCAGATTCTAAAAACTTCTGATAAAAAATGCATCTCCGGGAAATGTTTGTGAAAAGGTTTGTAGGCAACTAGTCAGTGTGTTAGGCAGAACAGTGGAACCTAAGAATATGTATATGTTATCTTGGCACAAGGGACTTTGCAGGTCTGATCAAATTAAGGATCTTGAGGTGGAGAGATTATTCTGGATTATCTGGGTTGTCCCAGTGTGATCACAAGGGTCCTAATATGGGAAAGGGGGAAGCAGGGGAGTCAGATCAGATTCAGAGAGAGATTTGAAGATGTAATACTGCCGGCTTTAAATGCCCATTGAACTCTGCTTCAAAAAATGAAAACACACCTCTATAAAATGTATGTTGGGAATAAATTTTGTATTTACATACATTGGGGAATTTAAAAAAATATGTAATGTTTGGACATTACATATTTTACCATATTACTTTGTTATAAAATTATAAATTTAACTTTTAATACAGATTGCCAGAATATTCTACATTAGAGATTAGGTTTTTGTTTTCCTCAGTACATAAAACAAGTATGAACATTCTAAACTGCTGGATGAATCTGAAAGACAGTAATTTCAAAATTCAGTTTATACTCATGTTAAATATAACTACATTAAGATTTTAAAATTTCATGGGAGAAAATATAATAAAGAGATAGGATCACTTATAGTCTTAAGAATAATGTTGGTTTCCCAAGTGCTTTTCTTAGCATTTAAAGCATAAGGTGAATTGAAATTTGCTTCATAGGCATTTTGACTGTATGTATTAGAGAATTAAAAGAGGACATTTGTAGTAATGCATGGAAACTTCCTGCTTCAAATTAAAGTTCCCCTCTGCTGCTGTAGAATGGATTCCATACAGTGGATAGTTGTGGATGATTCAGAAAATTAGGAGTTTAGATTCCCAGTTGTTAATTTATAAGTTTTGTGGGGAAGTATCACCTGCATTTGTGCTGAATAAAATATACATGGATTCTTTAAAAAAAAATCACAATTTTTTTCTAAATTTATTTTTTTTAAAGTTTTTAGAGAGAATAAATATAAAATTAGTCAATTTGAACATGTTTCATTCACATTCTTTAAATTGCTTGTTGGTCTCCTTAACAATTTTTCTTTTCCTTTGACCGTCTGCTTTTCTCATTTTTATTTTCCTCCTTGAAGAAATGATCCATTCTAAGGGCTTTAAACATTTCTTTTTGTGTTGATGTTTAAATCTTTTATTATTGGTCTCATATTCTCACTCAAGACTCAGAATTCTAGTACTTCTAATGAACATTTATGTCCGTTGGGCAGTCCTGCTGCCATCCTAAGCTACACATACTGGGAATGGAACTCAATCATCTTTTCTTTTGCAAATCAGTGTCTCTTACCAATTTCTTTCATTCTGTTCACCCAGTCTTCTAGGTTTGAAATTTTGGGGTTGTTTTTAGGATTTTGTATTGCCTTCATTTTCTTAATTAATCAGAGTCCTTCCAATTCTAGTCTAGAAATATGTTTCATATCTGCCATTCATGTTCCACTATGATTTTGACTGTCTTGCAGTTCCTGATAATTTTATGAATAGATTAATATAATGCTGTTTAATATTTTATATGCTTAATTCATTCTAGACATAGCTGGAAGACAGATCTTAAATTATAACTTTTTTTCCTATATGTTACTCATTCAATAAAGAATAAACCTAGTTTAGTATTTCACTTGGCAAAGGGTAGTACGTCATGCATGAATTGCAGCATCAGGATCACTTGTGATATTTGCTAAAGGTGGCTATCCCACATCACCTAAATCAAATCTCTGGGCATGGATTCTGGGAATCAGCATTTTTAGAAGGCAGCATAAGTGATTCCAATGCACACTAACATTTGAGAACTACTGGAAAGGATAAAATTCAACCTAAAATTCAAAACCCTTTAACATATGGCCCTACCTTGTATATTCCAGTTTATTTTTCACTAGTTCTAATATAATCTTTTGCTCACTCTAACAGTCACTCTAGATATACCATGATCTGAGAATTTGTTTATAACCCCTTTATTCAGAATGCCTTTTTTTTTTATTTGGCATCCATCCTTCAAGCCCTTTTTCTTTATGGACTCTTTTAAGCTATGTATTACTGAGCACCTACCATTTATGTCAGACACTTCATGGAAAATTTTTACTATCCATTAAGCAACCTAGGCATAATTGTTCCCATTTTACATCCGAGGACATTGAGACTTAGTGCAGTTAAGCAACTTGCCCTAAGCCCTACAAGTAGTAAGGAGTAGAGTTTGATTCAAATCTAGATCTAGGTTTGACATGCTCCTCCCAGTGGTAGCTTTCAAGTCGGCTCTGTAGGCAGCTGCTTAACTACAACCTACCTGGTTTTCTGTGTTTATATGCTAGGGCTTTCCCACAGGTCACTTTTAAATACAGCTTAAATATTTTTAAAACCATTTTATGAGTTCTATTAGGACAGCTAGGGCACTCAAATGGAAATTCATTAGATTATTACTCAACTGTTAAATGTGTATCAACTTCTCTGTAGTTGAGCCATAAGCTTCTTAGAGAACTGAAAGGAAATTTTAAAAAGCCTATCCCTTTCATCACCCAGTGTGGTAGTGGTTGTATTTAGTAGGTATTCACTGAATATCTGCTCAGATTAAATAGAACCCAGAACAGTGAAAGATGTACTTTCATTGAGTAGGAATCACTCGTTCCAGAAAACAAATGGTGAGCATCTGAAGACGAAGACTACCAGTTATTCTAATGTTTTTTAGAGCACTTTGAAGAAGATGGAAACTTAATAAAATTTTAATTATCATGTGTTTATCATCAATTGGTGTTTGGAAAATGTTTTCCAAAGTTTTTGTGTGTTCAGCATGAAATAAAAACACAAAATAATTTTATTAGCAGAAAAATTCTACTAATGTAACATAAAACTACAATGAAATATACAATTTGGGGATGTTATCGACTAAATATCTTCAGGTTTCTCCCACTATAGAATTTAATACTTGTTTGTCCATTGTAAAACATGAATATTACTACCTTACAATTTTATGTAACCTTCAATATATTTGTAGTTTAGGCCAAAAACGTCTATGTTCTCATGTCACAAAAAAAACTTAGCTCAAGTGAATTGACTTCCTCTATCATAATCAACTCTATATGATTAAGAAATTACTAAACCTTGAAGGGGAACAATCAATAAAGTAAACATTTTTGATCCATTACATATAATGTTAACTCTCAAGCATGTTTGGTGAAGCTATGCTTTCATATAATGCTTTCAATGCATTATTAGACAAGAAGACAAGTTCTCAGTAAGGTTGTGGTATATAAGTATTAATAAGCATCGAAGGCCTAACAGCACTGGCTGTCAAATCTGTGTGTATTAATGTGAATTAATGAGCTTTTCCTCTCCCAAGAGGAAAACAGGTTATTACAGGTTAAACAATGATGAGCAAAACACAGGCAATGCCAGTGTGATAGAAAGCCTTCAATTTAGAGAAGTGACCTTTAAAAGGGATTGCATAAATAACCTCAACATAATCACTTGGTATAATATTTTGGGTTTAGAGTTTAGATAGCAGTAAAGCGTGTTTATTGATTGGTTTGATTTTTAAAAATTGTACCCCTTGGGAAATCACCTCAATGCAGAATTAAAGTGAAAAGACAATGATAACAACAAAACATGTATAACTAAAACTATCATAGAATGAAATACTGGTTTGAAAAAAATCATCCTTTAATGGCACACTATGGTGGAAAGTTAGGTATTTTCAATTCTCCAAATTACACAGAGAAAGTAGAAAGCACTGATTATGTTTCCAGTTGTTGGTGTGGAAAGGATAATACCTTAGGACTATTAAACTAATACATTTTCTTTTTAGTAATCCCTAGTTCCAAGTTGATCCAAGGCTGTATTTAGAATTGTGCCAAGAGGACTCACGTATTTGCTTTTACATTATAGCAAAGATATCCTTCTATCATTTAGGCTGAGCAGTTAGGCTTAGCGCCCAAAAGAAGGAAGATTTGATACTCTGGAAGACTTTGACAGAAGGAAAGTTAAAAAGCCTGTTCTTTCTGGTCTCAGAACATGTGAGAAAGAATTAATCAGACACAGGTTTCTGACTTCCCTTCTCCAGGCTGACAAGTTTTCAAGAAAGCCAAAAATAGAGTAGCTTTTGTTGAACTTTTCTTTTGGAATGTTCATATGAGGCTGTCACTTAGGGTGGCTCTGTGTCAACATGTGAGGTAATACATGGCAATGGTAGATGAAGGTGGCTACAAAGATGAATCTGAGGCAACGTACCTGGCTCTGAGAGTCCAGCTGTGTTTGGAGGGGGTCTTGCTGGGAATTTGCCCAAAGTGGTCTGGAGGGGGTCTTGCTGGGAATTTGCCCAAAGTGGTTTGCTGCAGTAGTGGGTGAGGCCAGACATTCAATGGGAGTCACCTCTAAACTCCATAAAGATAGCTGCACAAGAAGTAAGATTTGACTAGAGGTTGAATCAGTGAGAGTTGGATGGGGTGGAGGTGAAGTGTCAGCAGGCCATTACTGAGCAAAGATAACAGACCTTATATTTCTTTGTAAAACAATGGCATATCTAAGGATCACACCAGCCACCCCACAGTGGAGACCAGCACAAGGATGGCAGGCTACATGGAAGGGATAATCCCTTGAATTCTGTAAGCTTTCCCCTATACCCAGATGTCAGCTTGGGAAGAGGAGGGTGAAAAGTACAACTCTGAAATTGAGCTGAACTTTGAGTTGACTGAATATTTTACATTACAGAGGTTGGTTAAACTGGAGCTATCAATTGGCCATTTTGAGATAAGTCCTCGTCCTCTCACTTCCTTCCAAATAGGGTGGAATATTGAGAAGGATATTAAATGAGTTATAGAAAATAAAATGGACTTTTTTTTTGCACATTTCATTAATAGTATAAATTTGAGACTTTGCTAGTGAATCTGCCATACTTATCCCCACTCCCCAAGTCCTCACTCTCAGCTGAGCTGGCTTCCTTTTTCTCTAAGAAAATTGAAGTAATCTGAAAGGAATTTCCACAAGTTTTCATCACTACATCTATTTACTTATGAATTTCTGTGACCGTACACTCTGTCTTCACATCTGAGACATTAGGGGAGCTGTCTGATTCATCCAAAGGCAATGCTTCTACTAGGACCTTAGATCCTATCTCCTCTTACCTATTACAATGATTCTCACCTCTCTTTTGAGTAATCAATTTTTTTCTTGTTATCAATTATTCCATCATAAAACAAACACGGTTTATCTCTGACCATCGAAAACAAGTTCTCTCAATGCAATTTCATTCTTCTTCATTCCCATATCTGCATTTTCTTTATAGCAAACTTCACAAATACTTCCAATATAATTCTTCAAGTTCTTTTAAAACTTACTACAATAGGCCTTCACCCCAATCATTCCACTGAAACTACTCTTATGAAGGTAACTAATGACTTCCATATTGCTAAATGCAATGGATAATTCTTCATCTTCCTCTGTCTTGACTCATGATCAGCACGTGACACAGGCAATCGCTTTTCTTTTTTCTCTTCCTTGACTGGCTTCCACTTCCCGGTCTCTGTCATTTGCACCTCCTTATCTTTCCAACTTCTCAATATTGGAAGCTCTAAGAGTTCAGTCCTGGAATGTTTTCTCTATTCTGTCTACACTTACTCCTTTTGTGATCTCATTCAGTTTCATGGTTTTTAATATTATTTCTATGTGGACATCTCCCAAATTTTTATATCCAGCCTGAAAATGGGTCTTCTGAGGTTTTACCTCCTGTAGTGAATTGCCTACTCCACAACTCCACTTGCATGTCTAATACATATCTCAAATGTAACATGTACAAAGAGAATCTTCCCCGTCTCAACTGATGATAGCTACATTCTATGGTTGCTCAGGCCAAAGAGCCTTGGAGTCATCATTGATTCCTCCTTTTCTCTCACAATCTGTATAAAAGCCATCAGCAAATCCCAGAATCCAGCTCTGTCTCACTACCTCCACTACCACTGTCAGTTTTTAGTCTCTCTTTCATCTTCGTCTCCTTAGAGTCTATTCTTAGCTCAACCAGAGTGATGCTTTGAATGTAAGTTGTGTCACGTCTCTCCTCAGCTTAAAACCCTCAAATGGCTACCTACGTCCCTCAGGGTAAAAATTAAAGTTTGTATCCTGATCTATAAGTTCTTACAGTCTTCATGGCCCATCTCCCCCACCTCTTTATCTCATCTTTTACTACTTCTCCTCATTCTTACTCTGCATAGCTGCACCAGTTTTCTGTCTTTCACACACACTGGGTACATTCTGATCTCAGGGCTTTTGCCTTTGCTCCTCTTTCTGTCTGGAAAGCTCATCCCTAATTTCTGCATGATTCAAGCTCTCACAGTATTTGTTTTTATTTCTCAAATGACACATTCTCAGTAGGACCTTCCTTGACTACCCTATTTAAAATTACAATCTCCACCCCTAATATGGCATTTCTTATCCTTTTTTCCTGCTTTGTTTTTCTCCATAGCTTTTATGACTTTCTGATATCCTAAAGAAGTTACTGATTTTTTTAATAAGGCTCTATTTTAATGTTGTGTGAATTACCAAGAAGTAGAGATTGACTGTAATTTGCCAAAGACAGATCATTCATTTCACAGCTACACAAGAACAGGGCTACGAGTGAAAAGGCACTCTAATTTGGGATAGTGTGAAGAAACATAGTTTGTGTTTTGGTCAATTTATAGAGACAAATTTCCAGGGGACCTGAGAATACTGTTGGTTTATATGTATAGAAAGTGAAAAATGAAAGAACTCATGCAAAAATCTATGCTATCTTTATTCTTCCTAGGTTAATTAAATCTCTATTTAATGCAAATTTTATAAGTGTATTCTCCTGTTATTGGAGGAAATGAATGTTTTCAAAGAATTCCTATGCTCCAACTTATGAAACCATACTCTGTCTAGACAAGGGCATAGGAGGTATTTCTAAATACTAATAATAAACTCAGAAAAAGAAATAAAACCATCTTATTTACCATAGCATTAAAAACTTAGAAATAAATTTAAACAAAGAAGTGAAAGCTCTGTACACAGAAAACTACAAAACATTGATAAAAATGGAGAAACATAAATAAATGGAAAGATATTCCATGTTCATAGATTGGAAGAATTAATGTTGTTAAAATGTTCATATTTACCCAAAGTGATATATAGATATAATGCAATTCCTATCAAAATCCAATGACATTTTTCACAGAAATAGAAAAAAATTCTAAAATTCATATGGAACCACAAAAGAGGGAGGCATCATATTACCTGATCTCAATATTGACTACAAAGCTATGGTAATCAAAACAGTATGGTAGTGGCATAAAAACAGACACACAGACCAATGGAGAATAGAGAGTCTAGAAATAAACCCAAACACATACAGTCAACTAATTTTTGACAATGGCATCAATGAGATGGCCTGGGGAAAGGTTAGTCTCTTCAATAAATGGTACTGGGAGAACTGAATATCCACAGACAAAATAATAAAATCGGACCCTTATATTAAGGAATGCAAAAAAACAAAAACAAAAACCTCAAAATGGCTTAAAGACTTGCACATAAGACCTGAAACTGCAAAGCCCCGACAAGAAAACATAGGTGCAGAGCTCCTTGACTTTGGCCTTGGCAGTGATTTTTTGGTTATAGCTCCAAAAGCACATGCAATAGAAGCAAAAATAAACAAGAGGGACTACATCAAACTAAAAAGCTTCTGCACAGCAAAGGAAACAATCATCAAAATGAAAAGGTAGCCTACAGATTGGGCGAAAATATTTGCAAACCATACATCTAATAAGGGGCTAATATCCAAAATATATAAGGAACGCACACAACTCAATAGCAAAAAAAATGAATAACCTGATTAAAAAATGGGCAAAGAACCTGAATAAATTTTTCCAAAGGAGACATAAAAATGGCAACAGGTATATGAAAAGGTTCTCAACATTACTAATCATCAAGAAAATGCAAATCAGAACTGCAATGAGATATTACTTCACATCTGTTACGATGGCTATTGTGAAAAAAACAAGAGGTAACAAATGTTGGGGAAGGAGTGGAAAAAAGAGAACCTTTTTTTTTTTTTTTTTGAGACGGAGTTTCGCTCTGTCACCCAGGCTGGAGTGCAGTGGCGCGATCTCGGCTCACCGCAAGCTCCTTCTACCGGGTTCACGCCATTCTCTTGCCTCAGCCTCTCCGAGTAGCTGGGACTACAGGCGCCCGCCACTACGCCCAGCTAATTTTTTTGTATTTTTAGTAGAGACGGGGTTTCACCATGGTCTCGATCTCCTGACCTCGTGATCTGCCCGCCTCGGCCTCCCAAAGTGCTGGGATTACAAGCGTGAGCCACCGCGCCCGGCCAAAAGAGAACCTTTGTACACTGTTGGTGGGAACGTAGATTGGTGCAGCCACTGTGGAAAACAGTATGGAGGTTTCCCACATAGTCCAAAACTAAATATAGAATTACCATATCTCCAAAATATGATAGAACTATTATAATTCCAGAAATTAAATCTTGAACTACGATATGATCCAGCAATCCCACTTCTGGATATATACCCCCAAGGAAATAAAATATCCACTTCTGTAGCTAGCTGCTGTCTCATGTTAACTGCAGCATTATTCACAATAGCCAAGATATGGAAATAATTAAAGTGTCCTTTGATGGGTGAATAAAGAAATTGTGGTATATAATGAAATATTATTCAGCCTTAAAAAAGGAGATGCTGCCATTTGTGACAACATAGATAAATGTAGAGGACATTATGTGAGGTGAAATAAACAGAATACAAAAAGAAAAATACTGCATGATCTCACTTATATGTGGAATTTTTTTAAAAAATGAAATATGTAGAAACAGAGAGTAGGACAGTGGTATCGGGAGCTGGGAGATGGGAGGTAGGAAAGTGTAGGCCAAAGGATACAAAGTCACAATTATGCCCAACGAGTATATCTAGAGTCTAATGTACAACATGAGGGCCGGGTGCGGTGGCTCATGCCTGTAATCCCAGCACTTTGGGAGGCCGAGGTGGGCGAATCACTTGAGATCAGGAGTTCGTGACCAGCCTGGACAACATGGTGAAATTCCATCTCTACTAAAAATACAAAAATTAGCTGGGTGTGGTGGTGGTGGGCACCTGTAATCCCAGCTACTTGGGAGGCTGAGAGAGAAGAACTGCTTGAACCTGGAAGGCAGAGGTTGCGGTGAGCCAGGATCGCCCCACTGGACTCCAGCCTGGGCAACAGAGTGAGACTCTGTCTCAATAATAATAATAATAAAAAGTGTACAACATGAGGACTGTAGTTATAATATTGTATTATATACTGGTGATTTGCCAAAAGAATAAATTTTAGTTACTCTTACCATCAAAAAAAAAAAAAAAAGAGAAAGGTAACTATATGAGATGATAATTTGCTAAACTGTAATAATCCATTTACTGTGTGTGTGTTCATATATATACACACACACACACGCACATATAAACATGTTGTAGCCCTAAAATCTATGCAAGAAAATTAAAAAAATAAAAACACCTAAGATGTCTTTATTCCTAATTAAATTTATATTTGCTATAAATTTAAGTTTATTGTCCCATTCCAACTGCTAGTGAAGGATTTCAAAGAAGTCCTTTGTTCGACGATATTAGCTATATCATACTGTATCTAGACCAAGGCATAGGAGGCACTGACAATTGCAACTAAGACTTACCAAACCACAGGGGTTCTCAAAATTTAGTGTGGGTAAGAATCACTTGGAGTAGGTTGGGAGTTGAAGAATGCACATTTCCTGGCTGTAACATAAGGTATTCTGAACCAATAGATTTGGGGCCTAAGTTGGTAATCTGCAGTTTCAGTATGCTCCTCTGGTGATCCTGAACAGTTGGTCCATCTCCCCTCCTTTGGGAAACACTGCACCAATGTTTATTATCGTAGAAGAAAATTACATAGAAGAAATCTAGAAGAAATTTCAACAGAATTTTAGAACATTGAAGAATTTAGGGGTCCTGATAGCCTTCTTATTTTTTTGTTGTTCAAATCTTATTTTTTGTAAGAGAAAATTGAATAGCTAGGGACATTGGTGATATCAGAAACCTAGATTTCACTTCCTCTATCATTGTTTATAAAATCAAAATGATGGAGTCCTAAGAACAGACTAAGTTTATTTTTCAAACACCAAAAGAATGTATTTGATAGGAAACTAGCACCTGATCAAAGTGAATATTGACATGGAGGGAGAAATTTCCTGAGAAGTCTGTAAAACTGGCATTATGTTAGTTTACAAGAAAATGAAGCTGCATGAAGACGATATTTATTAAATAGTGAAACATTAGGTCTCTCTGTTGTTTGAATTATTTACAACAAACATAAAATACCTTTTAGGTAAAATATGTAAATGAATGCACAGACAAGAAAATGGACACAGGTTTTTTTCACGCATCTTGTAACCGTTTAAAGGAGACCATTGGATTTAGTGCTTAACCAATATATGTTTTATTGTGCAAACCAAGTATTTGGATATTAATATTTTAAAAAACTGATAAAGTCTTTATCAACTTTTACTGAACACCGTATTATCTACCTGACTGTTATATTGCTTTAAGAGTCCAGTCTTAACTCATCTGTGATCCTAAGTGAAGAATAAATAACATGAGATCATTAAATTTCCTGCTGAGTAAAATTCAGATTGAATCCAGATATGTAAAAATAAAAGTCAAAGTAACACTATCATAAACAATCTATATTAGCTTTTCAATAAATAAATAAATAAATTTTTTAAAAGACGGAGTCTATATTATCCAGGCTGGTATTTGACTCCTGGGTTCAAGCAATCTTCCCATCTCAGCCTCCCAAGTAGCTGGGACTGTAGACATGCACCACTATGCCTTGCTGACTAGAATCTGTATTAGATTTTTAAAAATAAACTTTTTTTTTGGAATAATCTGAGATTTACAGAAATGTTTCAAAGACAGTATGAAGTTTTTGTTTTCCTCATTTTTTTCTTGATTTAATTGACAAATAACAATATATTTATATGGTGCAATGTGATGTTTACTTATATGTATATGTTGTAGAATGATTCCTCTTATGTCCCTTGCCCAGTCTCCCCTAAAGTTAACATTGTATATCATCATAGTACATTTTTGAAAACTAAGAAAATAAGCTAGCCATGGTGGCTCACACCTGTAATCCCAGCACTTTGGGAGGATGAGGTAGGAAGATCGCTTGAGTCCAGGGGTTCAAGACCAGCCTGGGCAAAATAGGGAAACCATGTATCTACAAAAAATACAAACATTAGCCGGTCATGGTGGCATGTGCCTGTAGTCCCAGCTACTCAGGAGGCTGAGGTGGGAGGATCACTTGAGCCCCAGAGGTTGAGGCTGCAGTGAATTGTGTTTGCGTACTCCAGCTGGGGCAACAGAACGAGACCCTGTCTCAAAACAAAAAACAACATTGGTCCATTGTTATTAATTAAGCCCCAGACTTTATTTGGATGTCACTGTTTTCCTGCTAATGTCCTTTTGCTCTTTCAGGATCCAATCCACAATACTTTTGGTACATTGGATATATATATAGATGTAAAGGGCTGCATAGGCTGTACACTGCACTACTCTGGGGGTGCCATTTACATTGCTGTGCCAGGCACTGTTCATAATGCTTTACATCTATTAACTTGTTTAGTCATCACGAAAGCTCTAAAAGGTAGGCAATATAATTATCCCTATTTTACAAGTATGGGCATTGAGGACAAAGAGATTCAGTAACCTTAAAAGATCACTTAGCTAGTAAGTGGAGAAACTGAGATTCTAGTTACACAGCCTGTGCTCTTAGAGACATTCCAAATTGGTGAGCTTCCTATCCCAACTGACCAGCTATGAGAACATAATTCTTATTCCAAGGAACTGGCTGATTGACCTTAAGCAAGTCACTCAATCTCTCTGGACCTCTGTTTGCTCATCCATGAAACTGTAGAAGTGGATTACATAATCTATACAAGTTTCCTACCTTTAAAACAAATGTATAACATTGAAACATGTATCTTTAATTTCCAGCTCAGAGACCTACTATATTTTTGTACTCTTGCCAATCAACTTTTAAAAAATAAAATGTTCATTAAAATCAGACTATTGAATATTAAAATTCCAATTGTATTTTTAAGGAGGATCTATATATCACATTGGGACACTTCTTTTTTTGCCTCAGGTTGTTAGCTTGTTGATTTTGAATTTTATATCATGCTTTTGAATACTACTCAATTTTACATATACCCTTTGTATGCCAATAAAACTAAACTAAATGTATGCCACTTCTTATGTAGGAATGCACAAGCAAATAAACAGTATATAGCCACATATTTCAGTAGATTAAACTCAGTTGAAATTATCCCACATGCTGGCACTGTAATAGGCTATTGATCTCAGATTGCATTTTCTGTTTCTTTATAATTGAATTTTGTTCCCAAATGAAAGAGCATGTTTATTTTCAGTTTGTATTTAGTGAAATAAAAACTGTATCTGGGATCAGTTTTATCATGTGCCCAATGGAGGACTAAGTATGAAGTCCTCCATATACTTTCATAGACCTAAGTATGGAATATTGTGACTGTTTAAAAAAAAGAGGAAGTATACCGCCTTCTTGGAAGAGATTGTTTTTCCCCAAAAGTGCTAAATTTTAGATCTGAACTGCCATAAAAATTCTGCATGATTATATCCACAAATCAGGATATACACAAAACTATGGATTTTTCCCCTATGAATGATGAGTAATGGAAGATATGCTGTAATTACATAATTAACCCATCTCTAGAGACTAAAGGAAATTAAGATCGAAGGAAGTAGGACAGAGGGCTTAAAAAGAAAACAAAAAAGATCTTAAAACAGAAAATAGTATGCCAAAACTAGAGGTGATTTTCTTTCTTATGCTAGACCTTCCTTTGATTCTTTTAATTACAATGAGATGGAAATTTTAGGACACTAAGGGAGACAGATTATTCAAAGGCTTTTGTATGCCCTTTCTTCTCTTTCAAATACAATACTCCCCATAATAGTGTAATACTATTAATCACACTGCTTTCAGCCCTCTACCTGAAGGTGACAGTCTTCAGCTGTTCCAGAAGGTCCTGGGTCCCAAAGTTCCTGTTACTCACTGCTGATTGGGCACAGATGAGAGTGCCTAGTTTTCATTCAGCAGCCTGTTGTGGGTACAGGGTTATGGCTGCAATGAAGCAGGATCTTTGTGATCCTTTTTATTACTCTTCTTTCATGGGGGAGGAGAGAGATAAAGTGCCTACAGTGAAATGCCGTTGCAATACATTCACTCTCACAACTCATTTTTCAAACCCCAGGGGAGACTTCCCTACATCTCTTGACCTAAGTCCTTGAAGCAAAATGCAGCTGCATCCTTATGCTGTGAAAGTTGTGTGTGGTGGTGGTGTTCACACTGGAGAAGGACACTGCTTCAAAGCATGGGGAGAATGTGAGCAGAGCAACCACTTAAGTGAGAGAAAAGACAGATTGACTTTCCGAATTCTTCCAATCAGAAGGCATGAATGCTGATCCCCACAGTGCCTAGTGTCATTTTCTTGTTTCACTTTGTGTCCAGCATGAGATTTTGGTAGTACTCATGTGTTAGTAAGGTATTCTCAATGGTTGCACATGGTTGGTGAGAAATATTTTGCAATGGTGAGCAATTTATTTTATTTTTAAATGTGTGTGTATTTATGTATGTATGAATGTAGATATTACATTTATCTGCATGTACATATTCTTAAATTTTTATTAAAAATTAAACAATCTTAAATGTAATATGTTTTAAGCATAACACATTGGCAGCTAGCACATAAGCATTGAATATTAGCATTATAGATGCTTTTATTTTCTAAAGTATTTATTTTATTAAAAACGTTTTTTTTTAAAGAAATGGGGGTCACTTTATGTTGCCCAGGCTGGACTTGAACTCTTGGGCTAAAGCAATCCTCTTGCCTCAGTCTTCCAAGTAGTTCTGGGATTACGGGCACTGCTATTTTTCTAAGTATTTAATAATATTAATTAAATTTTCAAAAAGTTAGGCAGAAAATTGATTTTAAATAACTGTGATTTAAAAATTGATTCTGTAATATGTTTGCCTTTTAAGAAATAGTTTTGAATATTTTAAGAGAGAAATAAACTATTTGAAAACATGAGCCAAGTGGTTAATATCGAGTGTCAACTTGGTTGGATTGAAGGATGCAAAGTATTGTTCCTGGGTGTGTCTGTGAGGGTGTCGCCAAAGGAGATTAACATTTGAGTCAGTGGACTGGGAAAGGCAAACCCACCCTCAGTCTGAGTGGGCACATCTAATCAGCTGCCAGTGGGCTATAATAAAGCAGGCAGAAGAAGTTGGAAGGACTAGACTTGCTGAGTCTTTCGGCCCTCATCTTTCTCCCATGCTGGATGCTTCCTGCCCTCGAATGTCAGGCTCCAAGTTCTTCAGGTTTTGGACTCTTGGACTTACACTAGTGATCTGCCTGGTACTCTCAGGCCTTCGGCCACAGACAGAAAGCTGCACTGTCTGTTTCCCTACTTTTGGGATTTTGGGACTGGCTTGATTCTCAGCTTGCAGACGGCCTGTAGTGGGACTTTACCTTGTGATCGTGTGAGTCAATACTCCTTAGTAAACTCTCCTTCATATATACATCTATCCTGTTAGTCCTGTCCCTCTGGAGAAGCCTGACTAATACAATGAGGAATAATTTAATTTTTCAGTTTTTTAGCACTTAATTTAATTTATATTTTTGGTGCAAATATATCCACATTTGAATACTTTGAAGACAATTAGATTTACTTTTTAATTCTTTAAATAATTGAGGATGAATACAAGTCAAAATTGCGATAAAAATAGATTGAATAGAAATAGCAGTCATTTGGTTATGCATGCCTGTAGTTTCAGCTACTCAGGAGGCTGAGGCAAGAGGATCCCTTCAGCCCAGGAGTTCAAGGCTGTAGTGCACTATGATCATGCCTGTGAATAGTCACTGCACTCCAGCCTAGACCATCTAGCGAGACACCAACTCTTTAAAAAAAAAAAAAAAATTGAGTATCACTTTTTAAGCACTTCTCTCAAAAATGAAGCTCAGTAAAGAAGAAAAGTGGGGAAAAAGCTGGGGTTGGGGGGAATAGAAAGACTTGCTTCCAACAAATAGAATAAGGCAAAATGAGAGTGTATGTCTTCTGAGGACCGGGTTGCAAAGATACTGTGACTTCTTTCTTTTGGATCTCTTTCTCTGTGGGAAACTAGCTGCCATGCTTTGAGAACACTCAAGCAATTCAATGGAGAGAACGTATGGCAAAGAATTGAAGCCTCTTGCCCACAGCTACATGGGTCAGCCATTTCAAAAATAAGTCCTGTGGCCTCATTTCAGCCTGGAGGAGACTGTAGCCTCAGTTGACATGTGAACCTTCTGAGAGACTGAGCCACGATGACCCAGTTTAGCTGCTTCCAAATTCCTGACCTACAGGAATTAACAATAAATATATATTGTTTTAAGCTGCTATATTTTAGAAAATTTTGGTTATGTGGGAATAGGTAATTAATACAACCTGTTTTAATCTATTCTCATAACAGCAACCAAACCATGTTTTAAAAATATGTCAGATCATTTTGTCCAGTTTTTTTCATCAAAGAGAAAACGTCAGATCATGAACATCTCACAACTGTCCTATGGCTCCTCATTTCCCTCGGAGCAAAATCCAAAGTCTTTAATGGCCTTCAAGATCTGGCCCCTTCTCTCACTGTTTCCTCACTGACCTCAGCTCCTCCTTTCTCTCTCACTCAGCTTCAGCCAACCTCTTCTCTTTGATGTTCCTCAAACATCCCAGGAATGCTCCCACTTTAGAACTGTTGTGCTTGTGATTCCTGCCAACCCAAATCCCAGATAGCCACACAGGTAACTTCCTCATTTCCTTCAAATCAGCTTAAATGTTACTGTTCCAATGATGTGTATACTCTGATCACTCTATTTATTATATTTAAAATCGCACTGCTATCTCTTGCTTTGGGACCCCCCATGCCATTTGTCATGCTTTAATTCACACTAACATATTATATAATTTCCTTTTTAATGTTTATATTATATAATGCTTTTTTTTTTTACTGTTTTCTTCTCCCAAATCGCAGGAATTTTTGTTATTTTGTTTATTGATATAAACAAAAACATGCCTAAAATCATGCATGGCAGATAGTAGGTGCTCAATATATGTTTGTTGACTGATTTCCTCATTCCCAGCATCTCATTTTCAAAGCACATCCCTCCATAGCTGGCACCCATTCAGTTTAAGGCACTGAATCCTAAGGCTTGTATGATCCATCTGAGGCTTTTGAAGAATATGCAAACACCATAAATATGGCCATCATTCATTCATTTACTCAACAAATATTTTTTCTTGAATGCTTTTTAGATTACAGGCATTTTGCTTGGTACTGGGGATATAAACATAAATAAAACACAGTTATGATCTAAAGAAAGTTATAGTTTAATAGGAAGAAAAAGCAAACAGTTCATTACAGGAAATGGGAAAGGGTGGTAAGTTAAAGATGCTTTGGGGATACCTAAGTAGAGACATATTTGTCTATAGAGTTTATGGGAGAGATTTGGGCAAGACATATATTTGGTTGTCATTGTCATATAGGAAGTGAATGAAGTCACTCAGGAAGAATATACGCAATGGAAATAGGTCAAGAATCAAATTTTGAGAAATATTTGCAGTGAGAAGGAGAGGATGTAGTTACAGAGGCAGTTAAAGGTATTTCTGTTCTTTTCCTTTTGGGCATGGAGTAGGATTGCATTTCTCTGGTCACTGTGAAGTTATAACCACATTGCTAGCTTTGGCCAGTGGAATGTTACCAGAAATGATGTGTGTCACTTCTTGGCACAGGCAATACACCAGTCAGCTGGTTCCTTTCTCCTTGGCTTGATGATTTGAAATGTGTTTATCAGAGGCATATGAACCAGAGTAACTCCATCTTGAATAGGGACTGGATAAAATGAGGCTGAGACCTACTGGGCTGCATTCCCAGACAGTTAAGGCATTCTAAGTCACAGGATGAGATAGGAGGTTGGCACAAGATACCGATCATAAAGACCTTGCTGATAAAACAGTTTGCAGTCAAGAAGCCAGCCAAAACCCACCAAAACCAAGATGGTGATGAGAGTGACCTCTGGTCATCCTCACTGCTACTTCCCACCAGCGCCATGACAGTTCAAATGCCATGGCAATGTCAGGAAGTTACCCCATATGGTCTAAAAAGAAGAGGCATGAATAATCCACCCCTTATTTGGCATATCATCAAGAAATAACTATAAAAACGGGTAACCAGTAGCCCTCAGGTTTGCTTTATGGAGTAGCTATTCTTTATTCCTTTACTTTCTTAATAAGCATGCTTTCACTTTATGGACTTGCTCTGAATTCTTTCTTGCACGAGATTTAAGAACCCTCTCTTGAGGTCTGGATCAGGACCTCTTTCTGTAACATGTTGACGTGGAGCCTCTGTCAACCTGTTTTCCTTAGTGATTATCAATAGTGAAACTCCTCAAGACCTGTCTTGGTCTTGTAGTGTGGGTGAGAAATACACTTTTGTTGGGTTAGGCCACTGAACTATTTGTTACCACACCATAACCAAGTCTATCCTAAGGATTCAAGGAGAGTCTTAGGAAAAGGAGACTTTATTTTTTATTTTATTTTATTTTATTTGAAACAGGAAGGGGACTCTTGTTTTATTCAGAAGTAATTTTAGATTTTTGAAAAGTTGCAGAAACAGCACAGTAGTTTCCAATATATACCCCTCACCCAGCTTCCACAAAACCACGGGCCGATGATAAAAACCTGGAAATTAACAATGATCCTGTCCTATTAATAGACTGCACTAAAATCTCACCAGTTGCTCCACTCGTGTTTTTTCCTGGTCTAGATCTTACTTACATTTAGGTGTCATGTCTTGTTTGTCTCCCCCAGTCTGGGATGGTCCCCAGTCTTTTTCTGTCTTTCATGACTGTGATGCTTTGGAAGAACCCAGGCCAGTGGCTTTGTGGCACATCTCTCCTTTTGGGTTTCCCTGATGTTTTCTCAGGATTAGATGGAGGTTCTGCATTCTTGGCAAGACCCCCATGGACTGACGCCGTGTCCTGAGTATTTCATCATGTGGATGTGTCCTCATACAGGTGACGTAAACTCTGATCGCTTGGTTAAGGTGCTGTCTGCCAGGTTTCTGCACTGGAAAAGTACTATTTTTTTTTTTTTTTTTGTCAAAGGAGCAGGGTATAAAAGGCAGGGCATGAAATCTGAGAGCAGGCATGCATCAGGAATTAGGAACCAGGAACTGGGAGCTGAGGCTGCTGCCCTCTGAGGAAAAGGAGACTTTAAAGAAGATTTACAAAGAATGGAGAAAGAAGATTCAAGAAGATGAAGATGTCAAATGCCTCACTGCAAAATATAGATTGGAAAGTGTTCCTTTAATTTGGCATTTTGTGGGTCATTTGTGATTTTAGTAAATTATGCAATGTGAAAAAATATACAGTTTCTTTCAAATGGCGAACAATTAAAGAAAAAAACTCGTAAGTGTGGGCTGTAGCAAAAGTGAGGCTCTTATTGTTGTCATTGTCTGACAGAAATCTGAATTCTGATCCCACAAATTTCTCTCCTCTCTTTTCCCTGCTCACTTTGAACTGAAGTACCTCTTTACTCCTTCCTTCCTTTCCCTCCCTCTTATCTCTTTGCCTCCCTGTAGATTCCATCACAGCTTCCTCCATCCTTTTTTTTTATTATTATACTTTAAGTTTTAGGGTACATGTGCACAATGTGCAGGTTTGTTACATATGTATACATGTGCCATGTTGGTGTGCTGCACCCATTAACTCATCATTTACATTAGGTATATCTCCTAATGCAATCCTTCCCCCTCCCCCCACCCCATAACAGGGCCCAGTGTGTGATGTTCCCCTTCCTGTGTCCATGTGTTCTCATTGTTCAATTCTCACCTATGAGTGAGAATATGCAGTGTTTAGTTTTCTGTCCTTGTGATAGTTTGCTGAGAATGATGGTTTCCAGCTTCATCCATGTCCCTACAAAGGACATGAACTCATCATTTTTTATGGCTGCATAGTATTCCATGGTGTATATGTGCCACATTTTCTTAATCCAGTCTATCATGGACATTTGGGTTGGTTCCAAGTCTTTGTTATTGTGAATAGTGCAGCGATAGACATACATGTGCATGTGCCTTTATAGCAGCATGATTTATAATCCTTTGGGTATATACCCAGTGATGGGATGGCTGGGTCAAATGGTATTTCTAGTTCTAGATCCTTGAGGAATCGCCACACTGTCTTCCACAATGGTTGAACTAGTTTACAGTCCCACCAACAGTGTAAAAGTGTTCCTATTTCTCCACATCCTCTCCAGCACCTGTTGTTTCCTGACTTTTTAATGATCGCCATTCTAACTGGTGTGAGGTGGTATCTCATTGGGGAACATCTTAAAAGAAAAGCATATAATTGCCATTTGCACTTCCTCACCTCTTATCCACTCTTCAGCCTACTGCAAATTGGCTTTTGACCTCTTTAATCTACTGAAATGGCTCATGCAAAGAGACTTTTTATAAAAATCACATGTAATTTAGATTTTTTATTTTCTGCATAAATCTCTTTAATTTTATGTGATAATACAGTGCATGATTGTTTGTTGAGCCATTAATTTTGTATTAGCGAAGGAGAAAGTTGAACCTGTCAGTTAAACTGGATGGAATAAGAAACAATATTTTAAAATTAGCAGTAAATAGAAACTTGCACAATAAAAATATTTTTGTGTCACTTGAAATATTACCATTGGTTGCAAGTTTTAAAGATGTAAAAGGTGTCTTCTTTCACGTTCACCTTTTTTTTCAGTAGAGATACTGCAGGCAGCTTGCCTCTTTTGTTTTCTTGGCTTATAGTTACAGTACTTGAGCACAAATTTAATGAAGCATTGTTTAATTAAGACTTCCCTGTAGTGACACAACAATATTGCAAATTTTTTTCATAGGCATTTCCTCACTTAATTCTCAAACAAGTTTTGTCTTTTTTTTTTCATCACAACATCTGTAGACAGGATCAAACAACTTTTGAAGGGTATTTGATTTCCCCCTATTTACAGATGAAGAAACGAAAACTCAAAAGAGACAAATTGCCACATTCACCCTGCCACAGGGTGTGTGTGTGTGTGTGTGTGTGTCTGTGTGTGTGTGTGTTTTCTGACTCTAAACGTAGAGCAGTTTCTACTATGCCCCAGCCACTTGGATGTAGTATGTGTACAAAAGTGACAACACAGATATAGTGATTCTTCAAAGTAGGTTCATTTTTCTAATTGACATTTTTGTTCAAACGTTACAGGATTATACATTTCCAACAATTTTAAGCAATTTTGATGCTTATCAAAATGTTGTATATTGAATAAGTTTTTGCATTAAATGAGTTTAGGTTGGCAATAAGGAACCACCATATACTTTCATAGATACTATTTCATACCACAGTTGTGTTGTCTTTAATACAGAGATGGGTGTTTAATACTCTTTTGCAAGGGAAGAAATTAAAGAAGTTTGAGTTAAAATAGTGAGAGAAATAATTGGATATGATTGTTACCTTAAATATAGCCACAGTCTGTTGATTTAAGCTTCAGTTAGTCCTAACATATTCAATATATTCATAACAAAATTTTTTGGGCATCTCTGGCTCATTTATTAATACCTATGAAACTGCAAAACACTGCTCTATTTGTAAGACTGATATGTATGTGATAAGCAAAATTCTGAGTTTTCTAGATAGCTTTTGAAATGGAAGTAATGGAAACATGACTACTCAGATTTGAAAAAAACCAGGCTTTACCTTTCATAGTTCAATTTATGTTAGTACAAATTCTTCTCAAAGGTGGTCTCCTTGAGAAGGTGCACAGGCTACTGGAAATAGTGAAGACAGTAATAATAAGAAGATTAACTGGCTTACTTACCAAGAAAATGAATTCAGGAAATTTGATTCTCATAGAGAACTAGAACAAGCAAACAGGATGAACAACCACTTATTGGAATAGTGTATTTAAATTTGAGAAAGAGTGATTTTTTCTTTCTCCGAAGGGTTAAGAATATGATCAAAAGCCTGGAGCTGAAAGAAGGATAATATGTATGGGAGACAGTGAGGACACTTGCCTGACCAGAGCAGGTGAACACCTATGTGCAATAAAGCTAGATTGTAGTGGCTGCAGTGGGTGTTGAAATACATGTTGAATGCAACAAAGAGGTATTAAAATTTCTTGAACATTAATAGATTGGCCTAATCCTGGGTTTTAGGCAGAGCATCCTACAACCTTAACAAATGGTGAATTTAGAAGCAACTAGACTCAGGGAGATCAGCTATACTGTTTTGTAGAATTTTGAATTTCATAAGCCAATAAAGCTCCTAGAAAATTCTTAAGGACTAATATGTAGTTGTCAATTATTTATCTTGAAGGAAAGAATATTTTAAAAACCCCAACAACAAAATATAAACAGTAAATTACCACATACTGTCTTCACTGTTTCATACAGGAATGAAATTTTAACATCAAATCAGCAGGAAGGACATACTCCCAGAGTAAAGGACACAACACTAAGATGAATAAACTTGATGTTCTTAGAGACCTACTACATTGCCTCTGTTTTCTCACTTTCTCCTCTATCTGTAACTCTGTGATATAGCTGCACAGATACTCAGAATGATATCTGAGATCCACTGAGCTAAGAGAATACCATAATTACTCAGGCATAACATAATGAAAACCTGGGAAAGAAGAAGAAAGAATAAGAAAAGGAAGGGAGATGATGGAAGAACGATAGCCCATGGCAACAGATTGAATATAGAAAGTAAAAGAAGAAAGTGAAAGCTACCTGCAAAAATTATACTATGATCTCATATCGTTTTTTGTTTGTTTTGTTTTGTTTTGTTTTTTTGAGATGGAGTCTCTCTCGGTCGTCCAGGCTGGAGTGCAGTGGCGCAATCTCGGCTCACTTCAAGCTCCTCCTGCCAGGTTCATGCCATTCTCCTGCCTCAGCCTCCCGAGTAGCTGGGACTACAGGTGCCCGCCACCACGCCTGGCTAATTTTTTGTATTTTTAGTAGAGATAGGTTTTCACCGTGTTAGCCAGGATGCTTGTATTGTTTTTAATAGTCAGTATTGCACGTAACACTGCCCTAATTCATCTCTTTACAGAGTCTGTGGCATGTCATATCAATTGATTGATGTCTTGCTGTCTTCTTTTTCAGTACCAGAAACCAGAAATGCAATTTGCCAAGCATATGAAGAACATGTTTTTACTAGTTTTTGATAACTTAAAATACTTCTTCATCTAAAACCAGGCTGATCTTGAGAAAGATTTTAAAGGAGATTAGAAAATTCACTTCAACAAACCACCATCATATAGTCACATCAATCTTTCGTAGATATTTTTGCAAACAATTACCAGAATTCTTAGAGTTTATTACAGATATTTTGTTCTTGACCTTTGACACTTGCCATTTAGCAATTGCATGGTTTTACTTTTGTGGTTGTAGAGTTTCTGTTTTTCTTTCATTAGAATGATATAAGTAGAGGAATAGAAACTGTTATATTTGCAAAAAAAGAGCAAAGATGCTTTGTGACCTTGGGAATTATATTTGAAGGTTACTCACAACAGAATACCTTGTTTAGGAAAGATGGTTAATTTTTTTTTCTTGCAAGCAGAGATTTTTTTCAAAATTAGTTAATGGCAAATGTGTTCTTTGCTGAATATTAATCTATAGTATCATTTAAGATGTTTTTAATTTATGTTTCTGGACTTCGTTTAAATGTCAAACTCTAGTAAGGGTAAACTAGCTCACCCCACTGCTAGGTAATAGCTAGTATTGTCTTTGCTGCAGGGCATTTTATAGTAAAATTTTGAAGTATATTGAAAAAAGTTACCAGTTCACTTACTATACAATAGCTTGGAATGTAAATGTCTGAAAGAAGAAAAATTCAATAAATGACTGTGTAGTTATTTGGTGGAATTCACAACATAATAACAAGAAAAGGTTTTCAGCTTTGATCATAATGGAAATGAGTCATTTAATTTTACCCTCACTCCTGGTACACAGTTTCAGCACCTACTAAGAAGTCGGCTTGCATTTAAATGACAAGCAATTATTAAAAGCAAGCTTCAAGAAATAAATGGCATTTATATAAAAAGGAGACTGGGTTCAAACTGCTAGTGCTTTAAATTTCCATAAAAGCAAATTCAAGTTCAGAACAGGATTCAGGATTTAGTAACAATTCAAAGGTTTTCAATCCCTTAATCTCTTTGTGATAACTATATTCATCATTTAGCCATTTTTAAAAGGAAGAGAACAAAAACGTTAACATTGATTCCTACCAGCACTTGTGACTGAAAAATTGATTATATATGGTAAATACTTATGGCTCCAAATAGCTATTTGATTTATAATTTTGGTATTGAAATGTAATGAAATACTTCTATTGTATTTGCAATTGCTGGAGGAGTAGTATGAATCATACTTCAAATAAAAATACTTCTTTTTATCATTTTTCCCAAATGTTTTGAGTGTAAGAATGCCGTTTCCTTTTCTCGCAGGTCTACAGATCTTAACTCATCATCTCAAAGGTGATTATTTTGTAACTTGACCTTAGTCTTGCAAAGGAGCTCTATTTAGAGATTTAAATATAGTATTAACTTAGAAAATAAATTTCAACTAGTCATACTGTTTTACCTGGAGTTACTACATTATTAAGAGTAAATATCTTATTAAATTCAATAGGGAGCCACAAAATAGATAAGATTTCTAAAGGAGGTAACTGAGTGTATAGAAAATAACTGATGAAAAATAAAAGTTAAGAAAATGGGGCAGCTAAGTCATCTGTCAAGAATATTTATATTGAAAAGACATTGTAAATATTAACTTCAGTTTTTCTAGCTTGCCATATGGAATTGCTATTATTGGAAGACAAAACAAAATGTGGGAGGTACCTGACATTTTACTTAAATGTATTTAAACAAAGTCTGTGTACGTTCTGAGCCACCTACAATTTTTGAGGCACTATTCTAAGTGCTTATATTTCTTAGCTCACTTAATCTTCACAATATCATGTGGTGTAAACTTTTGTTTTTGACCATTTTACAGACAAGGAAACTCAAACAAGTACAATGTAGACCTCCAAATGGACACATGCAGCTTAGTAGCTATGTGGCCTCTGTTCTGAGTCCTGTGACCATTTCAGAGTTATAGTTCATGATTCCTTCTCATCTCCTGTAGTCCTGTCACCAAGTGCTATAATTTCATCATTTCCTTGGATTGTTCTCTTTTCTTTTTGCCTAGGTTATCCCCGTTTATGCCTAAATGACCATATATCATAGTCTCTTAGTTTAGTGAATTTCAGGCATCAGTCTGAGGACTTGAGTTGATTTGTGAAGAAATTTCAGCATCTGCTCTCTTAACCTAGTGATTTACTTCCGGATTTCAAACAATGGTTCCTACACAACAACTATTATTTATAGATTGCTGTAGGAACCACTCTTTGCAGCCATTTATTAGCACTCACAGGGCCTCTAATCTTCTGAAGGCTTTTTCTGCATACGTGCTTGTTCCCTCTATTTTGCTCTCTATTATACAGCTGCCAGAACCGTTATTTTAGAATGTGATATAGTTTGGATCTTTGTCCCCATCCAAATCTTATGTTGAATTGTTATCCCCAGTGCGGGAGGTAGGGCCTGGTGGGAGGTGTTTGGGTCCTGGGAGCAGACCCTTCATGGCTTGGTGCTGTCTTCATGACAGTGACTGAGTTCTTGCAAGAAAAAATACTTCTGTAAGGACATCTGCCCAGCAACTGCTGGTTCAACTGCCTGGACTACTGTCACCCTTGTTATTGATCCTAGTAGCCAAAGAAAATTCTCTCAAAACAATTGTGTAATCCTCCTCATTTTTTCCTTTAAAAAATTATCTTCTTTTATCTCTGTCAATATGTACATAGTTTACTATGACATTCATATTCCCTTAGCAATGTCCTATTCCTGAATGAATATAATTTTATTTTAGAGAGACTCTCTTGGTTTGTAGCAATAATTTTTCAATATATGAGATTTATCTCGATATTGTATGGTTAATAGTGTTAGTTGCTGTTACTCTGTTCTAAAAAGTGAGGCTAAATTGTAGCAAAATGATATACCTTTTGTTTTGCAGAAATCTCCCAAAGGAAAGCCATAGTTCAGGTTAAAGCAGTTAAGCCTATGGCATTTCCTTTAGCAAAATCTCAATAAAAGATAAACTAGGTAGTTAAATAATCCTAAGGGTTAGATTACATGAGCAGGCCAACTTGTTTTAAGTAAGCATTGAATATATTCTTATTGAGTAAATAATCTGTTTCCCATTTGTAACTTTCTTCAGACTTACCCTCTATAATGACTGTTCGGTGAACAACTTTTTGCCAGAATGACTCTTGCAAAATGCTAATATTTTGGACAATGACTTGAAAAACTGTCTAACAACCTTTTCACCAAAAAACATACTATAAAAATGGGCATTTCAACATTGTGATTTCAGGCAATGACACATTTGACAATTACTTGACATAACAATTTTTAGTCAGATCCAAATGTATGGATCACATTTGAATTGCCTTCCATGTATGGATGAAGCCAAAGCATTTTGCTCTCTGTACATACTCCCAAGTACTTCTGCCTGCTATTCTCTTCATCTCTAAGCAAGAGATGAAGATGTAGTATCTTCTGGGAGTCTTCTGTCTGTTATGCCTCTATATACTTAATCTATATTTTACCCAAAGGTGTTTTTCTGGGATAATTTTACTTTAAGTGCAAAATAAGCATGAGCCCCCCAAGTTTGAAGTATTAGTGAAAAAAAGTTTCAGAAATAAGAAAAATAAAGCAAGTACAACATTGCCATTTATATATAAGCTGTATTTGTTTACTCCCAAATTGCTGTTTATTACTAATAAAAACACATTTTTATTCAATTGATATATTTTTCTAGCTGTGAAAATTGTTTGGGTATCTTGTGTTGAGATGAAACATATCATAATTTTTCCATTAAATTTAATGAAAACTTTTTTTTTTCTTCATTTAAAAGCTCTTTACTTAATGGTAGGGTTTTCAGGTACTAATGAAAGTCATCAAGCAAGGGAGAGGTGTGCTTGAAAAACAACTTTGCTTGAGACACGTAATGAGTACTAATGAAGCCCTGTGTGGAATATCCTGCAGTTTGAGAAGCCATCACTGTAAATTAGAAGTCTTGGCAATTTTGTTATTGTTTCTTACCTGACTTTTATCTAAGTTGAGTTCTTTTGCAATATAGCTGTCAAATTTTCGACTCTCCTTTTCTATGTGCCACTTCTCATGGGCTTTATTTAACAAGAGGAACAAGTTAGCAACATCGCCTGAATTTGCTAACTTAACACTATTTATCACACCAATTTAATATTTATGAAATAATTTAGATGGTTGATATTCTTCTATTATTTCTCCATTTTAAATTATTAACCATAAATCTTTGTTTTCTATAATTGAACACATATTTAATCAGGAACGAGTTTTGCCTTGAAGCTATTTTCAATCTTATATCTTAACTGCTTATCACAGAAAAAAAACAAAGACTAATTAATAAGCCAAGTATTCAACTTAAGAAGTTAGAACAATGGAGCAAACATAAAAGAATGAAAGAAAGAAACGGTAACGAAAAGAGCAGATTTGGTGAATTAGAAAACAAATTATAGAGAACTTCAAAAAGCCAAAAGCTGACTATATTAAAAGATGAATTAAATAGTCAGTCTTTGACAAGAATGATAGAGAGAAGCCATGTATAATATTAGGAACAAAACTGGGTAGAACTACAGATACAACAGAGATTTAAACATCATAAGAGAATAGCATAAACAAATATATGCTGATAAACTAGAATAGTTAGAAAACATGGACATTTTTCTAGAAAATTGGTTTATGAAGATATAGAAAATCTAAATATACCTATAGTATAAATATATAAGTATAAATATGTAAAAAGAAACTGAATCAGTAAAAGTCTACACAACACACACATACATACTATGAAATACACACACCATACGATATACACACACACACTATGATATACACACACACATACACTCATCCAGGCCCAGATGGTTTTACACATGAGTTATAACAATCCTTCAAAAAGCTAATAATCATAAAACTGGGAAAAAAGAAAAGAGTACAAATGGTCTTTAATTTATGGAAACTTCTCTAAACTTTTCAAAATTTAATGCTCTCTAGGTCACTTTATGATGCTAATATACCTTGATTAAAAACAATGAAAAGTACAGTGGCTCAGACCTGTAATCCTAGAACTTTGAGAGGCCAAGGCAAGAGGATTTGAGGCCAGCTTGGGCAAAAAAGTGAGACTTCATCTCTACAAAAAATAAACATTAAAAAAATTGAAAAGAAATATATGAGAAAGAAATGTTGCAGGATAACACACTTTATGAATACGAAGACAAATATATAAATTTAATATTGGCAAAAATAAATTAAGCAATGTATAAATAAATCATAGACAATTATTTCCCCCAGAAATATAAGAATGGGTTAACAGAGAATCTTTGACTATAATTTATCACATTAACTGTACTGTTAAATTTAATTACCAGATTTTGATTGACAGAAGTGTCAGACACAGACACTGCCTGAGTAAATCAAATACATCTAGAGAAGGAAGTCATCCTAAATTTGAGAAGTGTATGACTCAGCTTTAACCTTTGAGTTTAAATTTTAAACAATACAGGATTTGAAAAAAAATCTTTACAAAAGTGATACCTATTTTTCCTTTGTCCCAAACATACTATGCTTTACATTTCTTTTTGGCCCCTTCTAATAAGATAAATAATGATAGTAATCAGAATAAGAGCTAATATTTATCTATTGCTTTTGATAAAATTTGATGATAACGCTCTGAAGGAAACTAAGCTACAGTGTTGCATAGCACACCCTTTGCGTATTCAAAGTCACAGCTAAAATGGTGTTAGAACATCACTTTAAATCTAGTGAATTTACAGTTATACTTTCCATCAACTTAATAGTATGAATATACACTACTGTATATATCTATATAATCTTCATATTTTCCATAGTATTTCACTGAGTTGGTTCACTTAAGTGTTTCTATTGGTTAGACATTATTTCCAAGTTTTGCTATCATAAATACTTGGCTATGACGCAGCTATTTTAAAAATTCTTTTGAACAATTTCCTCTTGGGATGTAGAACCAGGAATAGGATTTCAAAATGTAAGTGTTTGAATATTTTAATATTTTGCCATACACTGCCAGATTTCTCTCTAAAAAGACTGCAATGATTTACAATGATCCCTTTTAAACAGACAAAATTCCAGAGCTATAAAAAAAGGACTGATGTTTAAATTTGTGGAAGTCTATAGATAGTTGACTATATGGCTCTGTAAGAAACTCTAAATGGGTAAAACTTATTTGCATGGTTAGGCTATGATATGACTTTTTTTCTTAAAAATGATATGAACTGAGGATCAGTTCTGAGCCCTTCTTTAATTTTTTTATTGTTTTATTTCTTTTATTAAGCAGGGATTGATAATAGATGCATTTCATAAATAGTTAATGAAAAGATGTCATATATAAATGCAAATGGCTTTTTACCTGTGGTGCACCATGGATACAGGACAGCTTGTATTTATTACTGCATTTTCAACAGCCATATATTTTCTTTTTAATTGCCTTTTGCTAATATCATTTGTCCTAGAAAGACATTTTCATACAAAGTACTTAATGAAGCTCTGACTAATGAGCATTAAAAATCATTATGAAAACTTCCAAATAGGAAAAAATAGGACAAATAATTCAATAAGCTATACCCATCACTCAGATTATGAGGATTTTGCTGTGTTTGCTGCATCTATCCCCTACTTCTTTGCTGATTTAGTTTAAGGCAAATTCCACACCTAATATCAATTCTTCCCTGTAAACTTCAGTATGCCTTTCTAAAGGGGGAAAAAAAAATCAAAACTATTTTCCCATAGTGCTACTAGCACAATGAACATTAAAAATAATTATTTGTTATCACCTAATACACAGCTCAAAATTACTCTTCCTTAATTTTAAAAAGTCTCTTTAGAAATGATTTTTCAGAATGAAGATTCAAAGAAGTCGACATGTTTGGAGGGGTTATACCTCGGAAGTCTCTTTTCACGTAAGGCACTCTTCTCGTTAGCTTTTTCTCCAGGCTATTGACTTGCTATAGATGTTCTATAAAATGCTCATCCTCTGGATTTGGCTTTTTTTTTTTTTTTTTTTTTTTGACGGAGTCTTGCTCTGTTACCTAGGCTGGAGTGCAATGGCAAGATCTCTGCTCACTGTAACCTCTGCCTTTCAGGTTCAAGCAATTCTCTTGCCTCAGCCTCCCAAGTAATTGGGTTTACAGGTGTGTGCCACCATGCCCGGCTAATTTTTTGTATTTTTAGTAGAGATGGGGTTTACACCATGTAGGTCAGGCTGGTCTCGAACTCTTGACCTCAGGAAATCCACCTTCCTCGGCCTCCCAAAGTGCTGGAATTACAGGGTTGAGCCACTGCATCCGGCCTGCTTTCTTTTGATGTTATAATTGTTCCTCCTTTCCACCTATTTCCTGTAAATGAAAGTTCTGGGAGTTTGATTAGATTCAGATTCAACTTCTTGGTCAGAATATTGCTTAGGTGGGCCTACGTGCTTTCTATTCATCACATTGGGAGGTACTATGCCAGATGGCCCCACTAGTTGTAACACAAATTGATCAGTGATTTCTGGTGGTGACAGCCTGATGCCTCCAATTGAAAAGTTTGCCATCAACCTGTTACCTAATGGTTTTATATATTGATGGTTATTGCTTGAATCAATGCTTTCATTTGGGTTGCAAAACGGTCATATTCTAATATTATAATTCCTTCAACATTTATTAGTTGAAATTCCTCTGTAAAGAAAAACTTTCTCCTACGATGGAATGAAACTTTCATAAATATTTCAATCCAATGTAAAGGAAAACATAATATGATATTTTTTATTTCAATGGATGTGTCTATGTTTATCCTCTGATTCAACATTTAGCCTTATGATGCTTTTACTGAAGACTTACTTGATCACCTGCACATTAATATTAAAATTTCAAATCGCATGAAAAGAGAATACTTAAAAGAGAATCCCGTCTCGCCACTGGATACATTGTTTCCCTCTGATTCCATTTGTAGAACTGTTATATTCTTTTGCAAATTTATCATTTTTTCCCTTTTAGGTGCAAGGTGAAAGGCAATCATCCTTAGCTTATTTCCATAATGCAAATACAAAGGAATATGGAAACCAGATTAATAGATTAGATTAGTGCATCTTTTTTTTTTTTTTTTTTTTTTTTTTTTTTATCCTACCAGCTGTCTCTTCATGGAGTGAAACATCCAACATCTTTGCACTGCTGCTCCTAAAGCAGCTCTGCTCACAGATGGTGGCTTGAAGGAATCCCATAGTTCATCATTAAATGTGGATGTCAAAATTTCTGAACATGCTGTGAGGAAATTGTTTAATTTTTTCTATTCTTTGGTGCTAACTCAGTTAAAAAGAAAAACCAAGAAGAAGAGCTGTAGGTTAGTATCGATAGTATCTTAGAGAAATAAGTGTGAAAAATATGCCAGACCTCTGTTCAGAGAGCTGATTTTATGGTACCAGTCAGCACTATTATTCATCTCCTGCATCTCTAAAGTCAAACTTCGAAGAAAGTTTTTGGTATTATTATTGTCCTTAAAAACAGGTGAGTGTTTGTGTGTTTGAAATCGTTCCAAGGTTGTCATGGATAAATGATATTTGAGATAAAATAATGTTCTACAAAAAACTTTTAGTGCAGGGAAGCAAATTGCCAAAAGTCAAGTGAATGGCGATTTAAGAAGTTTAATGCTTTCAAATAAATTTCCATGGATATTAACTGAATTGCTTACTTCTTTTTTTTTTTTTTTTTTTTTTTTTTTTGGGACGGAGTCTCGCTCTGTCACCCAGGCTGGAGTGCAGTGGTGCGATCTGGGCTCACTGCAAGCTCCGCCTCCCGGGTTCACGCCATTCTCCTGCCTCAGCCTCTCCGAGTAGCTGGGACTGCAGGCGCCCGCCACCACGCCCGGCTAATTTTTTGTATTTTTAGTAGAGAGGGGGTTTCACCGTGGTCTCGATCTCCTGACCTCGTGATCCGCCTGCCTCAGCCTCCCAAAGTGCTGGGATTACAAGCGTGAGCCACCGCGCCCGGCCTTGAATTGCTTACTTCTGTGGCAACGTTTTGCTCTTTCTAATTCACTGGGCTTTAGCCATTCTGACCATTTGTGTGTCCTCAAATATGTAAGGCATTTCTTTGTCTCATAGCCTTTGTAGATGCTGTTTCCTCAGCTTGCAATAATTTTCTCCAAAACATGTTTTTTCGGTCCCATATTTATTCAGCTCAATGCCACCTCCTTAGAGAAACTTCCCTTAGGCACTTCTTGTCACTCTTTACTTCCTTATCCTGAATACTTACTGTTCTCCACAGTGCTTAACATTCTTTACTTGTTTATTGTTGAATGTCTTTTCCAGAATATGAGCTTCATGAGAACGTCTGCTGTATCCTCTGGAATACGGTCAGCACCAGGGTGAGTTAGAATTGCTTTTTGGTTCTGGGATACAGAAAATACAACCAAGAGAGCCTTTAACTAGATGATCTTCACTGATACTTTACAAGAATCTCAAGTTTCAGTTGTCACATGGTTAGGGAAAAGTCTCAAGACTTTATCTCCGCACTGCCAGCTTTGGTGTGTCGTTCTTTGCCCTTATGTTTTTGACTCATGGACATAAGATGGCTGCCTCAGTTTCAGGCATTATGTTTACAAGCGAAGCAGAAAGAGGAGGTAAGGGGTGGTACTAGCAACATTTACCACTTTTATGAGGCAGCAGAGATGTTTCTCTAAACTTCCCAGCTGACTTGTACTTACCTCTCATTGAATAGAACCGTGTCATATAGCCATCCCTAGTGGAAAGGAAGTCTGGAAAGTGAATATTGAAAATATCTAAATTCTAAAGCAGAGGTGAGCCAAGGGGAAGGGGCTTGTGAGTGGCCATTGGGATAGCTAGTATCTATCACAGTAGCCAAAAAAAAAAAAAAAATTGCTGAATTAATAAATGAATATTAATCAAACAGCAAGAGTTGTGTTAGCTCAAGAATGCAAGAGGCTGGGTGTGGTGGTGCACACCTGTAATTCCAGCACTTTGGAAGGCTGAGGCACGTGGATCACGTGAGGTCAGGAGTTCCAGACCAGCCTGGCCAACATGGCGAAGCCCCGTCTCTACTAAAAAAAATGCAAAAATTAACTGGGCTTGGTGGCATGTGCCTGTAATCTCAGCTACTCGGGAGGCTGAGGTGGGAGAATTGCTTGAACTCAGGAGGGGGAGGTTGCAGTGCGCCAAGATCATGCCACTGCACTCCAGACTAGGCAACAGAGCAAGACTCTGTCTCAAAAAAAAAAAAAAAAAAATGCAAGAAACGGTGCAAATTTGGTATTATCAATATTAACTCCTGTAAGAAAAATCTTATCTTTGGAGAGTATAAGCACTAGGAATCAAATACAATGAAAAATTATAACAAATGAAATAGAATAATATAAAATAAAATTAAATAATAGAATGAAAATGATAGAAGCATGTGGTCATTGTTTGTAAAGGACAAAACTTCCTAGGGAGGTCATATAGCCTAGTGATTAGATAACTCAGCAGAAAATTTGGATTCTAGACCATCCATGTAATTTACTTAATTTCTCTAAGGTTCAGTTTTTAAAATCCTTATTTTGAGATAATGATTATCTACTTCATTTAGGATTATAAGACTAAAATTAGAAAATATATGCAAAATAATAGAGTCTAGATCCTAGCACTTTACTGAAAAAAAGTCCAAAATTTATATATAAAACTAAGTGAAAAATTATGGGTATCCAGATTTACTTTCCATGATCCTAACTGTTCTTTAGAAAATTATATTGTTTGTTGTGATACCCTTTTAACCCTTCAAGTAAAGTCTAATCTTCTTTCTATGTTACTTTTATAACTTATTTTCAAAATGGCAAAAAATAGTGGAGTATATTATTGGGCAATCTTAAGGTTATTCTGCTTAAAAGAACAAATGGGTTAAAAAAAAGAGGACAAATGGGTTTAATAGTTTAAATTATGAAATTTTCTGAGACTAATGTAAAAGTGTAGTTTGTCATTAGCTTTTTGTGGTTCATTAGTTACAGTGTTTAGAAGTTGAATGCCACCTGGGTAAGGACACATTAGATTATTTTCTGTGGGCATGTCTATCTTGATATAGTGCTGACTCTGTTATTCTTGCTTCTAATGTATTCAAGTTGGCATGGAAGTGAAAGACATAATTCTCATTACATGTGCTAAGCCAGGCAGCAAGGGAAACAAGCCTGACTAAATGCTTGGATTTCACCCAACGGTGCAGCAAACTAATGTTGTTTCTGAAAATGAAAACTGTGTCTGTATTTGTCAGCTGGAAATGTCCAGGGCTTTAGAGAAAGTATGCAATAAATGGAGGACCCTGTTCACTAAGTTAACCCCTTTTCAGTCAAAGGCACTGAAATGAAGTTTTCTGTGAATAATCAAGGTGCTTGTTGTTAATAGCATGGAACATTTTGGTGATTTTATGCTGAAGGGCACTTTGTATGCCATTTTCATTTTAACTTGGTGCCTTCCTTGGCAGTAGCAGCTAATAAAATTAGATTTTTAAAAAAGTGTCAGAAACTGTTCAGATAACTCTTGTAGGTGAATTATGTTGTCTGTAGTTAAAAAATTGGCACCTTCAATAGTTTTAGTTGTCTTTATTAATTACAAACATTGAACTTGATCTTTTTTTGTGATTAAAAAAATTATTTTACTGTATTTGTGTTGGAATTAATCTTAAATATTGACCTGATTTTGAAATACTCACCTCACAGTTACACATTTTTATTTCCTTCTCTGCTTAAAAGCTTTCCCATCTTGTTTATCTTGCCCTATCCTCACTAAGCTTGTAGAATGCATGATTATTTATTGGAATATGTGATAGTTCAATGCCTATAATCAATAAGTACCTGTATTAGTCCATTCTCAAACCATTATAAAGATACTACCCAAGACTAGGTAATTTGTAAACAAAAGAGGTTTAATTGACTCACAGTTCTGCATGGCTGAAGAGGCCTCAGGAAACTTACAATCATGATGCAAGGTGAAGAAGCAGCAGGCACCTCTTCATAGGGCAGCAGAAGAGAGAATGGACAAGAGAGGAACTACCAAACACTTATAAAACCATCAGGTCTTGTGAGAACTCACTTACTATCAAGATAATCGTATGGAAGAAACTGCCTCCATGATCCAAACACCTCCTTCCATTGACATGTGGGGATTACAGTTCCTTCCCTTCACACATGATTATAATTCAAGATGAGACTTGGGTGGGAACACAGAGCCAAACCATATCAGTACCTATTAGAAAAGTAGCAGGTTTATTGAAGACATCCTTATGAAAACTTATCAGCCAAAATTCCTTATATTTTACAAATATGGAACAATGTCACAAATGAACTTTGTGTGAGAATAATTAATTGTGCATAAATGGTTAATACTGTCAATAGAATTAAGACTTTATTCAGGAAATTTGCATTTCATATTAATTTGATAAATCTTTTTTTCTTAATTTACTGAGAGAACACTGAAACTCTCTTTTCTAGATAAATTATTCCAGAGATGTCATGCATAATTAGTAACATAATGAGATTTCTATTTAGAAAATGGGAAAGAGAAAGATGTTCTTTGACATCTTCAAAAAGAGTCCCACATTTTTATTTTTATTTTTATTTTTTGGGCTATCATAAAGTGTTCATGGAATTACCATGACTGGTTGCCTATTCACTCTGGAAGCCTCAGAGTAACTGAATAAGTAAATGGTTTAAGTGGCCCTAGTGGATAGTAATCTGTGCTTTGGGAATTTGCAAAAGCCAAGATCAACATAATTACAGCATATCTTACTTTCAGTTGGGCTCTTTGTTCTGTAGGGTCATAGGAGTTAATATGACTGGTTTTGTGTAGTATCTCCATTGCAGTTAGTATTCAGAATTCTGACTCTTCTAAAATTTATATTTTATGGTGGCATTTTGTAAGGACTCAGTTTGGGCATGGATTTAGTCATCCTTAATTTTAATCAACAAACACTTACTGAGCAGCTACACTCACCTATGGACTCGGTTGAACCTGGCATGCTGTTATTTCTCTCATCTATGCTTTCTCATATTGAGTTGGTGAAAGGTTTATTTGGGAACTTGTGGTAAATTGTGCCTGGAGGGTGCTTTAGTCTCCTCTCCCCCAACTCCAGCTGATATGTGAAAGTCACAGGAGGGAAGAGGTATAAGTTATTATATATAGTATGAATATGAGTTTTGAGATTGAATAATTTTTCAGATTTGAAGTTTTGAGAGTTGCATTTCCAATTCTCACTTACAATTTTGGGAAATATGCATGGGCATAGAATCTACTACATTTTAAGTACTCAAGAAAAAATGAAGCTTAAAGAATCAGAATGCCAGTATCTTTCACAACACTTTTTATTTATAGGCTGGCTGCAGCAGCTCCTGGAAAGCTCTGTCCCACTACATCTCACTTCATGTATCTAATTACCTTAGGGAATCTCTCAAGGCTCTGCCGCAGGGACCCAATCATCGGCTTTGTGTGTCCTTTGCAGATTCCTTGCTTCAGATGCAGTTCTTTTCCTTTCTGCAACCTAGTATTGTCCTTTATGTCCTGAGAGCACCTTCACATGGACTCAGATTTTAATTTTTCTGGCCACCCTCATCTAGGACAAAGACCTGGGTCTACTCCTTGTCCTCCTGGACCCATATAAGCCAAAAAATAAGCCTACAATGATGGACATAAATTTGAAAATGTATTTGTTCATACTTTTTATGACTAAGAAAATGATCAGTTCAAATATTAGTTCACTCGAAATAACTGCTCATCGGAGGAGGTACTTTGGCTTTACTAATTTTTTTTTTTTTTTACTCATCATCTTACAGTTTTGAAGAGCTCAAAAAGAAAATTTAATTAAAAAAAAACTTATCTAAGATTTTAATATCTTCTCATCAATTCTGAAAAAAGAATCCTTTAGAAAATGGACTACCTGTAGTTTGCCTGTGTGTGCCAAAATCCATTAAAATGATATCAGAAGTAAGTGTGAAGAGCCAAGTTTCCAAGGGCTTATTGTTGTGTAGTACGAGCCAAAACACAGCCTTATAAAATGAAACAGATTTATTTAATAATAGAATGAACAGAACAATAGGAATCACAGCAAGAGATGAGTGGAGAACAGGTGGCAATGAACTACAATCAGTATGCCAAAAGAAGGTTGGTGATGTTACTAAATCACAGATATCAATCAATGTGGAAGCCATCATTGCATATTATACTCCGGGAGAGGAAAAAACCCTTTTAAGACACCCTTCTTTAAAGGTTGTTGCTCACCTGCTGCGCCCCCTCTGGCCACAAAATATTGATTGCAATTGTCAGCAGGGAATGCTAGGTGTAAGTACATTTTGTTTGTTCGTTTTATAACAGCTTTATCCAGATTAATTTACAAGCCATAAATTTTACCCACTTAAAGTGTACAATCACTTTTAATATTTTTATAGTCATGCAACAATTAGCACAATCAATTTTAGAATGTTTTATCACTTATAAGCAAAATTCAATATCCATAGAGCAGTCACTTCCCATTTCCCTTTGATTTTCCCACTCCTAGGCAAACGTTAATCTATTTTCTGTCTCTATAGATTTCCCTATTTTTAACTTTCCATATAAATGGAATCATAGAATATGTGGTCTTCTGGGACTGGCTTCTTTTACTTGACATAATGTTTTCAAGGTTCATGCATGTTGTAGTATATTTCAGTACTTCATTCCTTTTTAATTTTTTTTTGACGAAGTCTCACTGTTTTTGTCCAGGCTGGAGTGCAGTGGCAAGATCTTGGCTCACTGTGACCTTCGCCTCCCGGGTTCAAGTGATTCTCCTGCCTCAGCCTCCTGAGTAGAGTAGCTGGGATTACAGGCGCCCGGCACCATGCCTGGCTAATTTTTTTTTTTTTTAGTAGAGATGGGGTTTTGCCACATTGGCCAGGCTGGTCTTGAACTCCTGATCGCAGGTGATCTGGCCCACCTCGGCCTTCTAAAGTGTTGGGATTACAGGCGTGAGCCACTGTGCCTGGCCCTTCATTCCTTTTTATTGCCTAATAATAGTCTGTTGTATGAATATATCACATTTTAAAAATCTATCAGTTGATGAAATTGGAGGTGAGTGCTGGACTTCGTAATAAAATGGAAGCAAAATTTTAAAAATTGTGCTACAGCTTGAACAGAGAGAGAGAGAGAGTAAGATGCTGAGCAAAAGAGTGGAAAATTGAATCTGAGTTGTAAAAAGTCAATGATTTTTTTTAAAGAAAACAAATGTCTAATACTTCATTGTAAACTTTCTATAGTGTTGATATGCTGTCTCCCTTGCTCTTACCTCCGAATCTCTATTGAAGTTAATCACTGACAGCTGACATAGAAGGAGAAAGAAATCCAGGAGATGGGGCCATGTTCTATGTTGGGGTTGATACCAGTGAACAAGACTTACAGGACTCACAGAAAGCAGAGAAGAGAACACAAGTTCAGAAGAAGCAGGAAGTTAATCAGAGACAACGCAAAAAAGTCTTGAGACTTTATTACACTCGTAGGGAAGGCACTGGAAATTCCACAAATCATTCACAAAGGTTTCAGTGGTATTTATCTACATCTTTAGATGCAGGGAAGCCCTAGTTGGCATGCAAAGACCACAGTGAATGAATCACTACTGTGAAATATGACTAAAGCGTTTAAAAAACATTTATAAGTAAATCGGTTATTTAGGAAGAGTGGTTTTCTTTTTTCTTTCTTTTTTTTTTTAAATACATGATGACCTCAGTTGTCCCTGAGCATCCATTGGTCTGGGTTTGGTTTGGGAAGAATAAGAAAAAATGCAAAAAGAACAAAGACAATATTTAACTGCCCATGTTCAAAATTAAGATTTTGCAGATTTTAAAAGCAGGCTGTTGAGAAAGGATTTTTTTGTTTTATAAGACAGAGTCTTGCTCTGTCACCTGGACTGGAGTGCAGTGGCACAATCTTGGCTCACTGTAACCTCTGTCTCCCTGCCTCAAGCGATTCTTTCACCTCAGCCTCCTGAGTAGCTGGGACTACAGGTATGCACCACCACTTTAGGCTAATTTTTGTATTTTTTGTAGAGGTGGGGTTTCATCATGTTGCCTAAGCTCGTCTCGAACTCCAGACCTCAAGCAGTCTGCCCGCCTTGGACTCCCAACGTGCTGGGGTTGCAGGAGTGAGCCACCACGCTCAGCCTCAGAAAGGATTTTCTAAATTTCAAATGAAATAGCTCTCTGTTCTGAGACTGGCTCTTCATTTCATTATAGCTTGAAGCACTCCGAAAATACTAATTAGAATTTTTATTTTTGAGATTGCATCTCTGCGATGTATTATTTTTAATCCATCGAGGGTCACATTTTTCTATTTCGTCCTGTTTTCCTTAGATGTCTGTTGAGTTTTTGTGGAACTATCATATGTTTAAAATGAGAAGTATATTGATTCAGGGAAATAGCTCGTATAGGATCTTTGCAGAAGGTCTGTCTTAAATGGCATGATTGACTATAGACTTCCCTTTAGGATCCATCAGTGGAGATTGGTAGGCTATCCTGGAACTCCCACAATTTTTGAAGTAAGGTTTTACCGTGGGTGATACGAGATTGTATTAGTTTGCCAGGGCTGTCATTGCAAAACATCACAGACTGGGTGGCTTAAACACAAGAAATAATTTTCTCATAGCTCTGGAGGCAGGAAGTCCATGACCAAGGTTTTGTCAGGGTTGGTTTCTTCTGAGGCCCCTGTCCTTGGCTTATAGATGGCCATCTTTTTCCTTTGTCTTCACATGTTTTTCCCTGTGTGCCTAGCTGCCTCCTAATCTCTTCTTGTAAAGAGGCCAACTGTATTGGATTAGGTCCCATACAAATGGCTTCATTTTAACTTATCACTTTAGAGACCTCATCTGCAAACACTATAGGAACATTATGAGGTTTGGGGAGTTAGAAACTTAACATACGAATTTGAGGGAGGACAAAAGCCACCTATAACAGTGACCTCTAGGGAATTTTACTTCTTGGAGGAAGTCATTCTTGTTTTATTTTTCAGGTTCACTGAAGTATTTTGGAGTTCTTGCAGGCTTTCTCTAAGTCTTCAGCCAAACACTCACACTAATAGTCCTTACCAAATAAATATTTCACTGTTTTTTCATTAAAAGTTCTTGGGGCTTCAGCTGGAGATGAATGCTACAGCCCTCCTGAATGTGTATCTGTTCCAACAGAGTGAATGGCATTCTCTATTACAGCCTTCTCATACATGTAAGCTGAACTATTTTAGTTTTGTAAGGCTGACTGTATAAATATAATTCTTTATCTATCAGAAGTTTGTGAAAATATATGAATGTCATATCTGTAGAAGGCATCCTCTCTTGATTTCACAGTGCCATGAATTTATTCTTTTTTGTCTCCCTTCACTGTTATTTCAAAGGGATTTTGGAAGGGAGAAGAGGCATCTGTATGCTTTGTATGGCATTATTGAACCAGAAGTTAACTATAAAATCTTAAAGTACTATATATCTGCATTTCTATATGTGGTTTATATTTATTAAGAAACATTGTATATGTTGTTTCTAAATCTTTTGAACAATCTTGACACTTAGATGTGACTTGCCTTGTCTTTTCTGAATCCTGGGCCTTCATTTATACATTAGAGATGCCGCTGCTACTCCTTATATCACAGCTTTTTAAGATAAAAAGAGATCAAATATGTAATGCAACTATAGCACCTAGAACATAGTAGATGCTCTGAAAATATTCATTTTTTTTTGTCCAGTGCTAAGTCTTATAGCATTTTTAGGTCTCTGGCAACTATGCGCTTAGCATAGTTTACTATTACGGTGACTGCAATGCCCACTTACCCACCCCCCTTCCTGAAGTGCTTCTGTATATAGCTCCCTATGCCACCAGCTTATTTTTAGGTCACTGGTTTGTAAAATTCCTCTCCTAAGGATTCTCTTACATTAAAAAATTATTAAAACCTTGAGATTAGTTTCTGCATGACACTGTTTAATAGAATGGTATGCTTGAAGGATTTTTTTTTCTCTATAGAGATACATCCCTTTCAGCTGATTAAATGTGTTATTTGTAGCCAATGAATATAGGAAAAAAATTTTCTCTTTTAATATTGTTTCGTAGGCTAATGAGATTGATTCTTATAGTATTAATGTGCAGGGATTTTTCAAGATGGAGAAGTGTCAACTCATTGTTAGTGCAATAAAGTTCTTACAATGCTCTTGTGCCATCTTTGTTTCATTGGCCTCTTTTGATACTTTACTCCTTTTGCTTTCTCATGTGTCTCATGGGCTTGGATTACAAGTCTGAATGTACAGTGTGGGTTTGGTGCATCAGATCTGTTTATGTGTCCCAGTTACTGATCTGCTGCAATATGTGGCTAGTGTTTCCAGACAGATTCGTAATCCTAGGTGAGGGAGAGATCTTCAATGTTCAGGGTCACTGCATTTCACAAGAATGGAGAATTAGATGAAAGCTCAAAACACATTATCTGTTAGATATTAAAACCCTGAGAATTTCCAGGGAAACATAGCCCTTATGTATCTCATTTATTTACAAACTTTTCTTATCAAAATGTCATGTTGTTAAGCTCAGAGCTGCCCAGGACATCAGTTAAACCTTTTAAAGCCTCCTCATTTGCTTGTGCAACAGGAAATCATGTTTTGGCAAGTAAAAGAGGCTCTGTCTGCCATCTAAGCCCTCTGTTTCTCAACATTTAGCTGTTTTTAATCATTCTCCAAATCAACAGATTTAAGACACAAATTTGTTTTCATATTACTAAAAAAGGACTGATGTTATAGGCATATAAGTAAGAAAGGAGATAGAGGGAGGGAGTAGTGGCACTACTATGTTGACTTGGAGATCCTCAGGGGAAAGAAGAAAAAAGTCTTTATGCTTTTTTTAAATGAAGAGGTTAATTAATTAATTAATTTATTTTTACTTATGTTCTGGCATACATGTGCAGAACGTACAGGTTTGTTACATAGGTATACATGTGCCATGGTGGTTTGCTGCACCCATCAACCCATCATCTACATTAGATGTTTCTCCCAATGAGATCCCTTCCATTGCCCCCCAACCCTCAACAGGCCCCAGTGTGTGATGTTTCTTCCCCTCCCCGTGCCCATATGTTCTCATCGTTCAACTCCCACTTATGAGTGAGGACATGCAGTGTTTGGTTTTCTGTTCCTGTGTTAGTTTGCTGAGAATAATGGGTTCCAGCTTCATCCATGTCCCTGACAAGGACATGAACTCATTCTTTTTTAAGGCTGCATAGTATTCCATGGTATATATTCTTGATTTGTAGGGATGTGTCTCTTACTCCAGAGATGGAGTCTCTTATTTAATAATTGTAAACAGTGCAGAAGGAAGTTAAAAATCATGGTTAAAATTAAGAAGAATATTTTATATTTCAGAGTTGGTTTGCAATAATGTGAATGCCCACCCACCCTTTGTGTTCTGTGATGTAGAATTAAAGAATGAATTATGGATAAAAACTATCCTGTAGTCATTGGGATTGCTTCCAAAACAAAACTCTCATATCTGTTTCATCTTACTGCCAATTTAAGTAAAGAAAATCAGAATTAGAACTTCAGACAACTAATAGCTTTCAAATTTCTACTTTAAGATTAGTCCACACTTGATAACTTTCTTATATAGAAATATTAAAAAAATTTTTCAAGTAGTGTGATAATACATGTGAATGAGTTAAATAAAACAAAAATTGTTTATATGGATTGAATTATGGAATAAACAAAAATATATCAACATTTTCAAATATAAAAATGTTAGGTTGGTGCAAAGGTAATTGCGGGATTTGCCACTACTTCTAATGGCAAAAGTAATAAATAATTAATAAATAAAGTTATAAATAAATAAAGTTTATAAGTAAACTTTAAATCTAATAAAGTTCTTAATAGTGTTGATAACTATTGATCAGATGTTTCTTATAATACCTTGGAGTTTTGTCCTTAACTGAACCAGTTTTTGTGTATAATTGTATTCACAATTCACAAAAATGAGTGTTATTGGTAAATATTTCCACTTGTCTTGTCTTACAAAATACAGGCTCAGAAACTGCACCAGAAGTACTGATGTGATTTCAGTGAAGTAAGATATTTGATTTTGTTTCTTATCTTTGGTGAAAACTTACAGATTCCAAATCATATGGAATCCCATGCAAAATTCATTTGTCTGACTTGTGTCTTGTATCCTGGCCTTCCAGTTATACATGAGTTTGAATTTGGGCTCTGCTATGTGATACTGAGCATTAAGCAACCTCTCTGAGGCTGTTTCCTGAGGTATATATACATAAAAGGAGGATAAGAACTATATGCCTCTAGAGTGTCTTGAAGATTAAATATCTCCAGTGTATACTGTATGGATGATGGAAAGGTCTCAACAAGTAGTAGCTGTTGTTATTTTTATTGTTGCTACCACTAACAATAACAATACATTTCTCTATTCAGAATGATTTCAATGGCTACGTTTGTCTTATCATTGAATGTACTTTGTTAGTTGAAAGCCATACTATTAATATTTCTTTGAGATGAAGGTATCAGTTTTGCCTTCCTTTAATTGTTGATTGTTCTTACTTTGTAGTTGATTTAAAAGATAGATTATTCTATAATGGAATCAGACTAAAGTGTGTCATTATGATGAATAGATTCCAATATAGATTGAAGGGCAACACCATTTTTAAGAATATCATTTTCACTTCTCTGGGTCATAACAAAAAGAAATGAGCACCAGTGTTCACTGTCAACGTTGCATGAGTTTCAAGAAATTAAGGCCCTTTCTGCCTCTCGTAACCAAAGGATAATTTAAAAGAAAGTGTTAAAGTGAGAATTTTGCTTTTTATGAAAGTAAAGAAAAAGGAAAATCAAATAAAAAATTGCTGCGAAGGGAGAGAATTGGAGAACTGTGACAAATCCCTCTGGGGTCCAGATTGTTGGCGCAATGAGAGAGGTTAAAGTGAATGCAACAATGGGAAATCAGTCACGAGCCTGAAGCTAATCATTTGGCTTCTGAACAAAACGGGGAAAGAACCAATATTTTAGAAAGAGAAGAAAGCCTACGGAGCTGGTGCAGAAGGAAGTTCCTTTATCCAAGAACAAAAAGGCAAAGAGAATTAATAAACGATTTACTGGAACTGAGTGGTATCTGAGAAAGACTTACGTATTCTAAAGAGGTTTCTTTTTCCAGGTAGTTGAAACAATGTTATAAAATATTGCCTTTCAGAAAATATTGGATAACATATCTGCAATCTTTTGAACATATTCTTTGATTTCCTTCTTTTCCTTCACAATTATAAATACAGGAGGCCTGTAAGTCTAAATAGAGTGTCTGACTGAGGCTAAAAATATGTTATTTTCAATATACCTAGAGATTGCCGTTTTTCCCCCTCAATTGCATTAATAATACTAGAGTTGTATGTGTATTTTTATTTTCTCATTTCCCATACTGTACGAAAGGAAATGTAATACAATCTTTAAATGATTGCAGAATTATAAAGAAACAGAACTGTTGTTTGAAAATTTGCACCACCATTAGCTAACTTGAAATGTTCATCTAAATGTTGCTAAAAATCTGGATTTTATGTGTGGAAGGTGTTTTAGAGAGGTAAAAATATGACGTAAGGAATTATGGGTTGAATGAAAGTGAAGGAATCCCTTTAAGAGGATCCCTAATGACTTGCAAGATCACTTCCTACAAAATGCTTGAGTGAATTGCTTGCTAGATTTGAAAATCAGCATTGTTTGGCAGCTAATAAAGTGAAGTATTTCCAGTATATTAACATTTAAATGAAATAATTGGAATGGATGGGTGGAGAAGAGATTTATGTATCTTACTAGGAAACTACAGAAAAAGTCAATGCTGACAACATCAGACTTAAAAACTATCTTTCTTATTGCTCAAAATGGAGTGCTCATCTATGTTTGATACTCAAATTTATGTCATCAACTTTATGGACTATTTTTCTCCTTTTCATGAGACACAACAGTGGGCACACAAGAGCAAGAAGAAAGACAAAGGGAAACCCCAGTGAATTCACGGCTGCCTCATTTTGTGCCAGACATAATCATCAAATATTTGGTGAACTCACTGGGGGAAAAGAAATGTAAGACTCTTAGTTGACAAAGTTTCCCTTCAACTTAGAAAAAAAAAATTAACCAGTGGCTCCAAAAAGGTACAACTCAGTGTAAACAGAAAGAATAGGATCCTAGGTTCCTGGATAGAACCTAGAGTCTGGTCTTGATGCTACATGTAACTCGCTGTGAAAATTGGAGTATATTGTATAATTTAATTGAGCCTCAATTTCCCCACTTGCAAAGTAGTTTGAATGAGTTAATCTTGGTGATCTCTTTGAGTTCTAAAATTCTGTGATTCTGCATTTCATGTTCAAAATGTTAGAAAATGATTGTCATATGTATGTTATACATAAGGTGCTACAGCATTTCAGAAGAAGAAATTGCTTCTAACTTTGAATTTCATGGAAATTCATAGGTATGAATTTCACATGTGGAAGTGAGGGAAAATGCATTTGGATCAGAGGGAACTGCAAAGATATGAAGTTATATGATGAAGCCTTTACAAAGAACAAGTGGTTAAACTTTTTAAAAGATTTTCTAATGTTTCTTTTCCAAAGTAGCCTTTATAAAAAACACATCTCTGTGATTAAAAAGTCTTAAGTAAATGGGAATCAAATATTAAATTACAGAGAGATTTTATTTCTGATATCCAAATAATTATAAGCCCATCGAAGAAAATTTGTACAATACAACAATTATAAGAAAATAAAACCATTGCAATTCCAACATGCAGAGATAATTACGGTTAATATTTTGATTTTGGTGTACTTCCTTCTAACTTTTATTTTACACATAAATATACACACATTCATACAATGATGCTCCTATTGTACATATTATTTTATGGTCTGTATTAGAATTTAATGTGTCAAACAGGATTGATCCAGGCCGGGTGCAGTGACTCAAACCTGTAATTCCAGCACTTTGGGAGGCCGAGGCAGGAGGATCGCTTAAGCCCAGGAGTTTGAGACCAGTCTGGGCAATATAGTGAGACCTTGTCTCTACTTTATTTAATAAAAATAAAAAACCCAAAAAATAAAAAAACAGGATTGATCTGACCTGGCTTCTTTTGGGGAACATTTGATTCTATGCTCCCCAGTCTGTTTTGTCAGGAATTAGTATTGTTCAAATGGTACTTTAAATGGTCACAAGAGGAAGTAGATGCTAAGGTTGGGTCATAATAGGAATATTCTTTAGGATATGATAAGTAATTTTTTTGGTGGTGGGGGGTGGCATTTGTTCCCTTGGCATTAAGTTCTAGGTTCCTGAGGGCAAGGATGAGTCTTTGGTACCACCAGGGCACAGTATTAGACTTGACATGGAGTAAATGCTCATGCTTGTTGAACTACACTTTTAGGATGAATAATTCTTTTAGAGGAAGGACAAATGCAGAGAATTTTTCTTGCTGGGAGCTAGAGAAAACTTCTGTGTATTTGGAAATTCCTGATCAAAGGCACCGTTTTTCTACTTGCTAGTGTTTTCCTGTGTGTGGTAATGTATAATTATCACTAGAGGCATGTATGGTGATTTCAGCTGAGGCATGGATAAAATAGGACAAATTAATAGAAATGTATTTATTTTAATGTGTATTAGTAAAAATAAAAATATAACTAACACATGAGAGTTGTGATCCTGAGGATATTACTGTATAGAAAAAGGCCAAATTCAATGTAAAGAAAAAGATTAAGTAAATAATGAGACAAATGTTATTAGGATACATCAAACACTGTAGAAGTTGAACCTGAATGACAAAGTTTCGAAAACACGACTTTGTCAGATTTCCTGGAATGGGCAAGGGGTGTGAGTACTTTTTCTACCTTTTTTCTTACTTCCTTTCATGTAGGAGCAAGTACTTAATTTCTTTTTAAAAATTAATTTTTATTTTTAAATTGTTAGTTGATGAAATTATATATATATTTATGGTGTGCAACGTAATGTTTTGTGGTTTTTTTTGAGACAAGGTCTTGCTTTGTCACCCAGGCTGGAATACAGTGAGGCAAACACTGTTCAATGCAGCCTCGACCTTCTGGGCTCAAGCGATCCTTCCATGTCAGCCTCCCAAGTAGCTAGGGCTACAGGCAAACACCACCATGCCTGGCTAATTTTTAATTTTTTATGTAGAGACAGGGTTTCTCCATGTTGCACAGATTGGTCTTGAACTCCGAGTGCAAGTAATCCACCTGCATCGGCCTCCCAAAGTGCTGGGATTATAGGCATAAGCCACGACGCCCAGCTCGTAATGTTTTAATATATGTGTACATTGTGAAATGGATAAAGGAAGCTAATTAACATACCTATCCTTGTTTTGTGGTGGGAACATTTAAAATCTATTCCCTTGACATTTTCAAGTATACCATACGTTATTATTACTATTGTCACCATGTTGTACAATGTATCTCCTGAACTTACTCCTCCTGTCTAACGAAATTTTTAAACCTTTGACCAAAATCTCTTCGATCCGCACTCCCCATTCCCATTCCCTGGTTTTTTGTTAAAAATTTTTTTAACAACATATAACAGCGCTATAGCTTCTTATTTAGGCTTTGCATTTAATTAGCTGTTAGACTATTCTCTGCTATGACTTAGGCTTTCTCAGATTCCACATTTAAATAAGATAATGCATTATTTGTCTTTTGACTGGTTTATTTCACTCAATATAGTGTCCTCTAGGTCCATCCATATTGTCTCAAATCGCAGGGTTTCCTTCCTTTTAAAGGCTGAATAGTATTCCTTTGTGTTTCTTTTATCCATTCATTCACTGATGGACAGTTAGTTTGATTACATATCTTGGCTATTGTGAATAATGCTGCAATGAACATGGGAGTGCAAACATCTCTTTGACATACTGATTTTTATCTCCTTAGGATGTATACCCAATAGTGAGCATGCTGGATCATATGGTAGTTCTATTTTTAATTTTTTGAGGAACCTCTACACTGTTTTCCATAATGGCTCTATTAATTTACATTTCTACCAAGTGGCATGTACTTAGTTTCTTTATGTAGATTATTCCAGTTTGAAAATATTCTTAGCCGGGCGCGATGGCGGGCGCCTGTAGTCCCGGCTACTTGGGAGGCTGAGGCAGGAGAGTGGTGTGAACCCGGAAGGCGGAGCCTGCAGCTGAGATCGCACCACTGCACTCCAGCCTGGGAGACAGAGCGAGACTCCGTCTCAAAAAAAAAAAAAAAAGAAAATATTCTTTAAATTTCCAGTTGCTTTCACTAATGTTCGGCAGATCTGATGGCTCTTTTTCATTCTACTTTGAGGACTCAACTAGTTATTCTCAACATCTTTTCAAGAACCTTTTGCTGTTCCTTTGTTTTTATTTGTTAATTATGATACTGTAATTGTATTTGCCTTCTAATCAAGAATTGTCAAGTGTTCTATGGGAAAGTTATTCCAGTCACATGGGAAAGTTATTCCAGCCACTGAAAAATCTTTAACAACATATAACAGAGCTATAGCTTCTTATTTGGGCGTTGCATTTAATTGGCTGTTAGACTGGACATAGGCAGTTCTGCTATTGGTGAAAGGAAACAGGTAATCTCTCTAGAGTTGCTTCTAGCTCTAAGAAAACCTCTCCCAAAACAAAAAACAAACTGTGTTCCATGATTTCTGATCTCCGTGTTCAAATATGTTATGAGATTTAAAGTTGTGCTCTCTTGTACTTTATGGTCAGCCTTACTAAGCTACTTAGCGTTCCCAGAAGTCACTATGTTCTGTGCAATTTCAGTTTGCTTCATTTCCCTCAGTTTGTGAATATTAGACTGAACTCCCATAAAGAGAAAGCATTGGTTTTACACGTGAGATATTAAACAAGCATGCGTAATCACCCTGCCCATTCTTTGGTATGAGAGGCTCACTCTTAAACTCTGATATAAATAGCTGTCGGGGTTATAAGCATCTCCCAATGTCTACACTTACAGCTCCTGAATAAAATGTTGATATGTGATTTTTGGTGTTATTCAGTGTGACTTTTTGTGTTCAGAGAAGACTATTCAGAGTTACTTTTAGTTTAAAAAATTAGTAATACCTAGTTCTTAGCCTCTTAAGTTTAGCTTCCGTATCTTATTATTTTGTTTATAAGTCTAGAAAAGGTTACATATATTTAAAGACCCTTTGATTAATATTCAGTTCTATTTAAACATATTTAAATATTTTCAAGTGTTTTTATATATTTAGTATACTTTATTTCCTTTAAAAATAATTCTTTGACTTAATAAAGTCTTCCAAAGCACTGTTTTCTAAAAACTCTCTAATTAAACTTATAAATATGGTAAACATATATGTTCAATGCTTTATATAAAGCATTGACTGAAAATTATTAATCTAAATCAATCATTCAGTTATACATTTTAAACTAGAATCATGAGGCTGTCACTCTAATAGGCCAAAAATTTTTACACAAGCACAGAAAATGGCAAATATGTTTAGACTACTTTCTAACATAAAAATATTAGTATTATGGTTTTGATTTTCTTAAATACATTTCTATACTTTTACATCTTCTTGGAGTTGAAAAATGCGAACTCCTTAAGTCAGGTGGTTATCACCCCAGTTAACTGAGTGTCTCAGTCAATTTGGGGCTGCAATAACAAACTATCATAGACTAGGTGGCTTAAACAACAGAATTTTATTTCTCACAGTTCTGGAAGTCTGCAAAGGTCAAAATCAAGTTGCTGTCAGATTTAGGTGTTTGGTCAGGGGCCACGTTCTGGTTCACGTTTTCACATGAAGAAAAGGATGAGAGTGCTCTCTGGGATCTCTTTTATAAGGGCACTAATTGTATTTTAAAGGCTCTGGTCTCATGACCTAATCACCTCCCTGAAGCCTCACCTTATAATATCATCACATTGGAGGTTAGGATTTCAACATATAATCTTGGGAGACACGAACATTTAGTTCATAGCATTGAGGTTATCTATGACTAGATATTTGTGTCTGCTCACTGTCCAGATTCTTGTTGGAGACTCTGAGGGGCACAGTGAACTACATTTGTAGTTGCTGTATCAATAATTCCAACAGGTGATCACATAGCCCACCACCCTGGATTTGAGTTGTTTGAGTTTTATACATTGCTTAATTCTTTGGTGTGTTAGAGAAATCTACAAACTCTAATCAGGATGATTACTTGTATATATCATTTCAACTCTAAAGACTTTTGAACTTAATGAAATTCTAAGGTATAAAATGTTTTTCCAAGTAAATTTTAAGGCATTTGAACTTGATGAAAGCTTAGAATCTCCATTTTCTTTTTAATCTCCTTATAAATATTAAAATGATATCTGATTGACATTGGATATTTCTCAGCTTTCGTTTCACTTCTGGACCCAACTTAAGAGGTCTACTACTAGAAAAGAAAGCCCGGGCCTGAGTTTCACAGACCCTTCCCTGACTCAGTTAAATGGCCTTTAGTAGGTCTGAGTAGTAGCATTGGTCAGACATGATTGATACTGGATACTGAGTTCATTATAATCAACTAGGAATCCAAAGACCTTTAATTCTTTTCTGAGTATAGTATAACATTCAGACCAGGCTTAGAATAAATCCTGAGAATAAGAGAAAAAGGAAATGGGTTGAAAGAAACTCCGGGCTAATAAGATCTTTCCTCCGTTTAAACTGAGGCTCTGCGGAACCACATTGCCTAGTTCAACTATTAGTCCTGCACCAGGGTAATTAGGCACTTGGTTTCCCCATTGCTTCTTCAGAATACATCAATTAGAAAAAAACAAAGGGCGTCAAAATAATAGGCAATTATGGATATTTCTCAGGTTCTTCTTGATGCTTAATAAGTGACAGGATTATAAAGCTTTATTTTGCTCTAACCATAATTGGCTTTTATTATACACTAAGATATTGCTTTGGGGCCCTGATGATGGGGTAAGTTTAATGATTTTTTGATAATAGCATTGAGGTTTTAGTTTATTTTTACATCCTTACGTGTGGTTGGAGGATGGCTAGTATGGGTTGAGATTTTGTCTGAGAATGTGGACTAACCTGAAGGAGACATCCAGTCTTGGTCATATTAGCATATTAGCATCAGGGTCTACACAGCCTGTGGCTGTCTCTCTAATGCAACTAGTTGCTAGACCATCTGAACATATATGTTTTTCTAGATTGATATTGCTTTTTCTTTCCTACCCTTTTCTATTATTTATTTATTTATTTTTTGAGAAAGTGTCTTGCTTTGCCGCCCACGCTGGAGTGCAGTGGCATGATCTCAGCTTACTGCAGCCAATCCCTCCTGGGTTCAAGCAATCCTTCCACCTCAACTTCCCCAGTAACTGGGACTGCAGGTGCATGCCACCATGCTAGTTAATTTGTGTGTGTGTATATATACATATATACACACACAGAGACAGTTTTTCACCATGTTGCCCAGGCTGGTCTCGAACTCCTGGGCTCAAGCGATTGGCTTCCCAAAGTGCTGGGATTTCAGGTTTTCTATTCTTTATTTTGTGTCCTTACATTCCTTCACTTCTTTTAGGTTGAAAAATTATTTTCTGAAGTCAGCTTGAAAAATTTGTCTTTTTAAATTTGGGACTAATTCATACCCCACTCCATCTCATCCTTTACCCTTAAGAAACAACATTCTCTATATTTTACTCAGTAATTTTGATGTCTTTGATTTACATTTTATAGGCACAGGAAAAATAGGACAAGTCTAATTAAAACCTCAACTGCTGCGTACACATTTCCAGCTTTCCTCTTAATGTGGATAACATTTTGTTCTAATGAAAGGTAAGGCTTCATTTCAAGGGCACTGTCTGGGCGATGCAGATTCTTGGATTCCTCTGTGTTTCATTGAAACTCATTATGTGCCTGAATGACTAAAGGGAGCATGGATGTTTTTATATTCCTCAATGGATGTCTGTTGTAATCAAGTTCAAGTAGCAAACAAAGCTCAATGTGAATGAACACAAGGGTGTCATCTATCAGTGGCATCTCCATATTTGACTTATTATGCCATTCAAAATAAAGGCAACAGACAGACTCTGTTGTAAGTGAACACTGAGTCTCTCAGTTTAGTTCGTTCAGATATTGTTGATGTGTCATTAACATGAGAGTGACCTGGAAGAGAGCCAGATGCTCTGCTCTATCTAAAAGTGGATTACTGTACCGCTGAGAATACTGTGAAGCCAATGTAGAAAATCGTTTCTTTTGGAAAGGTACAGTCTTTAGGCTGAAAAATTCTCAATCTAGACATTAGACTGTAAATGATTGAGGACTTATTTGCAAAGCATTCTTGGCTAAAGAACTAATATTCTTTCCTTGATGTCTTTAAACAAATGTTATTCCGCTTGCTTTGTTTTTTCCGGACACATTGTTACCGACATTAAAAAGAAGGTAACATAAACTTTTTGCCAATTGTTTTTTCCTAGAGGAGACTCTTAGTTGTATGAAAATTAACCTATTCAAATAGCTCAACTGAAGGGGGGATGGTATTTACTGAAAAATGCTAAGATCTTATGAATCTGAGAAGAGCAAATAAAGAAGATTTGGGCTTTTATAACTGAAGTCAAGAACTGAGTTTCCTTGCTCCTTCTTTTTCAGTGTTTTCTCCATTCTCCTTTCTCACAGTTAGTTTCCTGAGTATATTCGTCTTGCACAGAAGCCTATACAGCCATCTCAACATTGACGATATATGATCTTTTAGCTTAAATCCTTGTGTCAGATGGACTCAGAGTTCCAGTGCCTCAATTCTAAAATCCTCACAGATACATCTTTTTAATTGTTAGTAATACGCAGCTGAGCTTAGCTCAGGAGCCCCTCCCTGCCTACTCTGACGTGTTCAAGGATTATGGAGTATGGTCATGCAGACTTGAATGAGGTAGTCTCTATTGAAGTAGTTGTGGTTCGAGTAGACATTAATACTTGTGTCTATTACAGTCCCTATGCTGTGTCTAAATCCATGGCCTTAAAACTTTTTCCACCACAACCCAGAGGAATAAATAAGCTTTTAAATCCCATTCCTGCATTCATCTATGTAGAAATTCTTGAAACAATACTTTCCCTTATTACATGTGATACACTCTCATATTTCCTTTTTTAATTTATTTCTATCTCATTTCATTCCATTAAATAAAAGCATGGTGGTCTTGGCTAACATAATTGATTTCATGATTCACTAATGATTTGCAACTTTAGTTTCAAAAGCACTGGTCTTTTCTTTATATTGTTTTCCTTCGTAGCTCTTATAATTACAATTGGCACTCCTGTTATATTTTTGTAGTTTTCTTTGTAGCAGATATCACAATTATAATTGCCTCCCTTGTTAAACTGTAAACCACATTAAAGCAGAGACTGTGTCTGTCTTGTTTACTTCTGTATTCCCAGCACCTAACAGAGTTCCTGGCACATAGTAGATGCTCAATTGAGTAAATATTGATGAATGAGTACATGAAGACCCAAACAGATGGCACCCTTAATGGCTCACCTGGTTCTTTGCAAGGAGGAGATTCAGATACATATAAAATTCGCTAATTTGGTATAGCCCTGCTGATAGAGAAAGCAGATGGAAAGGCCCAGCAGGAGGCTCAGCGGAGCAAGCAGGCCAGGCCAGAGAGCTAGATTCCCACATAGTCACTGACAGCTGAGTGAAATTCTTTCGCCAGGGAAAATTGACTGTTTTAAGGGAAGGACCTGTGTCAGGGCTGAGCTCAGATCTCTTGATTCTTTATCTAAAATGTATTCTACCACGCTACTATGACTTTTTGGTTAGATTTCCAAAATTTCATTTTTGGTATTTTAACTTTTCCCTTTTTAGCTCATAATAAAGAAAGATGGAGAAAGAACCACACGCTTTTTTTTTTTTTTTGACACAAAACACCACGATACCTGTTTTCCAATGAGATGAAGACATCTGGTTAGGGGGATTAATAGCACACAGAGCTCTCTCCCCTCTCCTCTTGCTGTCCTTATCCTGTTTAGTCACTGACTCCCATCCCATCAAGATTCATTTAACTAACTTCTGCAATATATGACTCCTACTTGTCTATAACAGTTATTTCAAAAACTACTTTGCGTAAGTGGATATTTTAAATGGTGTCACCTACTTTCTTTTCCCATATGCACAAATTTTGAATCTATAGGACAATTTAATCATTATTATGGTTTCATCTATAGATTTACTGAATAATCTATAGTTACAAAGCTGAATTTACATAAAAAGCAATTCACAGATTGATAAACTTTCTATACAGCTTCCTGGTGCCCTCAAAGCAGGGCTGAGAGGACTATTACTTTAACACTCAATCAGTTTCATCTGTTCTAAATATTAATTTACAAGGTGAGAATACTCCACTTCTCAAAATTAGTCAACTTAATATTGAATTAAATAGTCAGAGCACAATTCAATTTATTATAATTGGGTGTGATATATAAATTTATCATCCACACATATTCATGACTCTTTTGGGAGGGGAGAATTTATATGTCAGGCCAGTGTTTCCCTTTTTAATAGACTATGTAAGCTTGCAGGGTACAGTAGACAGACTTTCTACTTACTTCTACTTCTACTTCTACTTCTACTTCTACTTCTACTTCTACTTCTACTCTACTTCTACTTCTACTTCTACTTCTACTTCTACTTCTACTTCTACAGTAGACAGACTTCAGGCAGTAGGGAGCTTCCTTCTGTCGTAGACGGCCATTCCAGCTTTAGTCAAATAAATATGGAAATACTTGCAGCAGGTATAAAGTTTGTCCACAGTACTTGAGTTAATGCATTCATAGCTTTTGGGGGGCAATCCTTTCTCTTCAGTCCAATCCCATTTGATTCATTAAAGAGAGTAGCTCTATAAATGTTGTACTAAGCTCAGAGTGGGAATTTTTGCTAGGGCTGAAACTCTTGGCCTCTTGTGTTCCATCTTCTCAGAACCTTCTCAGAAGGTTGACTTTTGTCTAAGGTTCTGCTAATCCTCCTGGCACTCTGGGAGTGCGGTTCTGGTTTCTGCTTTATGAGTAACCCATAAACTCTGCCAATTTATTCTAAGTGCCACTGAGAAAAAGTTTTAAGGAGTTACTATTTGTCATTTAGGATATATTTTAAGTAAAGAGTTAATGAATATACATATATGTACACACATATGTGTACATATATGTATAATGAATATGTATACACACATATATATGTTATACTATGCTTTCTCTTCCTATAAATATATACTCTATATGTAGTCTACAAATACTTTGTTATTGAAGATCTGTTTAGCTAGTAAGTTTCTTTTCATTCATGAAAAAGACAAAATATGTTTCTAGAAGTTATTTAGTAATTACATAACATAAATTAGATATAGAAGTTATATAAAGTTTAATCTCTAATACTGTAAAAATATCTCTTGAGAGTATTGTGGTCTTGTTTTCAAAGAGTTATATTTTAGAGATACATACTAATATGTTTATAGAGAGAATAATCTGATGTTTGGGACTGGTTCAAAAATGATCTGGGCAAGAGGAGGGAAGTTATAGATGAAACAAACTTGGTTATGTTGATAATAATCTTAATTTTTCTGTATACATTTGAAATTTTCCTAATTAAAAAATACCCATATATTTGAAACACAAATACTTCTGTCCTCTGCCCCCACACTCATAGGGAAAATTAGTGGAAATAAAATGCAGATCTCCTGCAGTGTAAACGTGTGACCCTCAAGCCCTAAGTTGTCAAAACTTCGAATCACTCAGTGGCACTAAAGTGCGTGCATTTATTTCCAGGAGTATTTAGCCCATGTTTCTATTCATTTCCTCATCATTAAGTCTCAATTTCAATAGCACAGGGTGCCACAAGCTGAGAATCAGGTGAAACTTCCTATGAAAATAAATGCAGAAATTCCCAATTGTGTCTATCCTAATAAAAGCAAAAGGAACAACTAATTACCTATTTTATTTTAGAAAATAAAGTCATTGACAAGGTCATAGCCCTGCTATCCAACCTGACTATGGGTTATTATGAGTACAAAGCAAAGCTAGTTTTTTTTTTCTTGCCAGAGAACTCTACAAGAATTTACCTATACTGATCTTTCTCAGGTTATTTTGTAATCACACTAAACTTGACTCCACGGCACCTAATTATTCCTTCAGGAACCCCTCCTTCCCTGCCACTGACCATGTATAGAAATCTGAAAACATTTATAAAATACAGTTTAATATATATTTTTTGGTAATAAAGATTTTATATTTGAAGACATGTTTACTAAAAGGTATTCCATTTATAAAGATTTAAACTTTCCTTAGTTTATATTTGACATTATTAGAAAATCAGTTCTCCATGTGGAACTTTTCATCTAAAATGTCACAGGAACTGGGAATTGAAAAAAGGAAACTTTACACATTCTTTCACATCTTGAGTTTTTCACATGCTTTTTCTTTGCCTGAAATCTCTTCCCCATCTGTCCCTTGCCAGGTGGTAAATTCTTGTCCACCCTTCAGGGGCCAGCTCAGCTCAAGTCACCTCTTCCCTGATGTCTTTCTCAGTCTCTAAAGGATGTGACAAGGGGCTTTGCACACAGTATATCTCCACTATTGTTCTTACCACATTGTGCTGTAATAGCTGTTTTTGTATTTTTTCCCTATTAGATTATAAGCTCCTGCCAAGAAGACTTTAGTAACATTTATTAAATTGTTGGGTTGAATTGTGTATTCAACGAACTGTTGAAATAATGGAGAGATTTCAAATAATAAATACATAAAAGCAAGAAAATGTCAGGGTTGAGGAAATGTTAACTGAAAAAATTACCTTTCCCCCAAAGTAATAGCTAAATATAACTTGCTTTTTGAGAAAGATTAAATCGCCTTGAAAATAATCACTGACAAGAACATTTGTCCTACATTGTCACATCCAGTTGGAAAACTGCATTTAATAGTTTACATTCGATATAAAACTTGGACTCCTTCAAAAGATAAGTTGATTTTCCTTTTTACAACAAGGTACAAGTTACTTTAGTACTTCATAATAGAATGGAAAAATGATTCAGGTTCACAACGTGAAAAATACAGTAGGAAAGAAAAAGATTTTACAGATAAGCTCCAGGTCTACACTAAGCCAGAGCCTCACAAGAAGCTTTTACTGTGTAAAGAGTAATGTGCTCCCTGCATTGAATGCAGCACAGTTGATGCGTTCCGGTGGCATCATAAACAACAAAACCCAAGTTCAAATCGTTCACATGAACTTGTAATTGAATTTTTCAAGATGTGATTTAGTGTAGTAGATGGAAAAAGGATAAAGTGTTTCAAATGCAACAGTGACTGAACAAGTTAGAAAAATTAGTAGGGAGTGAATATTAATACAGGGTAGTTTTCAGACATCTAGAGATAGGAAAGCTCCTCACTCACCTAATTTAACAGTGAAAGAGAAAATAATACCAGGCTCAGTAAAAGGACTAGTGAGCAAGGAGAATATAGGACAATATTTTACCTTTGGAATGATAAACTTAGTGAAGTCTCTGAAAGCTGTGGTATGGATCTATTTTTTTTTAAGAGTGCTGGATTAAAACTTAGGAAATATAACTATACATCTCAGCTCATAGGTAGGACTCAACAGGCCTCTAGTTCCAAATTTGGAGACTCTCTTCTTTTTATTAAAGTGTATTCAAATGTACTACATTACTCAGAATTTGGCTGGCTAAAAGATTTATAAATTTGCTGAGTTGTGAACTTCTTTTTCCAAAATATGAGCTCCAAATGCTATGAGCCTGGCAATTCTGTTTGTGTGAATGGGCTTTGGATTTCCCAACATTACAGTTTAGTATTTGTTGTTGGGTCTGGAGTAGATACTGACATGAATTTCACTGTTTTGATACGCCAGCACCAGGGCAGAAACACTTGGTAGGACTGAGATGGCAACTGATTCTACAATATTGAGTGGCTTTCTAGTGAACCCTCAAGGCTTTGAATGGAAGTGCACTGATGTTTTTCATTGTTTGCTGGATGTAGCCTTTTTCCTGATATTTGGAGTTAACTCTCAATTCTTACCTCCTCTCCTTGGAGCTTAGAATTAGAGTCTGTTTCCAAATATAGCCAGCAGATGGTGCAATTTACCTTATTTATACTCTATTTCAAGTGAAAAAGCATTATTCTATATACATATACACACATAATGTCTCAATCTCATTCATATGTACAAATTTAAGTGTATGTTTCAAAACTTTTTATCTATTTGGAAACAACCTATTTAACATAATTTATCTCCTTTTAGAAAAGAAGTGTTCATTTTTTAGAGTTTTATTAATGATTCAGACTTATATTTTATTAGCTTTATAGACCTAAAAGGAAGACATGAGAGGTGTCTATTAGTCATGACAGGAAATATATCATTTCTTTTTCATCTGTTTTCTTACACAATTCATAATCACATGTCCTGCAAGACAAGAGTAAAGCTGGTTCTGATGTGCCCATGTAATTCAGCAATACTTAGCTATAATTTTGAAAGTCCTGTAATAACAAATGTTAAAATTCTGATTTGGTAACTGTATCCAACAGAGCTCTCAAGTTGAAATTTATTTATGGAATCATTTCAGTTATTAGACTATCCATCCTATCTCTTGTCAATAAAGGATGGTTTCCCATAGGAGATAACCAATAACTTTATAGAATTTTAAGATATAATAGAATGTTATTGTCCCCTGGAGGTCACACTTACCAACCAAAGGGTAATAACTTTTATTAGAAGCCTGAAATAGTCTATAAATATTTCATTAAATCCTTAAAAATGTGCAGGTATTAATTCTCCACTCTCTTCTTTTGATTTCTGGCTACCACACTGAGATGGATAAAATGTTCCTGGGAACCTGGGGAAAATGCGATTGTGCTGAATTTATCACCTGTAATATTTCCTGGTGGGATTATCTGAATACATGTGGATTTTAGGAAGAATCTTCTCAGAAAATTTCATTATTATTCTAAATGCTAGGCTCAACATCTAAGTTATGCCTTTATCATTCTCTCTCCCAACATGTTCCTACCGATTCTCAGCTCACTTTAGGCAGCAGGTGAAGAAAGGAGAGAAGACGCTGCATTTTCTGGCCATCTCAGTCGATTCAAAAGCATTTATGGAGCATCTGTCTGTGCAGGGCACTGGCGTGGTGCTGAGCTGATTGAGTTAAAAAAGACATAGACCTTGTCCTTGAGGCAAAGCAGCTGCCAATTGCTGACTCCAGGGAGAAGTGTTTTTATTTCTTCAGTATGGGCAAAGTTGCCATGGAGCAGGTTATGTGCGGGTTTGAACAGGTAGGGGATGCCCACATCATTCCTATCATCCTAGAAAACAGATAAAAATTCCTCTTTATCAGACTGCAAAGAAATGCAGTTTAAATTTCTGAGAAATTAGAATTATAGAATACTTTAAAACAAAATATAGTTTTGACTTTCAGGTTAGCATTGTAACTAATGAAATATTGCGAAGTCGAAGTCCCTTCAGGGTTCCATTTAATGACTACAGAATAGAACTTAAGGTAATAAAACAGATTCTCACACAAAGGGTGCTTGGATTTTGCATCTGAATGACACTCTGCTGTTACCACTCAGAGCATCTTTTCTCTTCTTGAACCACAAAAAAGACTTGGCTTTCTGCTTTTACTTCTCTTGAACGTCATTCCTATATAATAAGTCACTTGTACAACACTTGCGCATAAGCAATGAGTATGAGGATATTTTGTGTATGACCCATTTACTTGAAGGAATTGTTCTATTCTAGGCTCTTTGGTTGCAAGGAACAGGAACCCACTCAAATGGTTCAAGAAAAAAGGGATTATTTAAAAAAGAGAAAAAATCATGAATACAAAATACAGGAACAATAGTCAGGTTTTATAATGAATGTCAGAATGCTATATTCTTTCTCTTTTTATTTTGTAAGTTACTTTTAACAAATGGTCCCAGGTGAACTTGAGGAGGTCAAGTGGGGCCAGCTGTATTAGTCAGGATTCTCTAGAGGTACAGAACTAATAGGATGAATGTATATATATTTATGAGTTTATTAAGTAGTATTAATTCACATGATCACAAGGCCCCACAATAGGCCATATGCAGGCTGAGGAGCAAGGAAGCCAGTCTGAATCCCAAAGCTGAAGAACTTGGAGTCCAATGTTTGAGGGCAGGAAGCATCCACTATGGGAGAATGATGTAGGCTGGGAGGCTAAGCCAGTCTAGCCTTTTCATGTTTTTCTGCTTTATATTCTGGCTGTGCTGGCAGCTGATTAGATGGTGTCCACCCAGATTGAGGGTGGGTCTGCCTTTCCCAGCCCACTGACTCAAATGTGAATCTCCTTTGGCAATACCCTCACAGACACACCCGGGATCAATACTTTGCATACTTCAGTCCAATCAAGTTGGCACTCAGTATTAACCATCACACCAGCCAAAGCTGGATCATATAAGGTCTTGAGGTTATGGTCAGGGATAATCTTGTGACTATGTGTGAACGACATGAGAAGGAGAAGTAAAGCCCTCAAATGAATTGAGCTGATTGGATTTTCTCTAAAAAAAATTGACCTGAGACGTTGGTTATTTGTGACTGGTTCTTAAAATACTGATGATAACATTTAATATTTGTCAAGAGCTTACTGTGTGTCAGCTCTTGTCCTAGGCTTTTTTCATGTTTTAATGCATTAATCGTCACAACTGTATGATACGGATCAGTGTGATTCCATTTTACAAATAAAGAAATGGAGGCATGACTGAAAAGTAAAATGCTTATACAAGTTGACAAAAGATGTAGTAGAGCTGGTACTGGAACCCAGTCAGTCTGACTCCAGAGCCTGTGCTCCTAGCCACTATATGACACTGTCTTCAAAGTGTTAGAGTGGGGAGCTGGTTCTATAGCAAACCAAAGCCACACGCAACTCAAAGTTACGGAGTAGGAGAGGCAGAATGATGAGTTAGCAGAAGAAGCAAGTATACGGGGAAGAACACTGAGCAGTTGCTCACAGCAGCACCCCCACTGCCTAGATTGAACAAAGCCTAGTACATGGCAGGTGCTCACTAAATATGGGTGGAATAGTGAATGAAAATTTTCAGCAGGGGCTGTGGGTGTGACATATTCTCTAAGAAGCTCAGGTGTGCCAGTCAGGCAGGAGCCTCCAAATAACTTTTTTTGATCTGTTGCTTTACAAATTAACTAAATTATACATACACTGCATGAGTACTTTCTCCTTTTTAAAAACATAAAGCTCTGATCTACAGAGAATAGAGTTCCTTCGGGCCACTTCCCCATCTTTGTTTCCTCCTTTCCACTCCCCAGAGATCCTTTCAGGCTTTGTTAATATATTTAGGGATATATATATATAGAAAATGTTGGAACTCTAAATTATTGTTTTGCATATTTAATACATATTTGCATAAGTATTATAGTGTTTATTTTTTCCCTCATTTAATGTATCATAGAGATCCAGCTATATTGTTATGAGAGACATTCAGATGGTCTCTAAACTTCTTACTATTATAAAATTATGTTTATAATTTATATTACAGATTTTTAAAAAGAGAATTTTGCTCTTTCACCCAGGCTGGAGTGTAGTGGTGCAATCTCAGCTCACTGCAACCTCTGTCCCCTGGGTTCAAGTGATTCTCTTGCCTCAGACTCCCAAGTAGCTGGGATTATAGGCACCCACCACTGTGCCCGGCTAATATTTGTATTTTTAGTAGAGATGGGTTTTGCCATGTTGGCCAGGCTGGTCTCGAACCCCTGACTTCAGGTGATCCACCTGCCTCGGCCTCCCAGAGTGCTAGGATTACAGGCATGAGTCACCGTCCCCGGCCTGTATAGTCTCATGATTATCTTCCAGAGTTTTTAATTTTTTATTACTTCTGAAACTCGTAAGTTATAAAAGAATCAAAGCATTATCTGAGATATCAACTAGTCTAATGACTGTAAACCAGGATGGTGGAGTGGTAGTGGGTTTATCTAAATCACTTCTGAAGCATTTTTCCAACAACAGCCTCCCTATCTTCTGGAAGAATTCTGGTATGGCAACCATGTTACAGTGGCAATGGGAGTGAGGGGGGACGGGAGGTGAGTGAGCACCTGGGTTGTTTGCTAAACTACTTTAGCAATTATTCTGATAGGTACCTACCCCCAGCATAACCCCAAAACATATAACTAGTTGAAGACAAAACCAGGGTTTGATGCAAAAACTCCTGCCAGTTTTAGTCCAGTCTTTTCCTAATTATTTTGCTTTGCCCTGACAATTCATCTTCATGGAATCTCCATAATCCTTATTAGTTCCAGATAGAAACTTCCTTCAATTTACTTAAACTCTGTTCTGGGAGCTCCCCTGCTCTCATCTTCTACACTTAAAAACAAATGAACAAATTAATGAACAGACAGCAACACAAACAAGCTAAAACAAACGGGCAGAGATGATCACCTATACACTGAAAACTCATTTTCTCATTTCCTGGCCTGGGGTTATCCTGGAGGTCAGCTTTCCAGCCAGGTGCTGCTTTTCTTAGGCCCTTTTGCATCCAGGGGCGTCCGTGCACTCATCAGTTATCAACCACCAATCAAGCAGCTGTCTTCTTTCCCGTGGCTAATCAGACAAGCGTCATCTGTCACAGAACTATCCAATCAGCATTAAGGTGCCGAGTACAAAAGGCTGCTCAAAGAGCGAGTTTTTCTGACCAACAACATTCTACTTTATTGAGGATTTGGATGTGACAGATATATAGAGAAAGCTGATATTTGGCTGTGGGAGCGGAAGTAAAAAGAGACACGGCGAGAGGGACCTGAGGTAGGAGACAAAGTTATGAATAAGCAGATGCTATACATGTAGTGGAAGTTGGTCAGTTGGGAGAGTAGCAGAAGCAGGGGCAAAGAGGACTGAGTCATCATGGCATATGTTCTCCCGCCTCTTGCTGCTGAGGGGGCAGCAAGACAATTCAGGCCTGGAAATATATCAGAGCATTTCAGTTTACCGCTGCGTTTCCCCCTCTGTGAGGCTCAGGTGAACGCTGAGCGGGGTTTCCGTGTGACTCCGGTTTCCTCTGCTTCCATGTGTTTCCTGAGAACAAATCCATCTTTCTTCAGGTAGCCCGAGTGATTTTCTGCCTACCAAGCTTGCAGTCAGAAGAGCCTGACGCATCTGTCCTTCTTAGTTTTCATTAATTAGGATATTTAGTCTGCATATAATTAAACATGAAAATATGAATTTATAAAAAGCAGGTATTGCCTTAATGACTGATTTGGGAAATATTTTATGATTTAAGATGATGTATGTTTATTCTTTATTTCTTTCAACAAACATTTATTAAGTATAGACTACTTGCCAAATTGTCTCTTGGTAACAAAAGAAAAAAGGCAGTAGGGGCCGGGTGCGGTGGCTCATGCCTGTAATCCCAGAACTTTGGGAGGCCAAGGTGGGCAGATCACATGAGGCCAAGAGTTCGAGACTAACCTCGCCAACATGGCAAAACCTTGTCTCTACTAAGAATACAAAAAATTAGCCAGGTGTGATGGCACATGCCTGTAATCCCAGCTACTCCGGTGGCTGAGGTACACGAATAGCTTGAACCCGGGAGGCAGAAGTTGCAGTGAGCTGAGATCGTGTCACTGCACTCCAGCCTGGGTGACAGAGTCTGTCTCAAAAGAAAAAAACGAAACAAAACCGACAGTGGAAGTCAAGGTTAGATTTGAATCACTCCATTTCCAAGTTCAATGATTCTTCTCATATGCTTAGTTATTATGCCCACGCTTGAGTTGGGGGGGATCTGCAAAATGTCTATATTTGTCTGATGTTGGGTCCTCCAGAAGCTGCACTTACAAATGGCTTTTCTGGATTCTCCTGCTAAATATTAGCCACATCCTTCAGCACTTTCAGTGAATAATCCCTTTTATTCCTTTAGCCAGAGCCATGCTGATCTGTGACTCTAGCTATTCATCTTGGTCAGAAGGAAAAAAATGGACGGTTCTTGAGGAGAGCTGATTTTGTCTCATGTAGCATCTGCCTAAGTTGAGGCCTCTGCCTAGTCTTGAGGCAATGCAGTAAGGTCTACCGTCATCTAACAAGGGGGAGGGGGCTGCCTCTGCAAGCCCAGAGTGTTCTGGAGAGTCTGAGAGTTTAAAGTTCTTGAGTGTATCCACCTGGATATTTCTACCCCTAGCCTTGGGGTCCCACTCCTTCCCTGATAATGTAGGAGACTTGTTGGGGATGTGAATTCAGGATTATCTCAACTCTTACTTCTCTACTCTTACAATTAGGATGAAGGCCTGGTCTCTAGCATGGTCTGTTTTGTGGTCGTAAGAGAGGAAAGTGTCTGTAAACACTGCCCTGGGGAGCCTTCTAACTTTCACATTTTTCCTTACATGGCTAATTGGCTGAATGGAGCTTGTTATTTTCTCTCTTCGGTGTGTCAATAACACTTAGCAACAACAAAACAGATCCCCCAGTCCTTATAATTACTATTTCTATCATACTTCACAATGCCAAAGATATCACAGAAGCCATTGCATCCCTTCAACCTGTCATCCATTCCAAGTCACCACAGGTGAAATTCTTGGTAATTGCCATGCTGCAGTGTGCCAGAGGCCTTCAATACTCAATTCACACTAGAGAGGGTGTCCTAGTTGCCATCTGGCTGGAAAGTGATCCAACTTCACAATTGCATCTCAGGCACTGTTAGCTCCTCTTTCTCTGACCAATTGTTTATTTTGATGGTCTATGGAGTGTATAGGTGGTGAGAAATTAGAGCCAGCTTGGTCTTGAAGATGAGAAGTTGGGTGGTAGATAGAATGGAGATAAAGAGTAGGGCTTGAAATTAGAACTAATTAGGATTACAGCAGAGAGGAGATAGCCAGCAAAGGGGGAGAATGCAAGGGCCTGAGTTGGTGAGATGACACGGAATACAAAATCGATTGGACTGCTGCTTCTTCTGAGATTGGAGGCACAAAAACAAAAAAGTACAACTAAGTTTGTCAGTCATAATAATATAAATAATAATAGCTAATATTTACTGACTCCTTACTGTGTGCGAGGCACAGTTCCAAATGCATAGGCAGAAATTAATTTTCATTTAATATCAGAAAATGATTTTTTAAAGTTTTCTACCAGGTCTTTGACATAATTCAGTACATTAAAATGGAAGAAAATAAGTCAAGTGTTTAAAATATCATTTTCTTGCTATTAAGCCCCATTTCCTTCTGCACTTTTCTTAAGTTAGGATTTTTATATTTCATTTTCTTATAACCAGCAATTAGAAAAAGCCACTATTACAAAGTTCGTATTGTTTCAGTTCTTTCTCTCCACCATTAGCCCTTTACTTTTAATATAATCGGCAAGCCTAAAAATAAAAATTGTCTTGTGTATGGCACATAATGGAATGTGAATGAAGAGCTGAAAAAGAAAAAAAAATTTCTTTTTCACAAGGCATCTCGATTTGATGGCCCAGCAGGCAGCAGTTTATTGCAGCAGTTGCTGCAGAGATCTTAAAAAAGGTGAGGCTTTGCCCTGAGCAAAAAGGGCAAAGTTAACAAGAAGCTATATAGTGTCTCAACACCACAAATAAACGTGGAAGGGTGAGAGGGATAATGTAATGGGACGTGTCATTTGAGAGGTCTTTGGAGTATTCTGTTATGATGGAGACCAAGTAGTATCTTGTCATTTCCTACGTCTGTGTAGCTCCTTTTAACTAAAGCCTATGAGAAGCTCTGAAGAATATATTAATGGAGAGTAATAATCTCATGATTGTTGCAAATGAATTCCTACAAGCATGAAACTTCCTTCACAAATTAAAGCAGAGATGATGAGTTAACTGCAGGGCTTTTCTCTCAATTTCACCCAACAATATTATTTAAACGTTATTGATTTTAAGATGATAGAGGCTTATAAGCTTTGACAATATAAGCTGTTTTTGTTTGTAAACAGCAGTGGTGGCCATTTTTGACCCAATGAAGAAAGATAAGCCTAGGCAGTAGCACTTGACTTTAGGATAATTGGATTTATTTCAAGTTACTTTAAATTACTATTTAATAAAATAGAACCAGTGGGTTACACATTTCCTCATTAATAACAGTGATAATTTTCAAAATTAGTTCATATTTTGTACTAAAAACTGACCATAACTTAATATAAAGCCAGCGATTTTGAACCGTGTCTGAGGAGGTTCTGTTCCTGAATACTTCCTTATAAAGTTGGTTCACCTGCACCATTGACTCTAGGGCTCACAGTACAGTAAGTTTTCAGTTTATTTCTTTTGTTTAATCAATAGATGAAATAACTGCTGCAAACAGTTGTATTAGGGAAATAATTTAACATGATTTGAGTTTGTGTTCTCAAATCTATTGATTAACAGAACTAGGGCATGGGCCTTATGCTAAAGAAAACTTGCAAATCTGCTGCTGGACATTTTTCTTTAAAATGTTAGGAGCACCCACTGAAGGACTAAAGACCATAAAAAAATAGCTAACAGAAAGGTTTATTTCAAAGTATATTGTTCACTTTTAGCCATTCATTTAGCTATATTTACTATAAGCATTTAAAATTATCATTATGCTATTTTCTTTTTTTTTTTTTTTATACAGGGCCCGCCACCAGCCCGGTAATTTTTTTTTTTTTCGTAGAAGTTTGTCCGTGGTTCGATCTCCTAGTGCCCCGCGGATTACAAGCGTGAGCCACCGCGCCCAGCCCTATTTTCTTTTAATTTAATGGTTTGATGTTAGTGTATGTAAGGTAGCTTTTGATGAGATAAATGTTTGGGGGCTGTGAGGCCAGGCGCGGTGGCTCACGCCTGTAATCCCAGCACTTTGGGAGGCCGAGGCGGGCAGAACACGAGGTCAGGAGATCCAGACCATCCTGGCTAACACGGTGAAACCCCGTCTCTACTAGGAATACAAAAAAAATTAGCTGGGCGTGTTGGCGGGCCCCTGTAGTCCCAGCTACTCGGAGAGGCTGAGGCAGGAGAATGGCGTGAACCCGGGAGGCGGAGCTTGCAGTGAGCCGAGATTGCACCACTGCACTTCAGCCTGGGCGACAGAGCGAGACTCCGTCTCACAAACAAAACAAAAAACATGATTGGGGGCTGTGTTGGTCAATACACTCTTGACTTACAATGGCAAAAATCTACTTAAAATAGTTTGGGTGATCCCGGGAATATGGCAGCAGCGAAGGCGTTGTGTCTCCAAATGCCTACATAAAAGTAGCTAGATAGCAACACTAAAAATCTATTGATAATATTTACCACAAAACCGGGAGACAGGCTATCCCCACAAACCAAAGACAGTCAGTATATGAAGACAAACCACTTGACCCAAGACCAGTACAGTGAGAGAGAGCAGAGGAATCAGTGGAGAACAGGAGAACCAAATAGTCACAGAAGTTCACCATAAAGTGAGCAGACCAATTTGAGAACAGCAATGAATACTTAGAGGAATCTGGTCTTGGGTGAGTGCAAGGGAATGACGGTGTGTGCTGAAGGATCTGGAATCGTTTAGCTTCTAGATTCACCACTGAAACAGACTTGCAAGGATTCTCTTTGAGGACAGTGCCCCACTCTAAGATGAAACAGCTTGGAATAGAGTCAGAGCAAGTCAAGCAAAATAGAGACAACTTGAGACAAGAAAAGAGAAGTTTGAGAAAAGATTGGGTTAAAACAACAACAATAAAAACTCTGTAGCTTTGAATTTGAATTCGAAGTGTCAGCATGAACTCATGAATATGGAAAGACTGAGATGAGTTCTAGAAACAATGACCAGCTCAGTAGTAATGTGTATTCCTAATGCCAAATATGTCGTCTTGAAACCAGGGTTTCTTTGGAGAAATTGTCTGCTTACAACATGAGACTGAACCACAATAGCTGCTTGTATCACAATAGAAAAAGGCCACTAGACATTATATTTCACTAAAGACCCATACCACCTGTGGTCTTGCTAAAGGCATTGAACCTGAGTCTGATCAAGCCTTTCGCTCTAGCTGCCAATTTGCTGGAAATTGGAAACAGAAGACAGAAAACAGAGTACAGAGGAACATGCTGAACTGTGTCATGAATATGTAATTGGCAAACTTCACTGGGAAAGCAGACAGGTTGAATACAGATCAAATGTAAAGAAAGAGGGTGGGGAGAACACATAGATGAAAGGGATTTAAATGATAATAAAATGTAATGGACAACAATAAACTATAGTGGCTTGGGATACACATTTGGGTGGCAAAACTATAAAGAAATGAGGAAATTATTGCTATAAAAGTCAAGATAGTGATTACTTTTTTGAGATAGAGGCAGGGCACATAGAGGGGTGATGTGGTTTGGCTGTGTCCCCACCCAAATCTCATCTTGAATTGTAACTCCCATAATTCCCACATGTTGTGGGAGGGACCCAGTGGGAGATAACTGAATCATGGGGGTAGTTTCCCCCATACTGTTCTCGTGGTAGTGAATAAGTCTCTTGAGATCTGATGGTTTTATAAGAGTTCTCTGCTTTCAATTGGCTCTCATTCTCTCTCATCTGCTACCACGTAAGATAAACTTTTCTCCTTCCGCCATGATTGTGAGGCCTCCCCAGCCACGTGGAACAGTGAGTCCATTAAACCTATTTTTCTTTATAAATTACCCAGTCTCAGGTGTGTCTTTATTGGCAGAGTGAAAACAGACTAATACAAGGGGCTTCTGAGATAATTGGCAAATTTTTATTTCTTGACTTGGCTGGTGATTTCAAGAGTGGTATTTTGTGCGGCTCTCTGTATCTGTTTTACTTTAAAATAAAAAGGTTAAGATTTAAGCAAAAAAGGGATTTTTTATGTACTATATATGCAAATATTCCAGGAGTAGGTCATAGAGTTGTCTAAATTCTGGGGTTCAAATGATCACACTAGGATGAAGTCTTTTTGTCATAATTGTTTGACTCTCTCCATGGAGCCTCCCCACATTATATTCACTTTGAGTCATTCTGTATCTGTTGGGATGGTGGGCCCTGACAGATCCAAGCTTGTGTGATCTTTAAAGCTGGTGGCCCCAAAGAAACCATGGGTATAAACAACCCCTTTGAAACTTCTGGACAAGAATGGAAAAGTAGGAGTAGGAGAGTGAAAGTGAGGAAAATTAAAGGTACTGATAGAAGTGATGAAAGCCCATGTCTTATAAACATAACACAATTGACTCAAAGGTGTAAAAAGATTAGGAATGAAGAATAGAAACTAACCACAACTTGGTGCCCACAGGACTTAATCAGTCGTCTGTACGTTCAGTTGTAAAGGGAACAAGCAAAATTCACAGATTTTGTGTAACATGAGATATGATTAATACTATACCTGTTTGTGACAAGAAAATTTATTTTTTGACTTTTGCGTATATTTTATGGGAATTGTGTATAAAAGTAAGAAAATGTCTATTTAATAAATCAAAAATTATTTGGGAAAATTAATGAGTGATAGACGTATAAGGAAGGGTCTCCTAAATAGGACATTCTTATCTTTTAAATCTGAAATTAGCTAGATCAACCATGCCTCCTCTTAACCCTTGGAGCTTCCAGTTGCAGCAAAATACTAAGTTTGGTAAATTCAGCATTGTTCTATGAACTCTGTAATAAAAAATTTGTTCCTGACAGTATATACTTAACAATCAGGATTCTAGTAAATTCAGATGTTGGCCTTCGGAGTTCTCTGGGGCCAGCAGCTGCCTGACCAGGGGCCCGGGGCCACGGGCTCAGCCGACGACCATAGGCTCCGTGTCCACCCAGCAGTTTGCAGGTGGCTGCGCCAAGGCGGCAGAAGAGGCGCCTGAGGAGGCACCGGAGGATGCGGCCCGGGCGGCGGACGAGGCTCAGCTGCTGCAAGGTGAGGGCATCTGTAAGTGGTTCAACTTGCGCATGGGGTTCGGTTTACTGTCCGTGACCGCCCGTGCAGTGGTCGCGCTCAACCCGCCAGTGGACGTCTTTGTGCACCAGAGTAAGCTGCACATAGAAGGCTTCCGGAGCTTGAAGGAGGGTGAGGCAGGGGAGTTCACCTTTAAGAAGTCAGCCAAGGGTCTGGAATCCATCCGTGTCACCAGACCTGGTGGGGCGTTCCGTATTGGGAGTGAGAGGTGGCCAAAGGGGAAGAACATGCAGAAGCGCAGATCAAAAGACAGGTGCTAAAACTGTGGAAGTCTAGACCATCATGCCAAGGAATGCAAGCTGCCACCCCAGCCCAAGAAGTGCCACTTCTGCCAGAGCATCAGTCGTATGTTAGCTTCATGTCCACTGAAGGCCCAGCAGGGCCCTAGCGCACAGGGAAAGCCAACCTACTTTCAGGAGGAGGAAGAAGAAATCCACAGCCCTGCCCTGCTCCCAGAGGGGCAGAATTGAGCCATAATAGGTAGGGGCTATTCTTTTGCTATCAGGAAGTTTTGAGGAGAAGGCAGAGTGGAAAAAGTGGGCATAGGGTATATTTGGGCTAGTTGGCACTGCCATATTTCTCAGGCTGGGGTTCACACCATCACCCTTTCTTCCCTCTGTTGGGGGAAAGGGTGAGTCAAAGGAACTCCAACTGTGCTCTGTCCAAATACAAGTGAGGGTTCTGGGGGCAACCAGGAGGGTGGGAATCACCCTACAATCTACATGATTTATCTGAGGCTCCATCCCCAGAATTTCCAGCTTTTGAAAGTGGCCTGGATAGGGAAGTTGTTTTCCTTTAAAGAAGGATATGTAATAATTCCCATGCCAGAGTGAAATGATTAAGTATAAGACCAGATTCATGGAGCCAAGCCACTACATTCTGTGGAAGGAAATCTATCAGGAGTAAGGCAGTGTTTTTTTTTCACATCTTGTATCCTCATACCCACTTTTGGGATAGGGTGCTGGCAACTGTCCCAAGCAATGGGTAGTGATGATGGCAAAAAGGATGTTTGGGGGAACAACTGCAGACCTGCTGCTCCTATGCTTACCCCTGCCCCATTCTAGGCCAATGTGATTTTATTTATTTGCACCCTTGGATACTGCACCTTGAGTCCCACTTTCTCCAGGATGCCAACTGCACTAGCTGTGTGCGAATGATGTATCTTGTGCATTTCAACTTTTTTTTCCCTTAATATAAATATTCTGGTTTTGTATTTTTGTATATTTTAGTCTAAGGCCATCATTTCCTGCACTGTGTTCTCAGGTGCATGAGCAATCTCAGGGATAAGTCAGAAGCAGCTCCAGGTCTGCACAGCAGGAATACTTATTATTATTATTATACTTTAAGTTCTAGGGTACATGTGTACAAAGTATAGGTTTGTTACATATGTATACATATGCCCTGTTGGTGTGCTGCACCCATTAACTTGTCATTTACATTAGTTATATCTCCTAATGCTATCCCTCCCCCCTCGCCCCACCTAACTATACTACAAGGCTACAGTAACCCAAACAGCATGGTACTGGTACCAAAACAGATATATAGACCAATGGAACAGAATAGACCCCTCAGAAATAATACCACACATCTACAACCATCTGATCTTTGACAAACCTGACAAAAACAATAAATGGGGAAAGGATTCCCTATTTAATAAATGGTGCTGGGAAAACTGGCTAGCCCTATGTAGAAAGCTGAAACTCGATCCCTTCCTTACACCTTACACAAAAATTAATTCAAGATGGATTAAAGACTTAAATATTAGACCTATAACCATAAAAACCCTAGAAGAAAACCTAGGCAATAGGCAATACTATTCAGGACATAGGCATGGGCAAGGACTTCATGTCTAAAACACCAAAAGCAATGGCAACAAAAGCCAAAATTGACAAATGGGATGTAATTAAACTAAAGAGCTTCTGCATAGCAAAAGAAATTACCATCAGAGTGAACAGGCAACCTACAGAATGGGAGAAAATTTTTGCAATCTACTCATCTGGCTAATATCCACAATCTACAAAGAACTTAAACATATTTACAAGAAAAAATCAACCCCATCAAAAAGTGGGCAAAGGATATGAACAGACACTTCTCAAAAGAAGACATTTATGCAGCCAAAAGACACATGAAAAAATGCTCATCATCACTGGCCATCAGAGAAATGCAAATCAAAACCACAGTGAGACACCATCTCACACCAGTTAGAATGGTGATCATTAAAAAGTCAGGAAACAACAGGTGCTGGAGAGGATGTGGAGAAATAGGAACACTTTTACACTGTTGGTGGGACTGTAAACTAGTTCAACCATTGTGGAAGTCAGTGTGGTGATTCCTCAGGGATCTAGAACTAGAAATGCCATTTGTCCTAGCCATCCCATTACTGGGTATATACCCAAAGGATTATAAATCATGCTGCTATAAAGACATATGCACACGTATGTTTATTGTGGCACTATTCACAATAGCAAAGACTTGGAACCAACCCAAATGCCCATCAATGATAGACTGGATTAAGAAAATGTGGCATATATACTCCATGGAATACTATGCAGCCACGAAAAAGGATGAGTTCATGTCCTTTGTAGGCACATGGATGAAACTGGAAACCATCATTCTCAGCAAACTATCACAAGGACAGAAAACCAAACACCACATGTTCTCACTCAGGTGGGAATTGAACAATGAGAACACTTGGACACAGGAAGGGGAACATCATACAGTAGGGACTACAGCTATACTTTTTGTCGTTTTTGCCACTGTGGAGAGCAATTATTTGGAGTGAACAGCATATTGAACTACCTTATTTCTGCCAATGAGAGCTGGCTTTTCTGCCATAGTGTCCTCTTGAAACCCCTCTGCCTTGAAAATGTTTTATGGGAAACTGGGTTTTAATTGGGTTGCCCCATGGCTTGATTGCCTCCTACTGGAAAATTGGGAATTAGTCTAAACAGGAAACGGTGGTACAGAGATGCTAGGAGAGGCTGGGCCAGGTGAAAGGCCCAGAGAGGAAGCCAAGATTAGGTGAGGGTTGTCTAATCCTAGGGCACAGGATGTGCTTTACACTCCAGATCCTTTCTTCGCCAGATTAGGCTAGGCCTACCATGCACGACAGGGTATGTGTGTTTGTAAAACTGGAGTTGGTAAGGATAAGTTTTAAGACCAATACCCCTGTACTTAATCCTGTGCTGTCAAGGGATGGATATATGAAGTAAGGTATCCTTAACCTTTCAAAATTCTTGGGTTCCAGGGAGACACATAAGCAAGGGTTTTGTGGTGCCTGGGGCCTGTGTCCTGCCCTGCTGTCACAGTAGCTAAAGGAGAAAAAGGGGGTTTCGTTTATATGCTGTGAGATCACCGCAAACCTACCTCACTGTGTTGAAACAGGACAAATGCAATAGAATGCATTGGGTGGTGTGTGTCTGATCCTGGGTTCTTGTCTCCCCTAAATGCTGCCCCCCCCCCACTAGTTATTGTATTTGTCTGGGCTTTATAGGATTTCACTAAATTGGTGATTGCTAGGTGGCCTAGTTTGTGTAAATATAATGTATTAGTCTTTCTCAGTGTTCTTTGGGGGTTTTGTTTACAAACTTTTTTGTATTGAAAGAAAAATAGCCAAAGCATCTTTGACAGAAGGTTCTGTACCAGGCAAAAAATCTGAAACATTAGTTTGGGGGGCCCTCTTCTTAAAGTGGGGATCTGGAACTATCCTTTGTTTTGTATTCCCTTTCCCCTATTACCTATTAGACCAGATCTTCTGTCTTAAAAACTTGTCTTCCACCCTGCCCTCTTTTCTGTTCATCCCCAAAAGAAAACTTACATACCCACACACGTACACATTTAATGCTTGGAGTTTCTCCACAACTCTTAAACGATGTATGCGAAAATCCTGAAGAAGCTAGGAAAATCTCCATTCCTTGTTCCCAACTTCCTGAGTCAAGACCCCTCCCTTCCCCTCCCCTCCCCTCCCCTCCCCTCCCCTCCCCTCCTTCATCTTGCTCTGTCGCCCAGGCTGGAGTGCAGTGGCGTGGTCTTGGCTCACTGCAGCCCCCGCCTCTTGGGTTCAGGTGGTTCTCCTGCTTCAGCCTCCTGAGCGGCTGGGATTACAGGTGCCCGCCACACCCAGCTACTTTTTGTATTTTTAGTGGAGATGGGGTTTCACTGTGTTGTCCAGGCTGGTCTTGAGCTCCTGACCTCAAGTGATCCACCCGCCTCAGCCTCCCAGGGTGCTGGGATTGCAGGTGTGAGCCACCGTGCCGGGCCGACCATTTCATGATGTATTCATGCCAAACACTTAAGACACTGCTATAGCCCGGGCGTGGTGGCTCGCACCTGTGGTCCCAGCACTTTCGCAGGCTGAGGTGGGCGGATCATGTGTTCGGGAGTTTGGGACCATCCTGGCCAGCATGGTGAAACCCCATCTCTGCTAAAATACAGATTAGCCAGGTGTGGTGGCGCATGCCTGTGGTCTCAGCTGCTTCAGAGGGAGGCTGGGGCAGGGGAATCACTTGGGCCAGGCGGTGGAGGGGGAGGCACATGGAGGTTGCAGTGGGCTGAGTTCGCGCCACTGCACTCCAGCCTGGCAACAGAGCAGGACTCTGTCTCAAAAAAAAGAAAAAAAAAAAAAAAAAAAAAAAGATACTGCTATATTTTGGATGGATCAAACCTACTTAATTTTTAATTCTAAAGTAGAGAGATGCAACTGGGGGCCTTCCATGTAAAAATTGAGGTCAGAAGGCCAAGAAAGAGAATATGAATGTATATCCAAGTCACTCAGGAACTTTTATACAGAAACTTATGTCAAAGTGGCCACAAGATTGTTTAATAGGAGACGAACGAATGTAACTCTATGTTTACTGCTAGAAACCAAAGCTTTGTGTAAAATCTTGAATTTGTGGGGAGGGAGGGTAGGAAAGCCTGTAGCTGTCTGTTCTTTTCCTGATCCCTTTCCCTCATTCCTGAACTGCAGGAGACTGAGCCCCTTTGGGCTTTGGTGACCCCATCACTGGGGTGTGTTTATTTGATGGTTGATTTTGCTGTACTGGGTACTTCCTTTCCCATTTTCTAGTCATTTTTTTTTTAACACATGCTGACTCTTCCCTTTCCTTCTCCTTTCCCTGGGAAAATACAATGAATAAATAAAGGCTTATTGGTACTCATACTGTCAAAAAAAATTCAGATGTTAAAAAACTTCTAATATATTATAAAACACTCAAATTTTCCCCCAAGGAGTTAGCAAGGTCAAACATATGAACATATATACAAATATTTTAGTTAATGGAACTGGAGGCCATTATCCTAACTGAAATATCTCAGAAACAGAAAGTCAAATACTTTGCTTCCACTCATAAGTGGGAGCTAAACAATGGGTACATGTGGACCTACAGAGTGAAATAATAGACACTGGAGATTACAAAAGGTGGGAGGGTAAGGCTCAAAAAAATTACCTATTGGGTACAACGTTCACTATTCAGAAGATGGGTATGCTAAAAGCCCAGACTTCGCCATGACACAACGTATGCATGTGAGAAACCTGCACTTGTACTCTCTAAAAAAAAAAATTCCCAAACTCCAAAAACTAGATACATTTAAAACAGACACATGAAAATTATTAAAGTGTTCAGCTAACAATACAGTAAAAACTGTATTCATTTAAAAAAAAACTCAACTTTTGTTTTTTTGATTTAGAGTATACATGTGCAGGATTGTTATAAGGGTATATTGCATGGTGCTGAGACTTGGAGAACAACTGAACCCATTAATCTAGGTAGTGAGCATAGTATCCAGTAGGTAGTTTTTTCATCCCTTACCCCACTTCTCCCCTCCTTGCTCTAGTAGTCTCCAGTATCTATTGTTTCCATCTTTATGTCCATGTGTACCCAATACTTAGCTCCCTCTTATAAGTGAGAACATGCGGTATTTGGTTTTCTGTTTCTGCATTAATTTGCTTAGAATAATGGCCTCCAGCTGCATCCATTGCCACAAAGGACATGATTGATTGCATTCTTTTTTATTATTGCATAGTGTTCCATAGTATGTACATACCATGTTTTCTTTTTTTTTTTTTTAACCCAGGGAAAACCTTTTTTTTTTATATTTAGGTTCGATGAGTGAACAGCCATGCAGAAATGTGATTGGACACAAAGGATCTGGCCTAACGGTGATGGATGGAGTGGGGAAACCCAGCAAAGCCACTCTGTACAATTCCCCTTCCCCTGGGTATGGGGCAGGACCCCTCGGGAATGAGGGTCTTCCAGAAAGAAGGGAGAGAGTGACCTTGCTGGGTTTTATGGCTGGCTTTGGGAGAGAGGAGTTCTAGTTTCTATGACCTGCCTTGGGGAAAAAGAATTCTGGTTTCTGTGACTCACTCTGGGGGAGAAAAGAGGGCAGGAACAAGGAGGGGGAAGGACAAAGACCTGGCTTCTGAGGACTTCCAGACTCCTCTGGGTCAGAATAGTCCTCATGCCAAGGTGCCATACTTTGGGGTTTAATGAGCCCTGACAGCAGGTCCTTGCAGATTTCACAGGCAACTTGTGATCCAAGTAATTGGCTTTGAGTTCCCCAATTTCAGAGGACTTTAGCAAAACCTGGTTGAAATGGCCAAGGGTTAGAAGAACCTCTTCAAAGTTGAAATTCATCGAGTTCTTTAGCTGAGGGGTAAGAATCCCAGATGTAAGGTTAGCAAGAGTTAGGAGTTCTGGAGGCTTCCCTGCATGCCCTCGCTCTTGAGCATCAACAGGCCAGAAGCTCACAGTATCTGATCCTCCTGTGGTTCAGCAGGGATGTGTTTTAGAGCGCATATTCAGAATGAAACTGGTGGACTTAGTCAAGCCTTGAGGGCCTTTTGAAGTCATGCATGGCCCACGCTGCCCTCATGGGAACACAGGTGCTCCAGCGCCTGATGTGTTCAGGATTAGGTTGGGGGAAACTTTAACCCTGAAAACATCCCCCTGCTGTCTAGACCAGCCTGCCCCATGGCACTATTCCATAGTGTGCACATACTACATTTTCTTTATCCAGTCCACCATTGATAGGCACTAGGTTGATTCCATGTCTTTGCTATTGTGAATAGTGCTGCGATGAACATATAATTGCATACATCTTTTTGGTAGAATGATTTATTTTCCTTTGGGTAGATACCTAGTGTGTTAGTCCATTCTCATGCTGCTATGAAGAAATACCCGAGACTGGGTAATTTATAAAGAAAAGAGTTAATCGACTCACAGTTCCGTATGGCTGGGGAGGCCTCAGGAAACTTACAATCATGGCAGAAGGCACCTCTTCACAGGGTGGCAGGAGAGAGAATGAATGCAAGCAGGGGAAATGCCAGACACTTATAAAAGCATCACATCTTGTGAGACTCACTATCACGAGAAAAGTACAGGGGAAACCGTCCCCATGATCTAATTACCTGCACCTGGTCCGGCTCTTGACATGTGGGGATTGTAGGGATTACAATTCAAGGTGAGATTTAGGTAGGGGCACAGAGCTAAACCATATCACCCAGTAATGGGATTGCTGGGTCAAATGGTCAAATGGTAGTTCTATTTTTAGCTATTTGAGAAATCTCCAAACTGCTTTCCACAGTGGCTGGACTAATTTACATTCCTACCAACAGTGTATAAGCATCCTCATTTCTTTGCAACCTCACCAACATTTGTTATTTTTTGACTCTTTAATAGTAGCCATTTTGACTGGTGTGAAATGGTATCTCATTGTGGTTTTGATTTGCGTCTCTCTGATTAGTGATGTTGAACACTTTTGCGTATGTTTGTTGGATTCTCATATGTCTTCTTTTGAGAAGTGTCTGTTCATGTCCTTTGCCCTCTTTTTAATAGGGTTGTTTTTTGCTTGCTGATTTAATTTCCTTAGAGATTCTAGATATCAGACCTTTGTTGGATGCATAGCTTGAGAATATTTTCTCCTATTCTGTAGGCTCTCTTTATTCTGTTGATAGTTTCTTTTGCTGTGTAGCAGCTCTTTAATTAGGTCCCATGTTTCAATTTTTGTTTTCTTGTAATTATTGAAAGATGGTTTCCGTGCACTTAGTCTTAAATTCTTTACCAATGCCAATGTCCAGAAGGGTATTTTCTACAATTTCTTCTAGGATTTTTATAATTTGAAGTTTTACATTTAAGTCTTTAATCCATCTTGAGTTAATTTTTATATATGATTATAGGTAGAGGTCTAGTTTCAATTTCTGTATATGGCTAGCCAGTTATGCTAGCACCATTTTGAATAGGGAGTCCTTTCCTTGCTGCTTATTTTGTTGACTTCATCAAAGATTAGTTGGTTGTAGGTGTGCAGCTTTATTCCTGGGTTTTCTCTTCTGTTCCATTTTTCTATGTGTCTGTTTTTGTACTAGTATCATGCTGTTTTGATTACTGTAGCTTTGTAGTATAGTTTGAAGTTGGGTAATGTGATTCCTCTGGATTTGTTCTTTTATTTTTGGATACAGAGTCTCACTCTGTTACCCAGGCTGGAGTACAGCAGTGCCATCTTGGCTCAATGCAACATTTGCCTCCCTGGTTGAATCAATTCTGGTACCTCAGCCTCCCAGTAGCTGGGACTACAGGTGTGCACCACCATGCCCAGCTAAGTTTTTGTATTTTTTAGTAGAGACAGGGTTTTCCCATGTTGGCTCCCATGTTGGCCATGCTTGTCTAGAACTCCTGGCCTCAAGTGATCCACCTGCCTTGGCCTCACACAGTGTTGGAATTACAGGAGAGAGCCACCACGCCTGGCCTGACTTTGTTGTTTTTTTATTTGCTTCACATTCAAGCCTCTTTTTGGTTCAATATGAATTTTAGAATGGTTTTTCTAATTCTGTGGAAAATAATGTTGGTAGCTGGATAGGAGTAATGTTTAATCTCTAGATTGCTTTGGGTAGTATGGACATTATAATGATATTAATTCTTCCAATCCATCAGCATGGAATGTTTTCCCATTTATGTCATCTATGATTTCTTTCAGCACCATTTTTTAGTTCTCCTCATAAAGATATGTCACCTTCTTGGTTAGATGTATTCCTAGATATTTTTTTTTTTATGGCTATTGTAAATGGGGTTGTATTCTTGATTTGGCCCTCAGCTTGAATATTATTGGTGTACAGAAATGCTAGTGATTTGCATATTGATCTTATGTCCTGAAACTTTACTGAAGCCATTTTATCAGTTCTAGGAGACTTTTGGCAGAGTCTTTAGGGTTTTCTAGGTACAGGATCATATCCTCAGTGAATAGAGATGATTTGACTTCCTCTCCTAGTTCTATGCCTTTTCTTTCTTTCTCTTGACGGATTGCTCTTGCTAGGACTTCCTGTACTATGTTGAACAGGAATGGTGAGAGTAGGCATCCTTGTCTTGTTCCAATTCTGGGAATGCTTCCAGCTTTTTTCCTGTTCAAAAAACTATAATGACTCAAAAAGAAAACAAAAAGGAACTAATCACATAAGCTATGTTTAAGGGTATGACTCTAAGAAGTGTTTAAATCATTAAAAACTTCGTTACAAAACAAAAAAATTATAGCAATAAATGAATTGATTGCTCAGTTACATAAGGTCTTGCTACATATTATATAATATATTAAAATAATGAAAATAATAATAGTAAAATAATGAAAATAAAAAGCGTTCTTATATAACACTATGGCATGCCAGGCAATGTTCTCAAATTTTTTTCTAAGTACTATCATATATAGTTTTTCAAATATAAATATATAGTTGTGACTAACAAACATTTTGTATATTTATTTTGTATAATATGTTGTTTTAAAATAGTTATACATTGTGGAATGGCTAAATTGAGGTAATTAACATATACATTAGTTCACATACTTTTCTTTGTGGTGAGAACACTTAAAATCTACCCTTTTAGCAATTTTCAAGAGTACAATACATTGTTATTAAATATAGTCACCATGTTGTACAATAGATCTCTTGAACTAACTTCTTTTGTTTAATTGAAACTTTCTATCCTTTGATCAACATGTTCCCACTCCCTAGCCTCTGGTAACCATCATTGTACTCTCTGCTTCTATGAGTTTGACCTTTTAGATTCCACATATAATTGACATCATATGGTACTTGTCTTTCCGTGCTTGGCTCATTTCACTTAACATAATGTCCTCTGGTTCATCCATGTTATTACAAATGACAGGATTTCCTTCTTCTTTTTTTTTTTTTTTTTGAGATGGACTCTTGCTCTATCGCCAGGGAGGAGTGCAGCGGCATGATCTTGGCTCACTGCAACCTCTGCCTCCAGGGTTCAAGCAATTTTCCTTTCTCAGCCTCCTGAGTAGCTGGCACTACAGGTGCATGCTACCGTGCCTGGCTAATTTTTGTATTTTTAGTAGAGATGGGGTTTCACCATATTGGCCAGGATGGTCTCCATCTCTTGACCTCATTATCTGCCTGCCTTAGCCTCCCAAAGTCCTGGGATTACAGGCAGGATTTCCTTCTTTTTTAAGGCTGAGTATAATTCCATTGTGTATACGTATATATGACATTTCTTTTATCCATTCATTCGTTGATGGACACTTAGGTTAGATTCCTGATATGGTCAGGCTTTGTGTCTCCACCCAACTCTCCTCTTGAATTATAATCCCTATGATCCCCATGTGTCAAGAGAGAAACCAGCTGGAGGTAACTGAATCATAGGGGTAGTTTCCCCCAAGCTATTCTTGTGATAGTGGGTTCTCATGAGATCTGTTGGTTTCATAAAGGGCTCTTCTCCCCTTTGCTCAGCACTTATCCTTCCTGCTGCCTTGTGAAGAAGGTGCTTTGCTTCCTCTTTGCCTTCTGCCATGATTGTAAGTTTCCTGAGGTCTCTCCAGCAATGCTGAACTGTGAGTCAGTTAAACTTTCCTTTATAAATTACTCAGTCTCAGGTAGCTCTTTATAGCAATATGAACGCAGACTAATGTAATTCCCATGTCTTGGCTATTATGAATAATGCTGCAATGAACATGGGAGTACAAATATGTCTTTGACATACCAGATAGTATTATTATTCCCACTTTATAGATGAGGGATCTGAGGAACAAAGAGACTATGCAATCGCTCAAGGACACCCAGGTAGGAAGTGGGATAACGAGAAATTACATCCAGGCAATCTAACTTCAGATTTTCTTTGTTTTTTAAAAGTTAAATATTTCAATATTTGTTAAAGATGATGTAAAGCTAACAGACATTAAATAAATATCTATATCTATATCTATATTTCATACCAATCCTGAACCTGTGCTTTTCATAATTTTCTTTGTCTTGATTCCTGACAGGAAAGTGCCCTTTAATTTGTCCTTGTTAAAACTTGCTTTTGATTTGAGTATTGAGACAAAGCCATGAGCAGCAATGGACCAGGAGCAGCAATTCCATTTTGTAAAGATATTTTAATAAATAATATGTCCTATTCTGTTCATGTCAACTGTGACACATTTCAAAGATTAGTTGGTAGAAATTGGTTTTTAAAAATACATATCAAAAGCCTATCGTTTTATTTTTATATATCTATACTCATATGCACATGGAATTGCCAGTGAAATAAAACCTTCATTGGCAGTTAATGAAGGTTTTATTTCATGCGCATGGTATATAAGCAGGATCATAATACAAACATACTAACTTGAATGATGTATGAGTTAGGACTCTCTTGGTTGCATGTTGCAAAAACCCAAATCGGTATAAAGTAAATAGATACTTCTCGTGGGGAGGAGCTTCTAAGGTACAGTCAGAGGAATGAGTGATCAGAGAAGGACTATTATACAACAAATTTTCCAGAAAATATGTTTTAAAATGTTAGAACTTTTCATCACTTTTCTCTGTACCACTCAGTTTATCTGCATCAGTATTTTTCTCTCAGCAAACTGGAATCCTTTCACTGTTCTGTCTGGTAGGGCTACTGACAGCTTCCAAACTTAACATATAAAAGCTTCAGGTACTACAAAGAGGCAAGGTGAGTCTCTTGGAAAGGAACTCATTGACCCAGTTGGGTCAGCTGCCAACTCCTGCATCAATTAATGGTGGCATAGTAGTTCTTATAGAAACCACAAGATAGAATGTGAGTCCATGTTGAAGGTAAAGGACAGTTTCTAGAAGAAAGTTTTGGAATGATATTTTAGAAGAATAGGATGGTGTCAGAAAATAAAAAAATAGCTTTCTATTTTAGAAATGAAAGATAAATACCAATATAAGGAAAATATTAATGAAAATATGACTGTGACATTGTAATTTTATCTGCTTTATTAAGGTATAATTACAAAAAGTAAAAGTAAGCATTTTAAGTTTAGTTTGATGAATTTTGATAAATTTATATACTTGAGTTTCAATCACTACAATCATGACGTAGACTATTTCAGCATCCCCAAAATTTCTCTAGTGCCTCTTTGCAGTCAATCTCTTTTTATTTACTTCCTTGTTCCTGACAACCACTGATCTGCTTTCTATTATTAAAGCTTTGTTTTTTTCTAGGATTTCATAGAAATGAAGTCATACAGTGTGTAGTCTTTTTTGACTGGCTTTATTCACTTAGTATAATCCTTTGAGTTGCATCCACATTGTTGTGTTGCATTAGCAGTTCTTTCTTTTTTTTTTTCGAGACAGAGTCTTACTCTGTTGCCTAAGCTGGAGTGCAGTGGCACAATCTTGGCTCACTATAGCCTCTGCCTCCTGGGCTCAAGTCATCCTCCTACATCAGCCTCCCAAGAAGCTGGGACTACAGGTGTCACACCCCAGTCATTTTTGTATTTTTTGTAGAGACAGGGTTTCGCCATATTGCGCAGGCTGGTCTTGAACTCCCAGACTCAATCTATTGACTCACCTTGGTCTCCCAAAATGTTGAGAATACAGGCATGAGCCACCATGCCCAGCCCCTTTCCTTTTTATTGTTGAAAATATTCTATTATATGTATATAATAAATTATTTGTTCATTCATCAATTGATGGATTTCTAGTTGTTTACTGCTAGAGTGTAATTGATATTTGTATATTGGTCTTGTAATACACATCTTATTAGTTATGAGTTTTTTTGTAGATTTCTTCCTACATAGATAATCATGCCATCTGCAAATAAAGCTGATGTAGTTCTTCCTTTTCAATCTGTATGTCTTCTATTTTTTTTTAGTTCTCTTATTGCCTAGGCTAGTTCCTCTAGTACAATGCTGAATATAAATGGTGACAGTGGACATTCTTATTTCCAGTCTCAAGAGGAAAGTATACAGCTTTCTACCATTAAGAATAATGTCAATCAGTTTTTTTTAAATAGACACTCTTTATCAGGTTGACAAAATTCCCTTCTTTTCCTAATTTGCTGAGAGTTTTTTTTTATCAGTGGATATTGAATTTTGTGAAATGCATTTTCTGCATCTATCAAGATGATTTTATGGTTTTTCTTCTTTACTCACTAATTATGATGAATTATATTTATTGATTAAAAAAGTTAAACCATATCTGGGATAAACATCACTTGGTCATAGCATATTATTCTTTTTATATATTGTTGTATCCATTTTGTTAATATTTTATTAATGATTTTGTGTCTATTTTCATGAGAGATATTGGTCTATAGTTTCTTTTTTGTTCAATGTGCTAAGATTCTGATTGTTATTGCACTGAATCTGTAGTCAGTTTGGGGAGAACTGACATCTTGGTCTAGTTTTGCTAACAAGCTATTGGTTTCTTCTCAAAATGGATTAGGAAGTATTCTCTTTTTTGTTTTTAAATGAGTTAGTGTGGAATTAGTATTACTTATCCTTTAATTGTTTTGTAGAAAGGAGTCCTATTTGAGGAAAGGGTTTTAACTACAAATTCAATTACTTTAACTGATATAAGGCTATTTAGGTTAAACATCTCTTCTCTAGTGGCTCTGGTAGTTTGTATTTTTCAGTGATTTTGTTGTTATTGAAGCTAAGTTGTTGAATTCATTAGTGTAAGTTGTTTATAATATTACTTTATTATTTTAATGTTTGTAGAGTCTCCAGTAATATTCCCTTTTTCATTTCCGATATTTGAAAATTGGTGTCTTTTCTTTTTTCTTGATTAGTCTAACTAGAGGTTTATCCATTTTATTATTTTAAAAAATCAACTTTTAATTATAACTTTAATACAGTTAAAAAAGTTGAGACTTTTGTAATTAAAATTGCAATAGAAATATAGACACTTATGGATTAAAAAGTTTATAGAATGATGGTTCTGAACTAGAGCAATACATATGTAATTTATTATTTTTTCTCCTGTTTTTATAGATCAAAGGTAACACTGCTTTCTTCAAAGTTTTTTTTTTTTAACCATTTGCTAACATATTTATAAAATATAGAAATAAACTTCTATATTGTCATTCTATATATCTGACAAGGTTAACTTTTTACAATTTTCACACTTTTACTGTAGCAATCATAGTGAAATATTTCCTCTTCTTGTACAAAATGTGACATTCTCCATCTTCAAATTTCAAACCAAGATTGATGGACTCCCATGAAAAATCTGTGCCTCAAATAATTCAACATATTCTTCCAACCTCTGACAAAATCTTTGACCCATTTTATTTTTTCAAAATCAATTTCATAGTGATGTGTTAATATGTGCATCTGTGTGTGTGTGTGTGTGTGTGTGTGTGTGTGTGTCTATGTTCATTAACAGGCATACATGCATATGTAAAACTGAAGAAACAAGGTTTTTCCCCAAGAGTAGCCTCATCCTGGAGAAAATAAGGGATTCTTATAAGAGCTTTTACAAGTAGTAATATCAAGGTAGTATTTTAGTCTCTTGGTTAAGAACAGACAGATATTTATAGACTATCACTTTCAGCGAGGCCCTTGGCAGGCCAAGGGGACATATGCCAAAGAGGGGTAGAGGAGAGTAAAAGGGATAAATACAATTCTTCATAATAATGCAAATCAGTAACCCCATGGTGAGAAGGAGCTTTCAAATGAAGAAAACTCCTTTTGCTCCTTGTTACAGGATTAGGCCATACTGTCTTTAAAAATTAATATTTTCCTTTGAAAGATGTGTTTCTATGTGGTGTGCATGTGTGTGTGTGTGTGTGTGAGTGTGTGTGTGAATGTGTGTGTGTGTATGCATGCATGTGTATTTGTAACATGCATTGGGAGGGAACGGCATACAAAACTAAACCTGGAGAGCCTATACTGATCCTGGATTGTTCTGGGGGATTTGGGTTGTCAAAGATCACCACAAAGTATCCTGTTAGAGGCTCAGGGCTTTTTTTTTTTTTTAAACTGAACTCACTGGCAAAAATGAACTTCTTGAGGGAAAAGCATGGATGATAGAATGGTATCACCTCTGGTGAGTGTTAGTTAGAAGTTTCTTGAACGCTGGAGAGAGTAGAAGGAAGGATAAATTCTTGACAGTAGCACAGACTGTACAACAAGGCATCAAGATGGAGAACTAGGGACATCATGAATACATAACATTTCTTACTTTTTCCTGGTACTACGGGAGAAGTCATGTTTATCATTAACTATACATGGTTTCAATATTACCTTGAATTGTCTTTAATCAACTTCAGGAAATTTGGGATCATTCATTCATTTGTATGTAGTGAATTTTTGTGTAGAGAACAAATAGAGGTGCTCAAATGGAATTTTGGTCTGTCCCCAGTTTAGCCACGGGTAGGGTCCCTGTAGATAGGGTAGCAGCTGTCAAGGATGTGTGTTCAGGAAATCCAGGCAGCAGGAGAGTGAGCAGTGGTTCATGGCATAGTTGTAGTCACAGAAGGGCACGTGACTGAGTGACAAAATTCAGCTTGGACAACTCACGAGGACTCTAAGAACCTCATCTTCTCTAGTCCTCTTTTCATGGGTAGACCTGTGAGTAGCAGCAGGTGGGAAGATTCACTCTTCATTTCCCCACCCACCCACCCACACACCTCTCACATACATTTATACTGAACTGTGTACTTGACTGTATATCCCTTCTGTTGGATTATAAAATACTTAAAGACAGAGCCTGTATCTTTTATTTAATATGCAATATTTTATCTGAAATTTAATATTTAATATTAATATTTTATGCAGTTCCATATATTCTGATGTATCTTAATAAATACTTGTTTATTGAGTAACTTTTTAAAATTATATTTAAGGAATTGTTTAGGTCATTTCTCTTCAGGGTTCCTTCCTCTTCCTCCCTCCCTTCTTTCATTCTTTCTTTCCTTCTTTCCTCCCTCCCTCCCTTACCACCCCCTTTCTTTTCTTTCTAACTTTTTTGTTTATAAGAGTTTAATGTTGGTTTAGGTCATAATTTATAGAATTTACTTTGTATTTCTTTTTTGGTTTCTATGTCCTAGCAAAGGATAGCATTTTAAAAGTCTTTTTCCAGAGGTTGTAGTTATGTTATTTTCAAGTTCATCCCTTGATTCAAGTAAGTAGGATTGCCTTTAAATAGGCTATTATTTGATATCTGCCAAAGGCATTGAAGAGTCTTAAAATTACAGCCCTGTAAACTCTCTTGCTTGATATTATACCAATGTTAATCCACAGAAAGTCAAAGGTTTTTCACTTGTAAATTTGATTTTAAATGAATTTTTATTGAACCCACCCCACCCCCAATTTCTTGGCTTATGAATCCTCTTATGAACCTGTCTGTCTTAGCAAAAAAATAAGAACAGTGCTCTAGAACTGCAGCAGTTTATTGTATGTTTTTTCAATTGTATTTTTGCCCTGTCTGTTAGGGATCATGAACTATAGTATTCATTACTTGTATGGTTTGATACTTTTATGAAATAAAACCTTTTAAAGGTAAAATTTGCAGAATATTTTAAAATGTCAGTATAATAATATTCTTACTATATTCTCTTCTAACAATGTATATGGTTGGTGTGGGCACAAAAAAAGAGTGGGAAAAATTCTTATGTCAGTGCTGGGTCAGTAACAGTGGAGGATAATAGGAAGGCAATGGGACAGTATCAGGTTCAGGCCTTTGCAAGTTAAATGAAATCTTGATCACTGTTAAAGGGAATTTCAGTCTTGGAGACTAGTGTCTGGAACCTACACGTTGGGGAGATAATACTTGGGTTGTGGCCGTGTGTGTGTGGTTTCAATATACGGGTGTAGAAAAAAGTCCTGAGAGAGATGGAAATGGTTGTTCTACAGGCTGTAAGCAATGGGAAGTCCAGTGACCTTACTTGGAGAGGAATGAGAGAGGGGGAGCAATGGAAAGGGAATTTCTCTACTAGAATATGTGTCTCACTCTGATAATTACATATCCAAAAATGTCCATTATTGGAATATCTATCCATCATATGCATGCATTCACATCAATATTATCCATTCATCCATCCACCCATCTATCCCTCCATCCATCCATTCATTCACTTATCCATTTTCTGTTCATTCACTGATCCAAATGCTGGGAAATTACATGACAACTTTTTACTGTTAATCTCCAGAATGATTTGTTATTCCAGGTTGATTACATTCTGCTTTTCCCTTCTCAAGTTTTTGTGTTTTTTCATTTTAACATTTAAAAATATATGTCTTTAAGCTTATAAAATAAATACATGTTTAAAACCAAGGAAATGCAAAATAGTTTAAAGAATATTGAGAAGAAACTAGGGGAAAGAATTACTACAAATCCACTACACAAACAAAAACACTGCTAACATTTTCATTTAGTGTTTCTCTTTTTAAATGAGTTAGAAAGTTGCAATCAAATCAAAACCACAGTGAGATATCATCCCACCCTTGTTAGAATGGCTATTATAAAAAATAGCAAATGCTTATGAGGATATAGAGAAAAAAAAGAACTACCATAAGATCCAGCAACCCCACTGCTGAGAGTATATATACAAAGGAAAGGAAATCAGTATTTCAAAGGGATACCTGTACCCCATGTTTATTGAAGCACTATCTACAAATAAGCAAGATATAGAATCAACTTAAATGTCCATCAGCAGATAAATGGATAAAGAAAATGTGGTATATATACACAATGGAATGCTATTCAGCCATAAAAAAGAATCAGATCTGGTCCTTTGCAGCAATGTGGATGAGTCTAAGGGACATTATGTTAAGTGAAGTAAGTCAGGTACAGAAAGACAGAAGCCACATGTTTTCACTCATATGTAGGAGCTAAAAAATTCCTGATCTCATAGAGGTAGAGAATAGAATGATAGACACCAGAGCCTGGGAAGGGTATGTGGGTGGGGTGCAGAAGTGTGAAAAAGAGAGATTGGTAGGGGTAAAAATCTGCATTTATATAAAAAGCAATTCATAAACTGATAAACTTTCTGTGCGTTCTTGAGATCCCGTATAGCTGATTTAAGCAGAAAAAAAAAAAGTTTAGTACTGGGCTGCTCTTTTAGCAACTCCACAGCTCCCATCAGGCACAGGTACTACAAAGTGTACCAGTGAACTTCTGTCAGTGCTGCGTCTGACAGCTAGATGTGTCTGCTCTCACCTCAGCGGATAGAACATGTCCTGTGAAATGTCTGCTTTTTCACATTGCATTTGAATAGAATATTTGCAAGGGTGATTCTGGTATCATAGCCAAATCATCCTTGTACCCTGACTGCAGGAGAAACTGGGAAAATAAGTTCCTGGCATAGACTCAAAATGTGTCAAATTCTTCAGATAGAAAGTACTAGTACTTTAAAAAGTACTAGTGACCCCAAAGCATGAAAAATGTCCACCAAAATTTTCCCTTCACTGTCCTATGTCTATTGTCCTCCTTTCTCTCTCTCTTTTTTTTTAAGACTTGTAACCAATATCAACAATAACAAAAACTAAGTGTTCTAATCTGAGTTAGTGCAACAAACTCCCAAACAAATCTGATACACCTTTTCTCCAAAAGGAAGACGGTATAAAATTCATTGGTTTTCACGTCCAGTTCCATGTCCAGCATCTTTAGCTGGTGATCATTTCTCCTCTACTTTCATCGTGATCCTGTGTTGATTTTCTATTTTTATTTTTATTTTTCGAGGGGGAGTCTTGCTCCATAACCCAGGCTGGAGCACAGTGGCACGACCTTGGCTCACTGCAACCTCTACCTTCCAGGTTCAAGCAATTCTCCTGCCTCAGCCTCTCTAGTAGCTGGGATTTCAGGTGCATGCCATCACCCCTGATAATTTTTGTATTTTTAGTTGGTGCAGGGTTTTACCATGTTGGCCAGGCTAGTCTTGTATCCTGACCTCAATGATCTATGTGCCTCGGCCTCCCAGAGTGCTGGGATTACAGGCATGAGTCAGGGCACCTGGCCCTGTGTTGATTTTCTGTACCATATGGACTAAATCGTAAAGTAAAAACCAATGATATGCTTCACAAAAAAGAGCAGAAAAAAGTGAATAGAAGATAATTAAAAAAGATTATAGCTATAAACATTAAAATAAATAGAAATTTTGGATGTGTACTGTAGTCCTCATTTCTGCAGAAAGATTATGTGGCAATGGTTATTTTGGTCTCCCTCTTCCTATCATGTCTGATTTTTAAATTAACGGTCAATAGCACCAATACCACTTTTTTTCCAATATTATTAAAATATAGGACTAAGCCTTTTTCGTATGCAGAATGTAACTAATCTGAACCAGTTTTGAGATTTTGTATCCTGGTGATGTATACAGACTTCTCCTGCATTTGAATATTTTATGACATAAGTATTTCAGAAGATTTAGAAATATCTACTCCCTTTAATTGCCGTCCTAGTGTGTGACTATCTTCTACACTTAAAAAATAACTTTTATTTTTATTGCAGCATCATGTGCATTCTTTGAAGATAGTGTTGTAACCGTTAAGAATTCAAATTTAAGTTAAAATTAAACCTGTTCTGGTGTTATGAACTTAAAAAAACCTCAACTGAGGATGATAATCAGACAGCAGATTATATGGATGGCTTAGAACACTTGGGACTATTTTAATTTATTCATCTGGGTGATAACAGGTACATTTTCTTAAAATTAGATTATGAAACTCATGCCAGTTTTAGGCGTTTTTAAATGTAGAAAACATGCATCTTATTATGCAGTAGTCCCCTCTTATCCATGGTTTTGCTTCCCACAGTTTCAGTTACGGTATACTACAATAAGATACTTTGGGAGAAAGAGAAAGAGAGATCACATTCACATAATCTTCATTATACTATATTGTTATAATTGTTTTATTTCAATATTAGTGTTGTTAATCTCTTACAGTGCCCGATTTATAAATTAAACTTCAAGTATGTGTATATATAAAAAAAATTATATATAGGGTTTGGTGCTACCTGCAGGCATTTGCTGGGGGTCTTGGGACATAACCCTCGTGGGTAAGGAGGCACTATGGTAATACAAACCAGATAACTGAGGAGTCATAGCTCTGAAATTAATGAATGTTAGTATGCCTCTCCCATCTATACCTTTACCGAAGCTTCCTTTTAGAATAAAAGGGCCTAAAGCAAACATGAGACTTAATTTTCAAAATAAAAACTTACTCCTGCCCTGAAAATAGACCCATAAGAAAGATAAAAAGAGAGCTTGTGAAGTGTAAACCTAAATCATTCCGTGTTTGTGAAGGGAACTTTCAGCAGTTGAACCAAAAAAAGTTCATGAAGCGCAGCATAGTGTAGTGGAAAAAGATCAGGGGCAATGAAAGGAGAGAGACACACACCTCTATCCTCACCCCACTATTTAATAGCTACATGGCCTCGGATAAAGCATTTGACTGCTCTAAGACAGCCCTACCTTTTTTATTCTTTTCTTTTTTAGAGATAGGGCCTTGCTCTGTTGCCCACACTAGAGTGCAGTGGTGTGATCATAGCTCACTGTAAACTTGAACTCCTGGGCTCAAGGGATCCTCTCTCCTCAGTCTACTGTGGAGCTGGGACTACAGGTGCCATGCCCAGCTAATTTTTATTTTTTTTTGTAGAGATGGGGTCTTGCTATGTTGCCCAGGCTTGTCTTGAACTCCTGGCCTCAAGCCATCCTCTCATCCTCTACTTCCCAAGGTGTTGGGATTACAGTGTGTGCCGCTGAGCCCAGTCTGGTTTCTTTATTTATAAGATGAAATCATTTTACCTTGTTTATTGGTGAGTCACACGCATAGGAGGTAATTATATATGTCAGGTGCCAAGAACAGTGCCAGGAACCTGACATATACTTGGATAAAATAGCAGTTGAATTAACTTACCTCCTGGCTCCTCATTTCCTCATCTGTTGGTCTTAAAATCTCTGTCTTCCAGAGCTGTTGTGAGGACAAGAGAGAACTACTGTAGGGTGTGTATTGAGTGTTTAGCCTTTAGTAAATAGCAGTTATTATTATATTGTTGTTTTCCAGATAGCCTCTGGATAAGGAAAAAAATGCCACTTCTTTTTGGTCTAAACTTGAAGTGTTAATCATTTATTGCATTGATGTTATAAAATTGACGTCATCAAAGTTAGCCAGAATATAGGATAGTCAACTGAGAAGGGGCAAGGCAAAATGGAGGTGCTGACCTTTACGGAGGGTTAACATACCAAGCTGGAGACAGGGAAGAATCATGCTGTGGAGGTGTGAGAGTTCAGTCAGGCTTGTGAGAAAAGTTTTTTTTTTTTATTTAAATTTTTTATTTTATTTTATTTATTTTATATATATATTTATACTTTAAGTTCTAGGGTACATGTGTACAACATGCAGGTTTTTACGTATGTATACATGTGCCATGTTGGTGTGCTGTACCCATTAACTTGTCATTTACATTAGGTATATCTCCTAATGCTATCCCTCCCCACTCCCCCCATTCCACAGCAGGCCCCGGAGTGTGATGTTCCCCTTCCTGTGTCCATGAGTTCTCATTGTTCAATTCCCACCTATGAGTGAGAACATGTGGTGTTTATTTTTTTGTTCTATTATAGTTTGCTGAGAATGATGGTTTCCAGCTTCATCCATGTCCCTACAAAGGACATGAACTCATCATTTTTTATGGCTGCATACTATTCCATGGTGTATATGTGCCACACTTTCTTAATCCAGTCTATCATTGTTGGACATTTGGGTTGGTTCCAAGTCAAAGATAGTTAAATAGGAACAAACCTTCCTGGAAGGCCGGGGGTTTCATAAGCTCCAATAATAGATTTGGCTGAAGGCAGCCTAATTTTTACCTTGAGTAAATAACTTAGAGTAGGAACAAAGGAATGTAAGGGAGTTTATCTAAATAGCTTGTTTACTCATGTGGTCCTAAAACTAACCTTTGATCAATTGTGGGCAAGATGGCTCTCTCAAGGGGAAGGTGACCAGGTTAATTACCCTCCAGTGTTGTTGACTGAAAACCTTTGTGATTTAATGTATGCTGAATAAATGCCGGTAGGGCCAGCTAGTCAGGGCTGTTGCTGCTACAACTCTTTTGGTCAGCAGCCTGGTCCCCTGGCCCGCTCTTTCACTGAATATCGGTGTTTGACTATGTTATTCATCCGTTGTGCAGCTGGGGTCTGAGGGACAGAACCTGGCATGGAGGCACAGTGGACCATGGTATTTGGTGAATTGCTTACTGAGTGGTAAGATAAAACCAATAATTCATAGAGTAGGCTCCGATGATGAGATGAATAACCACCTTAGTCTGAGAGAATAACTTAAGGTTTAAGACATAATTGGGTCAAATTCCTACAGAAATTCTAGCCTGCCCTATGGCCTTTTATTTTTCGCAAGAGAGTGACAAAGGGTGACACGATAACTTTCCCAGCTGACTCAGATGCCTTGTGTGTTAGCAGCTGTTATTTCTAATGAGGAAATTATTCATAGGCTTTTCTGAAAGTGTGGGGTGTATAAGCATATTCACAATCTCTGGCCTCCACAGAAGCATTTATTATCAAAAAGAGAACAAATTCCAATCAAGCAACAACAGGTGATCTTTCCAAATACAGTGCCCTCTGTCATTATATCCCCACTTCCAGCCCGAGTGCTTCTCCTTGGGGAGAGACTCAGGTGATGTATTTTTGCTGCAGAAGGGGTCACCCATTTTATAAGTCAGGTTCTTTTAGTTCAATTCAATTTGAATTAACTAGGCCAAGAGGTGAATTTATGCGCTCATAAAACTGGGAAGGGCAGGAGTGTAACTGGATGCCCAGACCAGAAGCTATGCCACACCAACTTTCTTTCTTTCTTTTTTTTTCTTTTGAGATGGAGTTTTGCTCTTGTCGCCCAGGCTGGAGTGTAATGGCGCCATCTTAGCTCACTGCAACCTCTACCTCCTGGGTTCAAGCAATTCTCCTGTCTCAGCCTCCTGTGTAGCTGGGATTACAGGCACTCGCCACCATGCCTGGCTAATTTTTGTAATTTTAGTAGAGACAGGGTTTCACCATGTTGGGCAGGCTGGTCTTGAACTCCTGACCTCAGGTGATCCACCCACCTCAGCCTCCTAAAGTGCTGGGATTACAGGCATGAGCCACTGCACCCAGCCCCAACTTTCTCTTTCAACATTTGTCTTTGTTTCTCTATACTTGTTGATTTCATTCTTTTCCACTGCAAAGAGGTGAAAGCCAGGTAAAGCACATCCCTTTGTTTCCAATTTGAAAAGTCCTTGGGCTGGATTCTGGTTTCTTTCACAAACTTAGCCATTAATCATGAAGATGAGGTTAGTTCCTGCTATGGTATGAAAGTTTGTGCCTCCTGCAAAATTCCTATCTTGAAGCCTAATCACTAACATGATGGTATTAGAAATGGGGCTTTCTGGAGTTCATTAGGTCATAAAGGCTCTGCACCTCCTGAATGGGACTAATGGCCTTATGAAAGAGGCCCCAGAGAGCTTTCTTGTCCATCTGCCAGGTGAGGACAAAGAAACAAGTCACCATCTATGAAACAGCCATCACTAGACAATCTGCTGGTGCCTTGATCTTGGGCTTCTCAGCCTCCAGAAATGTGAGCAACAAACTTGTTTATAAACTACCCAGTCTAAGTAGTTCCCATTTAGATTGCAGGTTGTGGAAGATGATATTACTCAAAAGAAGGGAATGGGGCACTGGTAGACATTCCTCAGAAATGGCCCCTGAGGGATTATGTGGGCTGAGTAATCTGCCTCCACAGTCAATGGTTACCACCTTGTACCTGTGACTTCTTATTTCCTGTACATTCTATTAGAGATGAGTCTTATGACTCTTGTACTTGTTCAAGCAAATATTTTTTGGACACTTACTGTGTACTTAGCTTTGGGAGGGCTTTGGAGATGCAAAAATTGGTTTGACATGGTCTCCATCTACAGAGATACACACACATCTTCTCATAACCCAGGAAGTGCAGGAATTACGCAACCATTACTGCAAGGCTCTGACTAATATTTTGAAATTTAACTGTGCAATTAAACTATTCTAATCATAGCTTTAATTTATAACGATTTTCCTTTCTGTGTTTTTTTTCATCTAGTTTCTTTACAGATCAAATTGAACTCAACTGAGCTTATAGCTGTGAAAGCTGAGTGTTTGGTTGAATTCTCTTTTCGCATAGCCTCAAGAAGCCGTGTAGTACATGTAGTACTTTGTGGGCTAGTTTCCCTGGTTACACTTGCGCATTTTGCCAAACCCTCAGAAAGATGTGATCTCTAATTAACCTTACAATTAAAGGGCCAACAGCAAGGATTTCATAACAACTCAGAAGGAGAGGCAGAAAATATTCTGAAAAATGTAAATCTAAGGTGACACTTGTAAATTCATTGAGATAGTACAATATTATGGGATTTCAAAAGGACAAGAAACAACAAAGCACCAATATTAGAATGGCAATTGGCTATATATTTTTTTCAGCTCAATCCTCGCATCTAAAAACTCTGAAGAAATTTTTTTAAGAAGGTTTAAAAATGTATTTAGCCCAACATCTTTTACAGTAGATGTTAAGTAGTACATTGAAAATGGAATCTACCCTCAAAGAATTATCAATTGCCTATTTTGACTGGTCCCTTTTTCCTGTCTTGGGAATTCATTTCATTATGGTTTTACAAAACTATGTTATTCTCTGAAGCCAAAACGAATACTTTTTCATGCATGACTCATCATTTTGAATTATAAAATTGGATGGATGTGGTACTTTAATCCTCCAGTTTATATTGCACATTTTTTTTTTTTTTTTTTTTTGCCAAAACAGGGGAATAACTCGCAACTAATGGTATCATTGACTCCAATACATGGAATTTTTGTGGATGGATTTAAATATTTACTTTCATGACCAAATGAAAGAATGGACAATCAGGCATTTGAAACCTACAAGAAAAGAAGGAAGGAAAGTTCTCTTGATAGGGAACCCTGGGAAAGTTAACAACCTAGACTTGGGAATAGATGCTGTGAAGAAATGAATTCATATATATATGAATTCATTTATATATATTTATATTATATATTATATATATTTATATAGAAATATAATATATTATATGTATTATATATTGTATATTATATAATGTATATTATATATAATATATGTTGTATAT
>NW_026652276.1:59048274-59074486 GCF_009828535.3 Hylobates moloch | reverse complement strand
ATATAACATATAATATATAATATAACATATAATATATAATATAACATAATATATAATATATATTATATAAATATTTAAAAGGAAAGCAAAAACATATTCAGACATTTTCTTATAGTGTATCAAACATTCTAGACTGAAATTAGCCTGCATCTCCCCTTTATACCTGACTTTTTTTCTTTTTATCTTTTACGTGGCCTTCCTGTTCTTTTGGTTGTTTCTGAGTTAGCTGAGCATAAATACCTAGGAAGTGAAATCTCTGAAGGATTTATTCCTATGAAAAGCCAAGATTAAAGTAGATTCTTTATGCTTTCAAATTAGTTGACCTCTTTAATATGTTGCCAGTACAACAAATTTATTCAGCCTCTATAGATTCTTCATGGCTTCCTCATTTCTTTCCCCTTTCCCAACATAACTTGTGTTTCATGGTGAATGAAACCTTGGTTTCAGCAATTTCAAAATAACTTCACCTTATCCACATGATTTTAGGGATCAGAGACGAGGCCAGATTAAATATTAACCTTCAGATGCATTGTTCATGCTGACACTCAGACAAATCTGACTTTTCTGGGCTGATGTTCGGCAGTGGGTCCTTTTTCTTTTAGCTCTAAGATAGAAATTATGGAATATATTCAAAATTAAGGTTTGCTTTGTGTGAAATTAAATATAAAATGAACCCTGGAAATTTGGCAAGGTATTCTTTTTTATTAAGCAAGTGAAGAAAACTCTCATTACAAACTTGGGGGCATTTTGTTCTTTTTTTCTTCTTATGCCTTTGTGCCACTCTGTCTTTTACTAGCTTTTTTTTTTTTTTCCTAGTGACTGGTACAAGGGAGCAGGTGTTCCTAACAGTAAATTCTACATCGCTGATGGGGTGGTTAGTTTCTCTGAGATTTTTTGACATCTTTGTAGATCGTCTCATAGCTATAGGACTTTTTTTTCCCACTCTGATACATGGATTGTGAAACCACTGTGTCAACTCTATTTAATACCTGCTGGTTATTGCGGCTTGTAGAAAACTATGTTGTGACCACTGTGTACAGATTGCAGTAGTGACTTATATTCTACTCACAGCTAGAATTGCATATTATGTTTGACCAAAATAAGTAGAGTTAAGATCATGGTTAGTAGTTAAATTATTTTTTAATTCTTCCACTGTAAGTCACTTGTGAGAGGAACACTGGACATATACCCTTCATTTAAAAAATGGTATTTTATTCTTCCTAGAAGCATATAAATTTGCTTTCTCCTACAGAGCTCAAAGATTATACCAAATTATCATCATTTATCCTGAGGTAAGAGTAGTGTTATCTTTATTTTTTATTTTATTTTACTGTTTTTATTTTTTTTCTTTGAGACGGAGTCTTGCTCTGTCGCCCAGCCTGGAGTGCAGTGGTGCCATTTCGGCTCACTGCAAGCTCTGCCTCCTGGGTTCATGCCATTCTCCTGCCTCAGTCTCTCGAGCAGCTGGGACTACAGGTGCCCGCCACCACGCTTAGCTAATTTTTTGTATTTTTAGTAGATACAGGGTTTCACCGTGTTAGCCAGGATGGTCTTGATCTCCTGACCTCATGATCTACCTGACTTGGCCTCCCAAAGTGCTGGGATTACAGGCATGAGCCACCGCGCTGGCCTGTGTTACCTCTATTTTAATCACTGGCAGAGCTGAGGACCAGAGCTTTGGCAACATTTCTAGAATTTTTATTTCGTGTACCACTGGGGCTTCTAGATAGGTTTTTGTCTAGTTTACTTTTTCTCCCTTTTACGTAATATATGATTTTTTTTTTTTTGTAGAAAAAATATCTGCCTTTTTCTTCGAAGAATGAGATAGTAAAAATTTAAGTTTAGTAAACTGGCAGACTGACAATTTTAAATCTCTCGTTGGACTATATAATCCTTTTTGTTGGTATTGGGGCTCAGAACATGATCCCCACAGTGCATCGGCAAACTGAGTACTTTGAACTGAAGGAGATGGGAACAGCTTCAGAAGCAAGGTCTTTCTGACCTTCTGCCCTCCTGTCTTCCATTGCTCTTTCTCCCACTGAAGTGAGTTATAGAAACCAGTATCCTTTTTCCCCAGAAGGAGTCATAGAAACTAGATTCTCTTTCCTAGGGAGAAAGGAGACTCTCTCTTTCCTAGGGAGAAAGGAGAAACTAGACTCTCTTCAAGGATCTAGGGAGAAAAGAGAAGGGAGTGACCTCTCTAGGTTTTCTGGCTTGTTTAAGTGTCCTACCCCACATCCTGGAGGAAGGAATGCTACACGGAGAGATCAAGAAGAATCTCAGCTGACCAGACCTTATAGACCATACCCTCTGTCGAATCACATTCCTACATGGCTGTCCATTCTTCATCAAATCTACACATAAAAATAAAAACTTTATTTCTGAAGTCTCCCACATCATGTAAAACTTTGATTAAATAAATTTGTTTTGTCTATTGCTATATAAATGTTGGCCGTAATGGGTGAGGAAAGGTAGCATGCATTTTTGCCCCAATATTGGCATTTTTCTTCACTTTCAAAGACAGGCACTATTGTATCTCTGTTTTCTTAGGCTTTGGGCACTGTCACAATACAGGCTTATCTTGTTTTATTGCACTTTGAAAATATTGCATTTTTTACAAACTGAAGGTTTGTGGCAACCCTACATCAAGCAAGTCTATTGGTGATATTTTTCTAATAGCATGTGCTCGCTTTGTGTCTCTGTGTCACGTTTTGGTATGCCTCATAATATTTCAAATATTTTCGTTATTATCATACCAATTATGGTGATCTGTGATGAGTGATCTTTGATGATACTATTGTCATCATTTAGGGGCACCATGAATTGTGCCTATAAAAGATGGTGAACTTAATTGATAAATGTTTTGTGTGTTCTGACTGCTCCACCCATCGGCCGTTTCCCATTCTTTCCCCTCAGGCCTCCCTATTCCTTGAGACACATAGTGTAAAATTAGGCTAATTCATAACCCTACCATGACTCCAAGTGTTTAAGTGAAAGAAGAGTTGCAAATCTCTCACCTTAAATCAAAAGCTACAAAGGATTAAGTTTAATGAGAAAGGCAAGTGGAAAGCTGAGATAGGCCAGAAGCTAGGTGTCTTGAGACAGTTAACCAAGTTGTGAATACAAAGAGTTCTTGCAGGAAGTTAAAAGTGTTACTCAAATAAAGTGATAAAAAACCATAAACAGTCTTATTGATGACAGGGAGAAAGTTTTAGTGGTATGAACAGAAGATCAAACCAGCCACAACATTCCCCTAAACCAAAGCCTAATCCAGAGGAAACTCCCAACTTTCTTCAATTCCATGAAGGCTGAGAGGGGTGAGGATGCTGCAGAAGAGAAGTTGGAAGCTAGCAGAGGTCAGTTCATGAGGTTTAAGGAAGGAAGCTGTCTCCATACGTGAAAGTGTAAGGTGAATCATCAAGTGCTGATGGAGAAGCTGCAATAAGTTATCCAGACAATCTAGCTAAAATAATTGATGAAAGTGGCTACACTAAATAACAGATTTTCAATATAGACAAAACAGCCTTCTGTTGGAAGAAGATGCCACCCTGGTCTCATAGCTGAGAGAAAAAGTCAATACGTAGCTGCAAAGCTTCAAAGGATGGGCTGACTCCCTTGTTAGACACTAATATAACTGACGACTTTAAGTTGAAGCCCATCCTCCTTTACCATTCTGAAAATCCTAGAGCCCTTAATAATGATGCTAAATGTACTCTGTCTGTGCTGTATAAATGAATCAACAAAGCTTGGGTGACAGTACATCTGCTTACAGTATGGTTTGCTGAATATTAAAAACCCATTGTTGAGATCTACTGCTCAGAAAAAGAGATTTCTTTCAAAAGATTACTGCTCCTTGAAAATGCATCTGGTCGTGCAAGAGTTCTGAAGGAGATTAATGTTGTTTTCATGCCTGCTGTATTAGCTCGTTCTCACACTGCTATAAAAACACTACCAGAAATGGGGAAATTTATAAAGAAAGGAGGTTTAATTGACTAACAGTTTTGCGTGGCTGGGGAGGGCTCAGGAATCTTAGAATCATGGCAGAAGGGGAAGAGCGACATCTTACATGGCAGCAGGTGACAGACTGTGTGAAGGAGGAACTGCCAAACACTTATAAACCCATCAGATCTGGTGAGAACTCCCTTATTATCACAAGAACAGCATGGAGAAAAACCGCCCCCATGGTCCAATCACCTCCCATCAGGCACCTCCTTCAATACCTGGGGATTATAATTCAAGATGAGATTTGAGTGGAGTCATGGAGCCAAACCAATTTCATGCTAACACAACATCTATTTAGCATCCCATGGATCAAGGAGTAATTTTGACTTTATAGTCTTATTTAAGAAATATATTTTGTAAGGCTATAGCTGCCATACATCGTTTAAGGCTATAGCTGCCATACATAGTGATTTCTCTGAATCTGGGCAAGGTAAATAAAAAACCTTCTGGAAAGGATTCATTTTTGATGCTATTAAGAACATATGTGATTAAGAACATGGGAGTAGGTCAGTATGTCAACATTAACAGAACTTTGTAAGAAGTTAACTCCAACTTCACGGATTACTTTGATGGGTTGAAGACCTCAGTGGAGGAAGTAACTGTAGATGTGGTGAAAATATCAAGAGAATTAGAGTTGCAAATAGAACCTAAACATGTGACTGAATTGCTGCAATCTTATGAGCAACCTTGAATAGATAAGATGTTGCTTCTTATGAAAGAGCAAATAAAGTAGTTTCCTGAGATGGAAACTACTCCTGGTAATGATGCTGTGAACATTGCTGAAGTGAAAAAAGAATTAGAATAGCACGTAACTTAGTTGATAAAACAGCAGCAGGGTCTGAGAGGATCAACTCCAATTTCGAAAGTTCTTCTGTGAGTCAAATGCTATCAAACAGCATCACATGCTACAGAGAAATCCTTTGTGAAAGAGTCAATCATTGCAGTACACTTCATTTTTTATCATTTTAATAGATTGTCATAGCCACCCCAACCTTCAGCAACCACTATCCTACCCTGATCAGTCAGGAAGCATCAACATTGAAGCAAGATCCTCCACCAGCAGAAAGATTAAGACTCTCTTAAGGCTCAGATAATTGTTAGAATGTTTTAGAAATAAAGTATTTTTAAATAAAGTATATACATCGTCTTTTTAGACATAATGCTACTACACACTTAATAGACTACAGTATAGTATAAACATAAATTTTATATGAGCTGGGAAACAAAAATGTGACTCATTTTATTGTGGTCATCTGGAACCAAAGTCAGTGTCTCCCACGTATGTATGTTTTCTCCAGGCTCTCAATAGCTTGCTAATGACTTAATACAATTGTTCAATTACCCTAAAATGTAAGTTAGAATTAAACAAAAGCAATTTGATAATCTTTGATGGACTTTATAATATCTTAAAACAATGCATTGTTGGTTCAGGTTTTGGCCGTTTTGGTGTTCAGAGAAATACAGGACATTTTGGTGAAAATCAAAGTTAATAAAATGTTTAGCACTTAAAGAATTTTTATACTACCTCCTGCTTAAAGCTTCTTTTCTTATGAGGGGCAGTAGTTCTTGAAGTTTTTTTAAAATGTGTAATATTCAAAGATTCTTCAACCCCCAAGAGTTTCCTGCTGAAACCTCCTGTGTTGTGCTGCAAAGGGGTCTATGATCAACAGGGTCTCTAATTCTTTGTTTGTACTTTTGTCTCCTCTCTTGGCTTCCTTTATACCTTTTTCTTTTCTCTTTGACCCTGAATTCTTTTCTTATCTGGTGGAACTGCTAGAATCCCTGCTGATAAGTCTCAGCTAGAGACACTGTTTCCTGCAGCAGGGAGGAAATGTTGCAGCTCCTTCTTGATTGATAAGAGGTGCAGAGCCCTGCTGAGCAGCTGCAAAAAGCAAATCCCTGCTTCAGAAGAAGTGAGTATTCTTAAGGCATTGATCTCAACCTGAGATTTTGCCTTATTTGCAAGGTGTAAGTAAGGATGACTTGGTGAACTGAAATGACCCTTGGTCAGATGTGGTCAGATCCACTGAGGAATGATTATGCCAAGTTTAAAGGGGACCACTAAGTGCTGAGATTATGGTGCTGGTCGTGATTGATGCTGATAGCAAATACAGCTACATTGCCATTGTGGCCTTTATGTTGAGTCGTTTTTGTGATGACTATTATTGTTCAAGAATTGCATTTTCCAATTAATGGAAGTACTTTAGGTATATTATCTATAATAATTTCAAATGATAACAAATATGGAAATTAGACCAGAGCATAAAATTAAAGATAGTTGAATAATTATAGTGCAATCAAGTCAAAATTACTGATGCCTTTATTCGATGCTGTATTATGTGGAAAACAGCACAAGAACATACGTGCTTTGGAAGTTGAAAGTACATTAGATTTTGACAGTAAAACTGCATAAATTATCAAGTAGTTTGAGTAATCTTTCTCCATGAATCTTCATCAAGTAAAAATAATAGTTGCAAAGATGAGTTTTGAAGAAAATTGGAAGGAATAAATCAATATTCCAAATAACTTCTTAAACATGTTTGCTCTTTGAGAACATAGTTATGTAATATGTTTGACATAGTGCCCTAAGTAATAGTGAAATGTTGTTTTTAATCTTTAAAGAAGTTATGCTAACTGACAGAACTGACCAGAGGAAAATGTAATGAATTACTTCAATAGCTCAGCATATAAAATGTGTTGGTTGGCGTGACTTGTATGTATAAAAATGTTGTATTATATCTTAGAAATATTTTTTATGCCATGTTATTATTGAAATGTAATAACTCAGTGGGTTTCATAGCACATATCATTATCAGTAATATATCTATATATCTATATCTATAATACAGATAGATACGGAGGAGTACACTATGAATATTCTACTTTCTTGAGACCCTAAATATGAAGTGAGTCAAGGACATAATTGGAATAAGATCAAATGGGAGAGAAATTCAGGCTAAAAATGAACTGCACAGGCTCATTCCTAGTTTCTTTGGTAAAGAGATCTGTCTTTTCATGTGACTATATTAAAAAGTTATTGAAGACAACTGTGGTTTTTCAGATAATGGTCCCCCAAATATGTCTATACTCTAACCCCTACATCCTATGAACATGTTACGTTACATGTCATAAAGGACTTTGCAGATGTGAATATGGGTATGAACCTTAAGGAGATTATACTGGATTATTTGGGTAAACCCAGTGTAATCACAGGAGCCCTTAAAAGCAAAAGAAGAAGGCATGGGAGTCAGAGACGTGGTAGAAGAGGAAGAAAGAGGAGATGGTAAAGAAGGGGAACAAAGATCTAAGAAGGATTTAATGTACCGTAACTGGCTTTGAAATGCAGGAGCCATGTACAAGGACTAGAAAGAGACCTCATGAGATAAGGGGTGGCTCCTGGAAACAGCCTGCAAGGAAATGGGGACCTCAGTCCTAGAAAATCAAGGAACTGGATTCTGCAAAACAAGCAAACAAACAAAAAACCTGAATGAGCTTGGAAGCGGGTTCTTCCCAGAGATTCTCAGTTGGAACCTAGCTTACCAGCATTTTGATTATTGCCCTGTAAAAGCCAAATCAGAGAAACCAGCTGAGTGAACTTGGACTTCTTATCTACAGAACTGTGAGATAATAAGTTTGTGTTGTTTTAGGCTGCTGAATCTGTGGTAACTAATTAGGGTAGTGATAGAGACTTATATAGTAGTGTATAGTAAAATGCGCACATCATGTGTGTACATCTTGATGAATTTTTCTACATCTGTAGTGCCATGTAACCACCACCCAAGTCAAGATATAGAATATTTCCAGAACCTTAGAAAGCTCCCTCCTGTTTTTTTCCAGTCAATATCCTTCTGTCTTTCCGCAGAGGTAATTATTATTCTGACTTTCTTCCACAGATTAATTTTGTCTGTTTTTAAGCTTCATATAAATAAATTGTATATGTACTCTTGTGTCTGGCTTATTTTATTCATCATTATGTCTGTAAGGATTCAGTGTTGTACATAGCAATATTTCTGTTTTTTAAATTTATTATTTTATTATACTTTAAGTTCTAGGGTACATGTGCAGGACATGCAGGTTGGTTACATAGGTATACATGTGCCATGGTAGTTTGCTGCACCCATCAATCTGTCATCTACATTAGGTATTTCTCCTAATGCTATCCCTCCCCCAGCCCACCACCCCCTGACAGGCCCCAGTGTGTGATGCCCCCTCACCTCCGTGTCCATGTGTTCTCATTGTTCAACTCCCACTTATGAGTGAGAACATGCGGTATCTGGTTTTATGTTTTTGTGTTCGTTTGTTGAGAATGGTGGTTTCCAGCTTCATCCATGTCCCTGCAAAGGACGTGAACTCATCCTTTTTTATGGCTATATAGTGTCCCATGGTGTATATGTGCCACATCTTCTTTATCCAGTCTATCATTGATGGGCATTTGGGTTGGTTCCAAGGCTTTGCTATTGTGAACAGTGCCGCAACAAACATATGTGTGCATGTGTCTTTATAATAGAATGATGTATAATCCTTTGGGTATTGTGGGCGGAAAGCCACCCAGGTGCCGAGGCAAGAGACCGAGGGCACGAGCCGTTCCAGTACAATGAAGAAAATATATAGAATAAGAATAGTTGTACTAGAAATAAATTATAGATATGATTACATATGAATATAATGAATCATTAGTTTGTAGCACTACTCTTTATTCTAGTATTATAATAATTGTTGCTCTACAATTATAACCTAGCAAAAACGAGGCCAGAGATAGGAGCTAAAGGGATACAGTGAGAAGTGACCAGAAGGCAAGGATGAGCCTTTTGTTATGCCTGGACAGGGCCACTAGAGGGCTCCTTGGTCTAGCGGTAACGCCAGCGTCTGGGAAGACGCCTCTTACCTAGTGGACCTTGGTCTAGCGGTAGCGTCAGTGCCTAGAAAAGGCACTCAGTACTTAGCAGACCAGGAAAGGGAGTCTCCCTTTCCCCCGGGGAGTTAGAGAAGACTCTGCTCCACCACCTCTTGTGGAGGACCTGATAGCAGTCAGGCCCGCCCGCAGTCATCCGGAGGCCTGTCTCCCTGTGATGCTGTGTTTCAGCGGTCACGCTCCTGGTCTGCTTTCATGTTCCACCCTGTACACCTGGCTCCGCCTTTTAGACAGCAGTGGCAGAATTAGTGAAAGTACTAAAAGTCTTTGAAATGCAGAAGTAATGGTGTAAGCTGTCTCCTGTCTCTCTGCCTCCGCTACCAAACAGGGAAGGGCTCCCTGTCCAGTGGACACGTGACTCGCGTCACCTTACCTATCATTGGAGATGGCTCACACTCCTTACTCTGCCCCCTTGCCTTGTATCCAATAAATAACAGCGCAGCCTGGCATTCGGGGCCACTACCGGTCTCCGCGTCTTGGTGGTAGTGGTCCCCCGGGGCCCAGCTGTCTTTTTTTCTCTTTGTCTTGTGTCTTTATTTCTATGATCTCTTGTCTCCACACACGAGGAGAAAAACCCACAGACCCTGTAGGGCTGGTCCCTACAGGTATATATCCAGTAAAGGGATTGCTGAGTCAAATGGTATTTCTGGTTCTAGATTCTTGAGGAATTACCACACTGTCTTCTTCCACAGTGGTTGAACTAATTTACACTCCCACCAACAGTGTAAAAGTTTTCCTATTTCTCCACATCCTCTCCAGCATCTGGTGTTTCCTGACTTTTTAATGAGTGCCATTCTAACTGGCACGAGATGGTATCTCATTGTGGTTTTGATTTGCATTTCTCTAATGACCAGTGATGATGAGCTTTTTTTCATATGTTTGTTGGCCACATAATTGTCTTCTTTTGAGAAGTGTCTGTTCATATCATTTGCCCACTTTTTGATGGGGTTGTTTGTTTGTTTTCCTTGTAAATTTAAGTTCTTTGTAGATTCTGGATAATAGCCCTTTGTCACATGAATAGATTGCCAAAATTTTCTCCCACTCTGTAGGTTGCCTGTTCACTCTGAAGGTAGTTTCTTTTGCTGTGCAGAAGCTCTTTAGTTTAATTAGATTCCATTTGTCAATTTTGGTTTTTGTTGCCATTGCTTTTGGTGTTTTAGGCGTGAAGTCTTTGCCCATGCCTATGTTTTAGATGGTATTGCCTAGGTTTTCTTCTAGGGTTTTTATGGTGTTGGGTCTTACGTTTAAGTCTTTAATCCATCTTGAGTTAATTTTTGTATAAGGTGTAAGGAAGGGATCCAGTTTCAGCTTTCTGCATATGGCTAACCAGTTTTCCCAATACCATTTATTAAATAGGGAATCCTTTCCCTATTGCTTGTTTTTGTCAGGTTTGTCAAAGATCAGATGGTTGTAGATGTGTAGTGTTATTTCTGAGGCCTCTCTTCTGTTCCATTGGTCTATATTTCTGTTTTGGTACCAGTACCATGCTGTTTTGGCTACTTGAGCCTTGTAGTATAGTTTGAAGTCAGATAGTGTGATGCCTCCAGCTTTGTTCTTTTTGCTTAGGATTGTCTTGGCTATATGGGCTCCCTTTTGGTTCCATATGAAATTTAAAGTAGTTTTTTCCAATTCTGTGAAGAAAGTCAATGGTAGCTTGATTGGGGATAGCACTGAATCTATAAATTCCTTTGGGCAGTATGGCCATTTCACGATATTGATTCTTCCTATCCATGAGCATGAAATGTTTTTCCATTTGTTTGTGTCCTCTCTTATTTCCTTGAGCAGTGATTGGTAGTTCTCCTTGAAGAGGGTCCTTCACATCCCTTGTAAGTTGTATTCCTAGGCATTTTATTCTCTTTGTAGCAATTGTGAATGGGAGTTCACTCATGACTTGGCTCTCTGTCTGTCATTGGTGTATAGGAACACTTGTGATTTTTGCACATTGATTTTGTATCTTGAGACTTTGCTGAAGTTGCTTATCAGCTTAAGGAGATTTTGGGCTGAGACAATGGGGTTTTCTAAATATACAATCATGTCATCTGCAAACAGAGACAATTTGACTTCCTCTTTTCCTAATTGAATACTCTTTATTTCTTTCTCTTGCCTGATTTCCCTGGCCAGAACTTCCAATACTATGTTGAATAGGAGTGGTGAGAGAGGGCATCCTTGTCTTGTGCTGGTTTTGAAAGGGAATGCTTCCAGTTTTTGCCCAATCAGTATGATATTGGCTGTGGGTTTGTCATAAATAGCTCTTATTATTTTGAGATATGTTCCATCAATACCTAGTTCCATCAATGCCTAGTTGAATTTTGTTGAAGGCCTTTTCTGCATCTATTGTGATAATCATGTGGTTTTTGTCATTGGCTCTGTTCATGTGATGGATTATGTTTATTGATTTGCATATGTTGAACAAGCCTTGAATCCCAGGGATGAAGCTGACTTGATCATAGTGGATAAGCTTTTTGATGTGCTGCTGGATTTGGTTTGCCAGTATTTTATTGAGGATTTTCCCATTGATGTTCATCAGGGATATTAGCCTGAAATTTTCTTTTTTTGTTGTGTCTCTGCTAGGTTTTGGTATCAGGATAATGCTGGCCTCATAAAATGAGTTAGGGAAGAGTCCCTCCTTTTCTGTTGTTTGGAATAGTTTCAGAAGGAATGGTACCAGCTCCTCTTGTTGTACCTCTGGTAGAATTTGGCTATGAATCTGTCTGGTGCTGGACTTTTTTTGGTTGGTAGGCTGTTAAATACTGCCTCAATTTCAGAACTTGTTATTGGTCTACTCACGGATTTATTTACCCAGTAGTCATTCAGTAGCAGGTTGTTCAGTTTCCGTGTAGTTGTGTGGTTTTGAGTGAGTTTCTTAATACTGACTTCTAATTTGATTGCACTGTGGTCTGAAAGACTGTTTGTTATTATTTCCATTCTTTTGCATTTGTTCAGGAGTGTTTGACTTTCAATTATGTGGTCAGCTTTAGAATTAGTGCAATATGGTTCTGAGAAGAATGTATATTCTGTTGATTTGGGGTGGAGAGTTCTGTAGATGTCTATTAGGTCTGCTTAGTCCAGAGCTGAGTTCAAGTCCTGAATATCCTTGTTAATTTTCTGTCTCGTTGATCTGTCTAATATTGCCTGTGGGGTGTTAAAGTCTCCCACTATTATTGTGTGGGAATCTAAGTCTCTTTGTAGGTCTCTAAGAACTTGCTTTACGAATCTGAGTGCTCTTATATTGGGTCCATATTTATTTAGGATAGTTAGCTCTTCTTGTTGCATTGATCCCTTTACCGTTATGTAATGCCCTTCTTTGTCTCTTTTGATCTTTGTTGGTTTAAATTCTATTTTATCAGAGACTAGGATTGCAACCTTGCTTGTTTGCTTTCCATTTGCTTGGTAAATATTCCTCCATCCCTTTATTTTGAGCCTACGTGTGTCTTTGCATATGAGATGGGTCTCCTGAATACAGCACGCTGATGGGTCTTGATTCTTTATTCAATTTTCCAGTCCGTGTCTTTTAGTTGGGGCATTTAGCCTGTTTACATTTAAGGTTAATATTGTTATGTGTGCATTTGATCCTGTCATAATGCTATCTGTTTATTTTGCTCATTAATTGATGCAGTTTCTTCATAGCCTTTATGGTCTTTACAATTTGGTATGTTTTTGCATTGGCTGGTACCAGTTTTTGCTTTCCATATTTAGTACTTCCTTCAGGAGCTCTTGTAAGGCAGGCCTGGTGGTGACAAAATCTCTCAGCATTTTCTTCTCAGTATAGGATTTTATTTCTCCTTCGCTTATGAAGCTTAATTTGGCTGGATATAAAACTCGGGTTTATATCTTATAAAATTCTTTAAGAATGATGAATATTGGCCCCTAATATCTTCTGGGTTTAAGAGTTTTTGCAGAGACATCTGTTGTTAGTCTGATGGGCTTCCCTTTGTGAGTAAACCTGACCTTTCTCTCTGGCTGCCCTTAACTTTTCTTCCTTCGTTTCAACCTTAGTGAATCTGACGATTGTGTCTTGGCGTTGCTATTCTTGCAAAGTATCTTTGTGGTGTTCTCTGTATTTCCTGAACTTGAATGTTGGCCTGCCTTGCTAGGTGGGGGAAATTCTCCTGGAGAATATCCTGAAGAGCATTTTCTAATTTGGCTCCATTCTCCCCATCACTTTCAGGTACCCCAATCAAGTGTAGAGTTGGTCTTTTTCACATATTTCCATATTTCTTGGAGGTTTTGTTTGTTTCTTTTCACTCTTTTTTCTCCTCACTTTATTTCATTGAGTTGATCTTCAATCTCTGATATCCTTTCTTCTGCTTAATTGATTGGGCTATTGATACTTGTGTATGCTTCATGAAGTTCTCGTGCTGTGTTTTTCAGCTCCATCAGGTCATTTGTATTCTTCTCTAAACTGGTTATTCTAGTTAGAAATTTCTGTAACCTTTTTTCAAGGTTCTTAGCATCCTTGCATTGGGCTAGAACATGCTCCTTTAGCTCAGAGGAGTTCGTTATTACCCAACTTCTGAAGTCTACTTCTGTTGATTTGTCAAATTCATTCTCTGTTCTATGTTGTTCCCTTGCTGGCAAGGAGTTAGATCCTTTGGAGGAGAAGAGGTGTCCTGGTTTTTGAAATTTTCAGCCTTTTTGCACTGGTTTCCCCCCATCTTCGTGGTTTTATCTGTCTTTGGTCTTTCACGTTGGTGACTTTTGGATGGGTCTCTTGCACTGGTTTCCCCCCATCTTTGTGGTTTTATCTGTCTTTGGTCTTTCACGTTGGTGACTTTTGGATGGGTCTCTGAGTGGACGTCCTTTTTTGGTGATGTTGATACTATTCTTTTCTGTTTGTTAGTTTTTCTTGTAAAAGTCAGGTCCCTGTGCTGCAGGTCTGCTGGAGTTTGCTGGAGGTCCACTCCAGACCCTGTTTTCCTGGGTATCTCCAGCAGAGGCTGCAGAACAGCAAAGATTGCTGCCTGTTCCTTCCTCTGGAAGCTTTGTCCCAGAGGGGCTCCTGCCAGATGCCAGCCAGAGCTCTCATGTATGAGGTGTCTGTTGACCTACTGGGAGGTGTCTCCCAGTCAGGATACCTGGGGGTCAGGGACGCACTTGAGGAGGCAGTCTGCCTCTTATCAGAGCTCAAACATTGTGCTGGGAGATCTGCTGCTCTCTTCAGAGCTGTCGGGTAAGGATGTTTAAGTCTGCTGAAGCTGTGCCCACAGCTGTCCCTTCCCCCAGGTGCTCTGTCCCAGGGAGATGGGGGTGATATCTATAAGTCCCTGACCGGGGCTGCTGCCTTTTCTTCAGAGATGCTCTGCCCAGAGAGGAGGAATCTAGAGAGTCAGTCTGGCTGCAGTGGCCTTGCTCTGCTGTGGTGGGCTCTGCCCAGTTCGAACTTCCTGGTGGCTTTGTTTGCACTGTGAGGGTAAAACCGCCTACTCAAGCCTCAGCAATGGTGGGTGCTCCCCCCACCAGGCTCCAGCATCCCAGGTAGAACTCAGCCTGCTCTGCTAGCAGCGAGAGGTTCATGCCAGTGGATCTTAGCTTGCTGGGCTCCATGGGGGTGGGACCCGCCGAGCTAGGACACTTGGCTCCCTGCCTTTTTCCTGGGGAGTGAATGGTTCTGTTTCGCTGGTGTTCCAGGTGCCACTGGGGTATGAAACAAACAAACAAAAAAAACTACAGCTAGCTTGGTGTCTGCCCAAATGGCTGCCCAGTTTTTGCTTGAAACCCAGGGCTCTGGTGGAGTAGGCACCAGAGGCAATCTCCTGGTTTGCTGGTTCAGAAGACCATGGGAAAATCACAGTATCTGGGCTAGAGTGCACCATTCTTCCCGGTACAGTCTCTTACGGCTTCCCTTGCCTGGGGAAGGGCAATCCCCTGATCCCTTGTGCTTCTCGGGTGAGGCGATGCCCCACCCTGCTTCAGTTTGCCCTCCATGGGCTGAACCCACTGTCCAACCAGTCGCAATAAGATGAAATGGGTACCTCAGTTGGAAATGCAGAAATCACCCACCTTCTGCGTTGATCTCGCTGGGAGCTGCACACCGGAGCTGTTCCTATTCAGCCATCTTGCCAGCAAATCTTTAAAAAAATTTTTATTTTTAATTTTTGTAGGTACATAGTGGGTACATATATTTATGGGGTACATGAAGTATTTTAATACAGGTATAGAATGTGTAATAATCATATTCTGGGTACATGAGATATCCATCACCTTAATCATTTATCCTTTCTTTGTGTTAAAAACATTCCAACTATACTCTTTTTGTTATTTTAAAATGTGCAATAAATTATTGTCAACTGTAGTCACCCTGTTGTGCTATCAAATACTAGATTTTATTCATTCTAACTATGTTTTTGTACCCATTAACCATCCCCACTTCTCCATGCCTCTCCACTACCTTTCCCAGCCTCTGTTTACCATCATTCCACCCTCTATCTCCGTTAGTTCAATTGTTTTAATTTTTAGCTCCCACAAATAAGTGAGAACATGTGAGGTTTGCCTTTCTGTTCTTGGCTTGTTTCATTTAACATTATGACATTCATTCAGTTCTGTTCATTTTGTTGCAAAACAGAAGCTCATTCTTTTTTTATGGCTGAATAGTCCTCCATTGTGTATATGCATGACATTTTCTTTATCCATTTCCCTGTTGATGGACACTTAGGTTGCTTCCAAATCTTAGCTATTGTGAATAGTGATGCAATAATCTTGGGAGCGCAGATATCGGTTCATATACTGATTTCCTTTCTTTTGGGTATATACCCGCAGTAAAATTTAATTGCTAGATCATATGGTGGCTCTATTTTTAGTTTTTTGAGGAACCTCCAAACTGTTCTCCATAGTGGCTGTACTAATTTACATTCTCACCAATCGTGTATGAGGGTTCCCTTTTCTTCACATCCTCACTAGCATTTGTTATTGCCTGTCTTTTGGATAAAAGCCATTTTAACTGGGGTGAGATGCCATTTCACTGTGTTTTAATCTGTGTTTCTCTGATGATTAATGATGATGAGCATCTTTTCATATACCTGTTTGCCATTTATATGTCTTCTTTTGAGAAATGCATACTCAAATCTTTCACCTATTTCTTAGCAGCTTTTTGAATATTAACTTTTAAAATATTGTGTATCGTTCCATATTTTCTATTTAAAAACCACACATTTCTTTTTTTTAAGTTTTACTTTAAGTGCTGAGATACATGTGCAGAATGTGCAGGTTTGTTACATAGGTATATACATGTGCCATGGTGGTTTGCTGCACCTATCAACCCATTATCTAGGTTTTAAGCCCTGCATGCATTAAGTATTTATCCTAATGCTCCCCGCCTCCTTTCCCCCCACCTCCCAACAGGCCCTGGTGTGTGATGTTACCCTTCCTTTGTCCATGTGTTCTCATTGTTCAACTCTCACTTATGAGTGAGGACATGTGGACTTTCAACTGTTTTTTAATTAGATTATTAGATTTTTTTCCTATAGAGTTTGTTCACTTATTCTTTTTTATTGATATGCAATAATGTGCATCTGCTATGCTTTTAAAATTGCTTTTCATTATATGAATATACTATAATTTACCCATTCCTTTGATGAATATTTGGGTTGTATATTTTTTACTATTGTGAGTAAAGATTTAATGAACATTTTTGTACATATCTTTTCGGTGGATATAAATACTCATTTCTCTTGGGTATGTTCATGACAAAGGAATGGAATTGCAGGGCTATATGATTTATCCTGAGTAGATATGTCAAACAGAATGTACTCCTAGTTCTTTACCAACTTTGAACTCTTCTTTATCAATGGAACAAAAGAGTCCAGAAACAGATACACATACACACTATCAACTAACTTAGGTAAAAGAAAGCATTTTCAATAAATAATGTTGAATCAATTAGATATCTATATGGGAAAGAAAAATCGAACTTTGTTTCTCTAACTGATACCATACACAAATTATGGCTAGCTGAATGATAGAACTAAATCTAGAAGGAGAGAAAAGTGACGCTTCTGGAAGAAAATATAGGAGAATGTATTCATGACCTTGAGGTAAGCAGACAATTCTTAAACAAGACACAAAAAAGCATAATTCCTAAAAGAAATAGTTGATAAATTTGACTTCACTATGATAAGAACATCTATTAATTGAAGTTGATGGGGTTCAGGGCATGCTACCCAAAAATAAGACACTTTGGGATTTGAGGAAACAGCAGAAGCAGTCCATAGGAACTAGGAGGAATTCCTCTTGCCCCTTTTATCCTGAAGGGGACTGTAAAATTTAACTGACCTTCCCCTAAAAATAGATTATAAAATCCTCATTCAATGGGGAGTCTTCCTTACACTCAGAGGAAAAGAATATTCTTAGCTTTGAGGACTACAGAGACATGGAAAATAATCTAAGCAAACCAGCCTTACTATGTTCTCCCTAGTTAATTACTGTGAGATTATACCTCTTTTTGTCCAATCATGTTTCTCCACAACTATTCACTTTTTCATCAAACGTAGCATAAAATATATGCAGTTTTCTGCTTCTTTGGAACTTCATTTTTGAAGGCCCCTGTGTCACATAAAACTTACATTAAATAAATTTGTATGCTTTTCTACTGTTAATCTGTTTATTATTATAGGGTTTTGAGCCACAAACCTTGTGATGGGTGAGGAAAAGATGTATTTTCTCTAAGGCAAGTCTTAGACTGAGAGGAGATATCTGGAGTGCATATATTAAGCATAAGACTTGTATCTAGAATATGTAAGTAACTCCTACAACTCTATAAGGAAAAAATAGCTCCATAAAAACATGGGCAAAATGTTTGAGCATTTCACAAAAGTGGCTATCCAAAAGCCATAGCATGTAGAAAGGTGCTCAACATCATCAGTTACTAGGGAGATGACATAGCACAACAAGGTACCCCTACACAGACTTCAGAGTGGCTAAAATTATAAAGACTGAAAATACAAGACTGTTAACAAGAATGTTGAGCAACTGCAGCTGTCATATGTTGCTTGTGGGAGTTGGTACAACCAGTTTGGAAAACTGGCAGTGTCTGTCAGTTAAAACATGAGTAGTTCAGTAAGCAAAACCTCACCAGTGGAATAAAAGTATTTCAAGAGTGGAACTATGTGAGGTTTTCTGAACTGTCTTAGGGAAGTGACTGGGGTTGCATTGGGGGCTGCATCAAAAATAAATTGAAAGGTAAATAAAGGGATATACTGATTCTGTATGTTTAAGAGAAATTTGGACACTGTGTAAGCTTGTTTCACTAACCAGCAGGGCTACAACTACTATGAGTAAATCAAATGTTTATGAAGCCATGTGGCCTTGCTTGCCTGACTCTTCACCTTTGCTGCATGGCAGGAATCCAGAATTGGGAGAAGCTCAGCAGGTGCTTTTGTGAGCAGTAGACTATCCACCATTGTGGCAGCCCCTTCCTCATTTGGCCTTCTGCCCTTGCTGCTGCTGAAGACCTGGAAGGGGGAGAGGTTTGCATTATCACCAAGGTTGCTAATAAATGATGTTTTTCAATATAAACATGTAAAAGTTTTACCAGAGTAGTCTTAAATACTTCCCCAAATTACCAGAATATTTTAAATTACGACACAATGAAAACGTTATTGCTGCCAGAGTTGACATTTTTCTTGCAAAACCAAGCTTTAAGTGTTTTAATTTTAAAGAAGACATTTCCAAAGTTAGGGTTGTATGCATAACAGGATTCCTATCTTTTTTTGTGCCGTCTATTAAGAGGCGATTCTTTTCTTTCCTAGGACTGTTCTTCCTTTCATGTTAAGAGAAAAGGCTGTTTTTGGATGACTAAGAGGATCCCAGAGACATGAGGATAGCATCTTTAGCTGCTTCTGACACATATTCTGTTCTTCATCTTGATGCTATTGATAGCACCATTGCTTGAATTCATTCTTGCTCATCCTCACTTACTTTTTTTTTTGTTTTGTTATATAGAAAAACCTTGGAAGCATTTTAATGTTGAAGGACTTTCTTTCCTCTCCCCACCCCGCCGTGTCCGTTTTGTCTGTGATATAGCTGAATATAAACTCTAATACCTTTTTGTAGTTCTTTATTGGCCAGAGGAAAGTAAACAACTTGATTGTGCTCAGAGCCTGTCTCATGCCTCATTAGGTACTGGGGGTAAGCAGACGGCAGCAGCATTACATGGCTCTGCAGAAACATTTGATTTATTTTTATGAGCAAGTTATAGTCTTTAAGACATGAGCACCAAAGTCACAAGTGGTGCCATATACATCATAAAAATGAGGGATGTTTTCTTATATGTCATGAAATAACCCATGCATGTAATTCCTTTGATGGGAAAGAAATAAATAGTCTCTTAGAACAAATTGATTTTTAAAACCATGTTATACCGTTGTCTTTCCAAAATTCAATGATTTGGTTGTCTTGGCAAAAATTAAAATGCCCCAAAACATCAGCATCTATATCTCAGAAGAGCATGGAAATTCAAATTTTCCTGGCTTACGGTATGATCTTTTCATCCTATTCTGGTAGAAAAGCTTCTCCATGTGGAAGACTGCACTTGTTTATCTCTTGGAGCAGAGTTCTTGTGTTTAGAAATATGTACCTTTAAATGATTTCACCGATAATGAATGAGTACAATCAAACAACCTTTCATAGCAGGAGGGCTAGATAGATGAAGTTAGCATTTGTAGACCTGTAATTAAGTGCAGGGTGCCATTTGGATATATGAAACAATAACAATAACTTTACATTCCACAGTATTTTACCATTTACGCCGTGTCTTAATAAGCATGGCAGGAGTTCTGAGTCATGATTTCCCAGACAAGACCACATTGGAAGTTAATTTATATGGCTATCCAATGTCAGAAAATCAGGTTAAAATTCAGTTTTCCTACAGCAGAGTCCTTGTGATCCTTAGCTTGTGATCTCTTCAGTGAACGTAAGATGCCTTTCTGGCTACTTTCCAAAGGTTTCCAGTTAGATGTCATCTGCTTACTTGAAGCCCAAAACAATTATCACCTTCCCCTTAAAACTGACTTTCCCTTCTGACTTTTCTGTTGATGGTAGTACATTTCTCGTTGTTGTCCCCATCAAAGGTGAATCTTGATTTAGTTATTTATAATTACTTTTCCAAAAGACTTTGAGGAAAATTGTTCCTTGGTGGCTTGGTGTACACTTAAACAATCAAACCCAAAAATGAACATCAATGGGTTCTAATTTGGGTTCTTTTAATTCAGGAAGCATGCTACCTTCCAGTTTCTTACCCAGCAATGTCCAAAATATTTCTTAGGGGCCTGGGAAATGCAAAGTATGGTATTAGGCACCATGCATCAACAAGTAGAAAACATTGCTGCTCTCTAAGGAACTTTACTGTCCACTTCTGCAGACAAGATTTATTGAAAATGTTCAATTTACAATAACATTCGAGTATCATAAGGCAGTTGGGTCACTGCATCCTTAAAGCTGAGATCTCTTTTAGTCCTTCCCACTTTTTTCTTTTTTCCAGTGAGAATCCAAAGGTGGAGAGGTAAAATGACTTGTAATGGGCATCCTAAGGCATCTTAATAGCAGAGTTGTGCTTAGACCTGGGGGTGGGGTGGGGTATGGTGCCTGGTTGAGTGCTTTTCTGCTTTATAATACTGAGCTGCTATAGGAGTGGGCAGACTTTAGTTCAATATGTTCCAAGAATGAAAAGTCACAGTATTTTGAGAAAAGACCATGGAGGAGGTAAAATCTGAGCTGGCCCTTGAAAGGTAATTCGTATTTAGGTAAAGGGTACGGAAAGAGCTTTCCAAGGAAACCAGATGGGACAGATTAGAAGATCGGGGATTAGATGGATATGAATAAGGCAGGTGCTTCCTCCTGTTGAATAGTACTGGGAAGTAAGACTTGGAAATACAACTAAAGAGTAAAACATTTTAGGGAGATTCATGTTATAGTGGAGAGCAGGACTGATTGTAATGTGTGAGAAACTAAAATGAGATGGTCAAGTAGGAGGTTATTGAAGCAGTTTAGGTATTATGATTACAGCCCAAATGGATATGGTAGGTATAGAAATTAGAAGAGAGGTATAGATGGGGGAACTCTTGAAGGAAGGATGAATAGAAATTAATGACAGGTTGGATTAAAGAGGTGAAAAAGAAGCTGCAGGCAAGGGAGACAGAAGTTTGAGACTTGATGCATAAAACAATGAGAAATGAACTACCATGAGCAGAAAAGGAAAAGTCAGAGGGTGATAATTGTGTTGGGCTTCAAGTGTGTGGGCAAGATCTCAGTGGAAACCCATAGAAGGTAGCCAGGAAGGCATCTTCAGTAAAGAGATCATGAGCTAAAGACACAGATTTAAGAATTATCTGCATAAAAAGTGGTAGTTGAGATATGACAATGGGACTAGACTGAGAATGGAATATAGTGGGTGGGCTTTGGGAAACACCTACCTCTAGGGGGAAAGAACAGGGGGCGGGAGTCAGTACAGGCAATGTAGGCCTGAAGGATCTGGCTGGCCTGGAAGCAAGAAAATCAGATAAGTATGAGAAGATAATTCAGTTTCAAAAATTAGGAGGTGACTAATTTTAACAACTACAATAAATTTGGTTGTTGTCGTTGAAAGATCTTTAAGGAGAAATGTGATACTCCTTGTAACATGGGCCCAGGAGATCTATTAAATTTTGTTCTCCAGTCCTGTAGGAATGAGGGTAGGAGACATTCCTAGAGGTTGGTCAGAGCATGGTTTTCCATACTTCCTAATATATAAAGAAACAAATCCTAGTAAATACACATAACTTGGCCAAATAACCTTAAATAGATATATTAAAAATCACAATCTGTGAAAATACCAAGTTCCCTTTGCTTTGTATAATCTTCATTTTTTTATGGTGTTAAATTTTCACTGATATTTTGTTAAGCAGAATTCTTAGATTATAAAGGAATTGGGTTAATGTTCTTTACTTTCTCTAGAAAGTATACCCCCAAAGAAAAAGCAAATAGATTTTGATAAGTAGACAAAAGAGATTTATTTTCAGAGAAGACTGACTTAGTAGTTCTAATTAAGATAATTTGAAACACAGGATCATCATTTCCTGAAACAATTTGGAAAAAAAAGAGAAGTCTTTAAGCATAGTGTTTTTTGTTTTAATTGGTGAGAATAGAGAGAGGTGTGAATTATATTACTGCTTTAGATGCGTGAAGATTTTAATAAGCAGTTTAGTAGGTTTACTGTGAACTCTTGACATTCAAAGTTAACTTCATTTTCATTTTCTTATATCTGTTATTAGAACATGGAATTAATTTCTAAAATGTAGTTTTCCTGAGAGCTTCCTACTGCTTTTTACATGTCTTCATATCTACTGTCAAATGGTAGAAAAAATATTTTATACTTGATTTTAGACATCATAAGTCAACAGAAATGATGTTGATTTTTTTCCATATGTAAATAACTTCATAAACTTCGTGAAATGCTTGTGAAGATTGATATCAAGATTTTTATTTTTATTTTTAAAGTTCTGGGGTACATGTGCAGTATGTGTGGGTTTGTTACATAGGTAAATGTGTGCCATGGTTGTTTGCTGTACCTATCAATCCATCGCCTAGGTATTAAGCCTAGCATGCATTAGCTATTTTTCCTGATGTTCCCCCTTTCCCACCCTCTCTACAGGCCCCAATATGTGTTGTTCCCCTCCCTGTGTCCATGTGTTCTCATTGTTCCTCTCCCACTCATAAGTGAGAACACGCAGTGTTTGGTTTTCTGTTCCTGTGTTAGTTTGCTGAGGATAATGGTTTCTAGCTCCAACCATATCCCTGTAAAGGACATGATCTCATTCCTTTTCATGATTGCATAGTATTCCATGGTGCATATGTACATTTTCTTTATCCAGTGTATCATTCATGGGCATCTGGGTTGATTTCATGTCTTTTCTATTGTGAATAGTGCTGCAATGAACATATGTGTGCATATATATTTATAATAGAATAATTTATATTCCTTTGGGTATATACCCAGTAATGAGATTGCTGGGTCAAATGATATTTCTGGTTCTAAATCTTTGAGGAATCACCACACTGTCTTCCACAATGGTTGAACTAATTTACATTCCCACCAACAGCGTAAAAGCATTCCTTTTCTCTGCAACCTTGCCAGGATCTGTTGTTTCTTGACTTTTTAATAATTGCCTTTCTGACTGGCGTGAGATGGTATCTCACTGTAGTTTTGGTTTGCATTTCTCTAATGATCAGTGATGTTGAGCTTTTTTTCATGTTTGTTGGCTACATGTATGTCTTCTTTTGAGAAGTATCTGTTCACGTCCTTTGACCACTTTTTAATGGGGTAGGATTTTTAAAGATAAAATCTAAAGAAATTTAAACCCAGATACATTTATCAACTATTTTGTTCAATTTCTGTTTCATATTAAAACTGTTTTTACATTGTTTTTATTTTGGATAGTGGAGTTTAATGCATGTTATTAAATGCTCTAATTTTTTTAGGAATATAGTTTGTACAGTAGATAGAGATTTACTACAGTTATGAAACCTGGGCCCCTACATCTAATGGCAACTTTTTATTTTATACTACCATATATTTTTTTCTCCCAGGATTTCTTAACTTTCTGTTCTCGATCGTGCCACATCTATGTCTTTTTCTAAATGAAACTGGAGACAGTCAAAAGCGAAGACGTTCAGTAAGATCTAAATTTGGATAGGAATATTTAACTATACATATATTTAGTGCCTGCACAGCAAACATGTAGCAAGATTGAATGAAATACAATAATAATAATCCCTTCCTAAACATGAGATTCCAATAAAAATTTAAAGTGAGATGTGGTTACCTTGTAGCTCCTTTTGTCAATCAAAAATTTTGAATTTATTTGCATTTGAATTGTGAGTAATAATTCTGAGTTGAGAAAAGGCAACTGGGAGTTAGGAATAGTTAAAAAGGAAGTAAAGCTGATGGCAGAGAAGAAATACGAATTTTTATAACAACTGGGAAAGATACTGAAAGATTGGAAAGCCCCCCAGTACTCCTTAGGAGGAAGAAAAGGGGTAACTGACTGAGGCCTCAGTGAGCTAAGGACTGGGCCTGGAAACTGGAGAGACCGGGAGGCAGCAGGTGGGGCCACAGGGCCAATTCTAAGTCATAAAATTGAAAAGATGATGGTCATTGAGATGTAGACACAGATAAATTTAAAAAGAGTTGCTTTGAAATATTTGTTTTCTGTAACAAAACAAAAGTAACTTGTAAGCATGTCGTTAATACTGAAGAAAAGAGGTGGCAAGAGGGGAAGCTCCTGAAAACTTCTAGCACGCAAAGGTATAATTCATATTATCGTTAATTTAGGTGTATAAAATGCATGGCTAGTATCTTCACTTAGTATATTGTTTTACAAATGTGAAAGTACGTGTTAGGTTTCTTACAGATTTAGCTATGGCATTGTTTCCCCAGCTCTGTTCTTCTTCTATGGCTTTAGTTTATTGATTATAAATTATGTTACGGGAATTCTTCTGGACCCAAATCCCTGTGGTTTGGGGGAAACTATTATATGTTTGAAGGAGAATAGGCACAGGTTTGTATAAAAGGATTTGAAAGTGTGAAGTTGAACATAACTAAAGCAATTTAGGCTGATGCCTGGTATCCATAAAATTAATGCACTTTAAAATGGACATGTCTAATTACTAATGAATTTTCAAAATTATAATATCCATCTGTTAGACATTAGGCCAATCTCCCCATTCTTAGTATCAAAGTCTCATTGTGAAAATTGAGATTATTTGCTAAGAGCCTGGAATAACCTCCTTTAAGTCTTAGAATATAATGGTGTTGCTAAATATACCTTGATGTAACCCTGGGTCCCAGATTCACTAGCCCTTGAACACAGATGATCTCAGATTAATGGCCAAATTAACTGGCATTTCCAGAGCTTGGGGTCACATATCCAAACCTCCTTAAATAGCACTGAGGGATCCCTTAGGGTACTGTGTACTCAGATACAAGTAGGTTCATGTTTTCCACTTTGGTTTCCTCTTCCACACATAAGCTGTAGCGCAGCTGCTGCTAATGCACATTACAGAGTTGTCATTGATTCTGCTAACGATGCATCTTCTCACACTGGCAACATTGCCAATACTTCCTTCCTTTACAGTCTCTTAGATTCCAGCCTAAATGTAGCACTCAATGGGAATGACTTTCCTGACCTTTCCCTACAACTGATTGAGGGTCGTTTATTTTATGCCTCCATAGCACTCTGTACTTCTTTCTTGCAGACTTTAACACTTATAATTATTTAAATCATTTCTGTATTTCTTCAATCTTTTTTTTTTTTTTTTAATTATACTTTAGGGTTTTAGGGTACATGTGCACAATGTGCAGGTTTGTTACATATGTATCCATGTGCCATGTTGATTTCCTGCACCCATTAACTCGTCATTTAGCATTAGGTGTATCTCCTAATGCTGTCCCTCCCCCCTCCCCCCACCCCACAACAGTCCCCGGAGTGTGATGTTCCCCTTCCTGTGTCCATGAGTTCTCATTGTTCAATTCCCACCTATGAGTGAGAACATGCGGTGTTTGGTTTTTTGTCCTTGCGATAGTTTACTGAGAATGATGTTTTCCAGTTTCATCCATGTCCCTACAAAGGACACGAACTCATCATTTTTTATGGCTGCATAGTATTCCATGGTGTATATGTGCCACATTTTCTTAATCCAGTCTATCGTTGTTGGACATTTGGGTTGGTTCCAACTCTTTGCTATTGTGAATAGTGCTGCAATAAACATACGTGTGCATGTGTCTTTATAGCAGCATGATTTATAGTCCTTTGGGTATATACCCAGTAATGGGATGGCTGGGTCAAATGGTATTTCTAGTTCGAGATCCCTGAGGAATCGCCACACTGACTTCCACAATGGTTGAACTAGTTTACAGTCCCACCAACAGTGTAAAAGTGTTCCTATTTCTCCACATCCTCTCCAGCACCTATTGTTTCCTGATTTTTTAATGATGGCCATTCTAACTGGTGTGAGATGGTATCTCACTGTGGTTTTGATTTGCATTTCTCTGATGGCCAGTGATGATGAGCATTTCTTCATGTGTTTTTTGGCTGCATAAATGTCTTCTTTTGAGAAGTGTCTGTTCATGTCCTCTGCCCACTTTTTGATGGGGTTGTTTGTTTTTTTCTTGTAAATTTGTTTGAGTTCATTGTAGATTCTGGATATTAGCCCTTTGTCAGATGAGTAGGTTGCAAAAATTTTCTCCCATTCTGTAGGTTGCCTGTTCACTCTGATGATAGTTTCTTTTGCTGTGCAGAAGCTCTTTAGTTTAATGAGATCCCATTTGTC
>NW_026652276.1:58947400-59043274 GCF_009828535.3 Hylobates moloch | reverse complement strand
AATGCTTCCAGTTTTTGCCCATTCAGTATGATATTGGCTGTGGGTTTGTCATAGATAGCTCTTATTATTTTGAGATACGTCCCATCAATACCTAATTTATTGAGAGTTTTTAGCATGAAGGGTTGTTGAATTTTGTCAAAGGCCTTTTCTGCATCTATTGAGATAACCATGTGGTTTTTGTCTTTGGTTCTGTTTATATGCTGGATTACATTTATTGATTTGCGTATGTTGAACCAGCCTTGCATCCCAGGGATGAAGCCCACTTGATCATGGTGGATAAGCTTTTTGATGTGCTGCTGGATTCGGTTTGCCAGTATTTTATTGAGGATTTTTGCATCAATGTTCATCAAGGATATTGGTCTGAAATTCTCTTTTTTGGTTATGTCTCTGCCAGGTTTTGGTATCAGGACGATGCTGGCTTCATAAAATGTGTTAGGGAGGATTCCCTCTTTTTCTATCGATTGGAATAGTTTCAGAAGGAATGGTACCAGTTCCTCCTTGTACCTCTGGTAGAATTCAGCTGTGAATCCGTCAGGTCCTGGACTCTTTTTGGTTGGTAAGCTATTGATTATTGCCACAATTTCAGAACCTGTTATTGGTCTATTCAGAGATTCAACTTCTTCCTGGTTTAGTCTTGGGAGGGTGTATTTGTCGAGGAATTTATCCATTTCTTCTAGATTTTCTAGTTTATTTGCATAGAGGTGTTTGTAGTATTCTCTGATGGTAGATGGTATTTCTGTGGGATCAGTGGTGATATCCTTTTTTTCGTTTTTTATTGCATCTATTTGATTCTTCTCTCTTTTCTTCTTTATTAGTCTTGCTAGCGGTCCATCAATTTTGTTGATCTTTTCAAAAAAACCAGCTCCTGGATTCATTAAGTTTTTGAAGGGTTTTTTGTGTCTCTATTTCCTTCAGTTCTGCTCTGATTTTAGTTATTTCTAGCCTTCTGCTAGCTTTTGAATGTGTTTGCTCTTGCTTTTCTAGTTCTTTTAATTGTGATGTTAGGGTGTCAATTTTGGATCTTTCCTGCTTTCTCTTGTGGGCATTTAGTGCTATAAATTTCCCTCTACACACTGCTTTGAATGTGTCCCAGAGATTCTGGTATGTTGTATCTTTGTTCTCAACATACATTCTGGTATGTTGTATGATTTCAAAGATCATCTTTATTTCTGCCTTCATTTCATTATGTACCCAATAGTCATTCAGGAGCAGGTTGTTCAGTTTCCATGTAGTTGAGCGGTTTTGAGTGAATTTCTTAATCCTGGGTCCTAGTTTGATTGCACTGTGGTCTGAGAGACAGTTTGTTATAATTTCTGTTCTTTTACATTTGCTGAGGAGAGCTTTACTTCCAACTATGTGGTCAATTTTGGAATAGGTGTGGTGTGGTGCTGAAAAAAATGTATATTCTGTTGACTTGGGGTGGAGAGTTCTGTAGATGTCTATTAGGTCCACTTTATGTAGAGCTGAGTTCAATTCCTGGATATCCTTGTTAACTTTCTGTCTCGTTGATCTGTCTAATGTTGACAGTGGGGTGTTAAAATCTCCCATTATTATTGTGTGGGAGTTTAAGTCCCTTTGTAGGTCACTGAGGACTTGCTTTATGAATCTGGGTGCTTCTGTGTTGGGTGCATATATATTTAGGATAGTTAGCTCTTCTTGTTGAATTGATCCCTTTACCATTATGTAATGGCCTTCTTTGTCGCTTTTGATCTTTGTTGGTTTAAAGTCTATTTTATCAGAGACTAGGATTGCAACCCCTGCCTTTTTTTGTTTTCCAGTTGCTTGATAGATCTTCCTCCATCCCTTTATTTTGAGTCTATGTGTGTCTCTGCACGTGAGATGGGTTTCCTGAATACAGCACACTGATGGGTCCTGACTCCTTATCCAGTTTGCCAGTCTGTGTCTTTTGATTGGAGCATTTAGCCCATTTACATTTAACGTTAATATTGTTATGTGTGAATCTGATCCTGTCATTATGATGTTAGTTGGTTATTTTGCTCGTTAGTTGCTATTGTTTCTTCCTAGCCTCGATGGTCTTTACAATTTGGCATGTTTTTGCAGTGGCTGGTACTGGTTGTTCCTTTCCATGTTTAGTGCTTCCTTCAGGAGCTCTTTTAGGGCAGGCCTGGTGGTGACAAAATCACTCAGCGTTTGCTTGTCTGTAAAGTATTTTATTTCTCCTTCACTTATGAAGCTTAGTTTGGCGGGATAGCAAATTCTGGGTTGAAAATTCTTTCTTTAAGAATGTTGAATATCGGCCCCCACTCTCTTCTGGCTTGTAGAGTTTCTGCTGAGAGATCAGCTGTTAGTCTGATGGGCTTCCCTTTGTGGGTAACCCGACCTTTCTCTCTGGCTGCCCTTAACATTTTTTCCTTCATTTCAACTTTGGTGAATCTGACAATTATGTGTCTTGGAGTTGCCCTTCTCGAGGAGTATCTTTGTGGCGTTCTCTGTATTTCCTGAATCTGAATGCTGGCCTGCCTTGCTAGATTGGGGAAGTTCTCCTGGATAATATCTTGCAGAGTGTTTTCCAACTTGGTTCCATTCTCCCCATCATTTTCAGGTACACCAATCAGACGTAGGTTTGGTCTTTTCACATAGTCCCAAATTTCTCGGAGGCTTTGTTCATTTCTTTTTATTCTTTTTTCTCTAGACTTCCCTTCTCTCTTCATTTCATTCATTTCATCTTCCATCAGCGATACCCTTTCTTCCAGTTGATCGCATCTGCTACTGAGGCTTCTGCAATCTTCGCGTAGTTCTCGAAACTTGGCTTTCAGCTCCATCAGCTCCTTTAAGCCCTTCTCTCCATTGGTTATTCTAGTTATCCATTCTTCTAATATTTTTTCAAAGTTTTTAACTTCTTTGCTATTGTTTTGAATTTCCTCTCGTAGCTCAGAGTAGTTTGATCGTCTGAAGCCTTCTTCTCTCAACTCATCAAAGTCATCCTCCATCCAGCTTTGTTCCGTTGCTGATGAGGAACTGCGTTCCTTTGGAGGAGGAGAGGTGCTCTGTTTTTTAGAGTTTCCAGTTTTTTTGTTCTGTTTTTGCCCCATCTTTGTGGTTTTATCTACTTTTGGTCTTTGATGATGGTGATGTACAGATGGGTTTTTGGTGTGGATGTCCTTTCTGTTTGTTAGTTTTCCTTCTACCAGACAGGACCCTCAGCTGCAGGTCTGTTGGAGTTTACTAGAGGTCCACTCCAGACCCTGTTTGGCTGGGTGTCAGCAGCGGTGGCTGCAGAACAGTGGATTTTCGTGAGATGACAAATTCAGCTGTCTGATAGTTCGTCTGAAAGTTTTGTCTCAGAGGAGTACCCGGTTGAATGAGGTGTCAGTCTGTCCCTACTGGGGGGGTGCCTCCCAGTTAGGCTGCTCAGGGGTGAGGGACCCACTTTAGGAGGCAGTCTGTCGGTTCTCAGATCTCCAGCTGCGTGCTGGGAGAACCACTACTCTCTTCAAAGCTGTCAGTCAGACAGGGACCTTTAAGTCTGTGGAGGTTCTTGCTGAGTTTTTGTTTGTCTGTGCCCTGCCCCCAGAGGTGGAGCCTATAGAGGCAGGCAGGCCTCCTTGAGCTGTGGTGGGCTCCACCCAGTTCGAGCTTCCTGGCTGCTTTGTTTACCTAAGCAAGCCTGGGCAATGGCGGGCGCCCCTCCCCCAGCCTCGCTGCCGCCTTTTAGCTTGATCTCAGACTGCTGTGCTAGCAATCAGCGAGACTCCGTGGGCACAGGACCCTCTGAGCCAGGTGCGGGACACAATCTCCTAGTGTGCCATTTTCCAGGCCCGTTGGAAAAGCGCAGTATTGGGGTGGGACTGACCCGATATTCCAGGTGCCGTCTGTTTCCCCTTTCTTTGACTGGGAAAGGGAACTCCCTGACCCCTTGCGCTTCCCGAGTGAGGTAATGCCTCGCCCTGCTTCGGCTCGCGCACAGTGCGCTTCACCGACTGTCCTGCACCCACTGTTAGGCACTCCCTAGTGAGATGAAACCGGTACCTCAAGCAGAAATGCAGAAATCATCCATCTTCTGTGTCGCTGGGGCTGGGAGCTGGAGCTGTATTTCTTCAATCTTAAGACATGCTCTGTTTCAACATTTTTAACACTTAAAAATTTGTGATGTTATAATTGAAAAAATCATTTTATGTGGTAATTTCTTTTTATCATGGAGAATTTATTGAAACATGGAGAATTCCATGAAATATCATGGAAAGTTTATTGTCTCTTAGAATTGAAGGCATCTTTCAATTCGCTTTTGGAAGTGTGTTGGGCATGAATTTATTAATTATATATTCCTTTAAGTACAGCTTTATTTTTGGCATTTAGAATCAGGGATTATTTCCCACAAATTGTGAATGATTTTGCTTATAAAAATTACTGTGCAATTGTTAAGGTACAAACTTCAGAGTTAGACCTAGTTCTTGTCCTAGCCATGCCAACTGAAGTAATATGGTATTTGTGTATATAAATATTTTTGTCTTTTTTTCCCTGATGACCTATAAACTCCAAGAGACCTGAAGAAACCTATGTTGTTCATCCCTCTCCAGCAACTAGAACAGCACCTGCAGGTAGTGAAGGCTCAGTAAATACTGGACTCCTTGCACCTTTGACTTGCTCACTCTTTATTTGATCCTAATGACACTTTGAGGTAGATAATTAGTTACCTAAGAACAGGAACCACACATTTATTCAACAAATATTTATTGTGGGCCCACTAATCAAAGTGTACGATGCTGGAGCTAAACACAGTGATGACAGAGTTCCTGTGATGAGTCCCTGTCACAGTTAAGTGGAATCAATAATCTCAACAATATGGGGCAAATGCTTTAATAGAGGCGTGTATGAAATAATTCAGTAGCGTAAAGGGGTATGAGTCACTCCCTGGAAGAGAGCAGAAAAGGTTCACAGAGTTGGCAACATTGGAGCTGGACCTAAAAGAATGAATAATTATTAATAAATTACCCAATAACATTTCCAAAAGAATTTGAAGCAAATGAGCCTTATGACACTTTTGCATATATGCAAAAAGTAAGGAATAAAGAGATGAATAAGTATGAATAGAAAATAGAATAATAAAATGGAGTCAGAGGGAGACTTTGAATGCAAGGCCACATGCCTTAGAGCTAAATACAATTGCTAAAGTCCTACACCATTGCCCATTCTATACATATTATATTATGTTATATTATATTTGACAAAGGGATTCAGATAATAGTAAGGCAATCTGTTTTCCACAGTGAATCTAGTGGTTGCATGCAGAAAGGATTGAGAGTGGCTGCAGTGGGAAACAAGACTGAGTGTAAGAAACCAGGAAAGGCAATTGGAAGTACTTGAGATCGGTCAGTTATGGTGATGGGGATCGGAACTAAGACAGTGGCAGTAATGACTCAGTGAGGGAGGGGGTTTTGATTCCAGGAAATCAAGAACTGCTTTTACTTCTGCTTTTTTTCTCAGTGGCAATACCTTTGTTGTTGCTGTTGTTCAGTAGATATTTCTAGGGAACCATAGCTCTGACACTGGTGACATGTGCACTGTTTTGAAATATAGCCTTTAACAATTACCATATCAATCAAAATTGAATATGGTATGCTGTTCATTTAGTGGCACTGCTTACAAGAGGTGAAATTTCTCAAAGTAATGTCAACTTTGAGTTATATCAGACAATCATGTATCTGCTTTGATTCTCTTAAAATAGATGAATCATTTGGTTTAATCTCTGAAATTATAAGAGGTATACATCCCTTCAGTTTGTAATTGCTAAGAAGCTATGGCTTGGTGATATTAACATTTAGAGTTATAATGTAACTTTTAATAATTTGTTCCTTTTTTAGGTTACTAAAAAAAAATAACTTGTTCGGACCTAAGCACACATCTCCTCTTAAGAGAAACAAAAACATAGATTTTGACTATCAGGAATTGTATTAATCAGGGTTCTCCAGAGAAACAAGACCAGAAGAAGAACAAACAAAACTAGAAGACAGATACAGATATACCTACCTATAGATAATATACTGTATATAGAAAGACTTATTATAAGGTATTGGCTTACACAATTATAGAGGCTGAGATACCCCATAAGCTGGAAAACTAGGAAAACTGGTGGTGTAGTTTGAAGGCCTAAGAGCCAGAGAGCCAATGCTGTAGATTCCAGTCTGAGGCAGAAGACCTAAGAACCAGGAATAAGGGCAGAAAATCAATGTCCCAACTAAAGCATCAGGCAGAGAGAGGGCGAGTCTCTCCTTCCACCTTTTTGTCTATTCAGGCCCTCAACAGATAGGACAATACCCACCCACCTGGGGAGGGCCATCTGCTTTACTCAGTACTGATCAAATGTTGATCTTTTCTGGAAACACCCTCACGGACATGCTCAGGAAAAATGTTTAACTCAATTATCTAGGCATCCTGCGATCCAGTCAAGTTGACAGATAAAATTTACTATTGCAGGAATGTCTAACAACATACAGTGACTTCAAATCAAGACTTTTTGCCTCCAAAATAATTTGTTTTTCTCAAGGCAGTAAGGCCTAAAAGGAGCTGGGTTAAAAATGCAACCTAGTTCCTTTGGAAGATGAGTTTTCTTTTCTTTTTTAAAAACATTTCTTATTTTAATTTCTTTGGTATATAGTAGTTGTATATATTTATGGGGTACAGGAGATGTTTTGATACAGACATGCAATGTGTAACTACCGCATCATGTAAGGTGGGGTTTCCATCCTGGAGGCAAGTTTTCTAATCATTCCACCATTTTCCTCAACATTCTGCCTTTGCTCCGCCTTAATTTCACACTTTCCTCTGCAGACATGAGTGCGTATCTTCTGAATTTAAGTTGTGAAAGTTACACGAGGTTTAAAGCATTAATGGCTACTTAAGCCATTATTTTGAAACAGCAAAAGAAAAAGAACATTATGAAAGAAAAATAGAATTGCTCAGTAATTTCACGACAAAAGTGCTTGTGTTTAATGATTTGTAAAAGAAGTAGGAGGCGTTTTCGGTGGAAACTGCTAATTATTTTGGTTTTCCATAATGAAAACCTGTGATGTTGTTTAAATGTCTCTGTTCATTAGTTTACTTTGCGACACTGACACATTTGTTTGCTTTATGTATTTTCTCACTTCTTTGCATCAAAATGAGACTGATATCATGATCAATGAGCTTAAAGTCTTTTGGAAATTATGGTGATAAACTCTTGACCATGAGAATTGATAACTTTTAAATTTTCCTACTTTAGGATAAAAAGGAATATTCCAGTCACTCTTTGGGTCTGTTGTTTCATTTATCATGTATCTTAAAAGATGGTTCTTTATTCTGCTTTGTCAGAAACATCTACAAATCAAATAATTATTGATATACACTTGGTGACTTATGTCTAGAATAAATGTAAAGGTTACTAAAGAAATTAACCTTGGTACCAACTGTTTTTGCCATACTAATGGCTCTTAAGGAATGATTTAATTGTGTATGTCTGTGGCAGGCTGCTCAATGACAGTGCTGTTCAAATCAGAAATGGGACAAGGTTCTAAGGCCAAACACCAGAAATAGCATACCCTGTCACACTCAAATGAGGGAAGTTCAAGAGTTTTTGGAGCTCAGATTTTTCTTAAGTTTGATCAGAATAGGGATTGTGAATTTATGGACCCTCTTTTCCTTCCCTGCCTGCTGTCAGGTTCGCCTTTGCTTGCTGCTGATTTATTGCTTCTTTTCTCCTCGCAATCCTTTAGTATGCGGTAGAGGTGTGCAGGAGAGGTTTGTAGCTGGGCTCATAAACACTTCTTACCTGAGCTCCCTGCCACAGATTCAGGTGTGCTGATTGTTCTCCTATCTGGAGTCCAGGGTCCCTATACCTGTCCAGCAAGTTCTATCTGCCCTTTTCAGCCATGTTCTCACCCCTCACCCAAGTGAATGTCAGATGTGATTCAGTGGACAGTGCATAGTCTCACATAAGGCAGACCTAGATCTGCCTTGGAAGATACACCAGCCTGGTAACCCTGTGATTCCAGGTGGCTGACCTTGTTTTTTGGCTTGCTAAGCCACCCTAACTTTTTGGAGTTTACTCAGAACTTTTGCACAAAGAAGAGACTTTCTGCTCAGCAGATCCTTCCAGAAATGGCAATAAATATTAGCAACCAGGGAAAAATAAATGTAGGTAGTAAATGAGTGATTCTCTAGAAAGTGGCTGAGTAAATAGAGATGGAATACAGAGTACCTATTTTGTGCTGTGCTCTGTGCTAGACATTTTCATAAAAATATTTTTCAAGAAATTCTTTTACTTGTCTTTTCACTCTGCCATGCTCTCAGCTCGGCTGCTCACCTCTTGTATTTGCTAGACTGCTTGTTATTTTATGCCTTTTGGCATCATTCCAGTATAGACTGTCTCTGGGAGGGCCTAAGATTTTTCTAGGTACAATGATGATGCAGCTGATAAAGGGAGAAAGGGAATGACTGCAAGTAGTGATTTAGCTAATGCACAGAAAGAAACTTTAAATAAAGTAGGAATTCTATTTCTTGGATGAAATAGTACTTTTCCTTTAAGAGGGCATTTATTTTCCCTCTTCTCTTTATATATTTACATGGTCACTATGGATGGCTAATGTGATACCTTCCCATTTTGAAACATATAAAATCATATTCTAATAAAAGAAGAAAACTTCTTTTTATAGATTTAAAAAAAAACCCACCAAAGTGATGCTTCCAAGACATTTTATAAAAAGCATCTTTTGGCCGGGCATGGGTGGCTCACACCTGTAATCCCAGTACTTTGGGAGGCCGAGGTTGGGTGGATCATCTGAGGTCAGGATTTGAGACCATCCTGGCAAACATGGTGGAACCTCGTCTCTACTAAAAATACAAAAATCAGCTGGGCATGGTTGCAGGCGCCTGTAATCCCAGCTACTTGGGAGGCTGAGGCAGGAGAATCACTTGAACCCGGGAGGCAGAGGTTGCAGTGAGCCGAGATTACGCCACTGCACTCCAGCCTGGGCGACAGAGCAAGACTCTGTCTCTAACTAACTAACTAAATCTTTCTCTAGTCCATGCTGGTTCTTACTGACTTACTGTTGAACACATTGTGTACCATCTCTCAGATCCGCATTTCTCTGTGTTGGCTTCATTCTCAGGCACACACTTTGTATAGTGGGAAATGCCCCTGCAGCTTCAGGGTACACGATCCTTAATTTAAAGATCTTATAGGATCCTACAGTGCCTTTGTAGATAGCTTTAGGAGAAGTTCCAGAGGCATTTTTGATTGTTCTGGCTTGAGGCAAGTTCTCCTTCCTGAAGCTGAGTCAGCTTCACATGAATCATATGAATGAAAGGATTACTATGGAGAAAGTGATTCCCTAAAGGAAAAGCATACTTGGCAGACAGTCAAAGTTCTACTTCAATGAATATAAAAATTCAGATAGCTCGATGAAACGATAGTAGGAAAAACTTAAGCCTGACTTAGCAGCTGATCTGAAGGTGGTTTTTCCCTAGGGTGCTTTCTGTCCCACTGTAATGAAAAAAACTCCTGGGGGCTCTCAGTTTTATAGGATCCCAAATGAGAACACTTCTTTGATCTGATATGAAACATATAATTTTTGCTTATATTTACTACTCATAGTTTTGTTTCTCTGAGATAGTGATCTTCAGTATGGAAAAGTAATAGATTAGTGCTTTAAAATTTAGAAAACACTGAATTTATTAATTTTGTATGATCCCTGTAGGATAAAAAAGCAGATTGATACAAAATAAGAAAATACATCTTCACAATTTCCAATAATGAATGAGTATAGACAGTCTTTATTAGCAGTATAAAGGCAGCAAATTTATAGTTAGTTAATAGTTATTTGCATTTATAAATCTATTTAAAAGAATGTTTAAAAGAGTTCTACCAGGTTGTAATCATCCTTGTGGAATCAAAAAACTCTTATTATACACACACACACACACACACATACACACATACACACACACACACACACGGCCCAGAGTGCCTCCTAATCTAATAAGGAAAGGAATAGCAAAGAAATAGCTTTGTATTCGGTTCTCTGGGAGAGAGGTGACTGAGTCGGGAGGATGAGATCAGCTAGTGACCCAGCTGCTCTGACAGGGGGTTAGGGGTTTGAGATGAGAGCCTCAACTTTCCCACACTTCAGTGATGTCTCTGTAACTCCCTTGGGTCACAAGCACATAGTTTGAAAAGCACTGATATAAAAATCAATAATGGGATTCAAATCACTTTATAGCATGACCATTACTAATTTTTTCAGAAGATAGTTATCTGTGTTTTTTCATTTATGTCTATATAGGGGTCATATTGAAAATATTTGACAATTGATGTAATACAGGCACCTGACCAGCACTGACCAATCAGAGGAAATTCCAGCTATAAACATTTGAAACATCTTACAGGTATGCTTCAGCTAAATATCAGCCCTTTATATCTACGTGCAAAGTTACTAAGCATTACTATTAATACATTTTTTTGTCTGTCAGGATACATTTTCTAGCTTTGTTTCAGTTTATTCCATTTAGATCACAATTCTAGTAAAAATTTAATTGGGAATTTTATATTTCCCTACCCATTGAAAAACACGTGTATAATTTGTCATTAAATATTCTACCTAAAAAATTTGTTTTCTTGGAACATTATCTATCTAACTTATTGCTTAATATTAAGTCCATAAATATTTACTGGGCTCCTACTGCGAGCTAAGCGATGTTTTTGTCTCTGGATACACACTAGAAAGGATAAGGTCAACTCCCCCGCGAACCTTATAGCTTGATAAAGGAGATGAATAACAGAATTCCAAAGCAGAGATTCTGTCTTGGGGAAGTACAAGGGACTATGAAAGCAATGGGCAGTGTCATATAACACACCTGGGATTAGGGAAGACTTCCTGGAGGAGGTGTTAAACTGTGACTGAAGGATGCACTGAGAGGTGGGAAACATGAGGGAAAAGGGCAATGGGAAGACAATAGTTCAAATATGTGAAAAGTTCCAGAAATGGGCCAGAATTTCAATTACCCAAAAGTAGTTAATATTGCTTAGGAGCCCTGTCTATTGTCCACCTGATATGAATGGAAAAATGATCACTTACTACCACTTACTACCCCCCATCCCCTGTACTTTTTAGTTATTTTTTTTCCACTGAAAATGTGCTGAAGTTTATAGTCTGTTCTGTAAACAGAGTTCTATCAGTTCATCCGAGGATCTTTTATATGGAGTTACTGCTCACCATCAATGCGCAGTGGAGAGTAGCAAGTGAAGATAAAAAGAAACATTCTAACTTTTACCTGCTGATTCATGCCTCTCGCCTTTGCTTATGTCTCTTTGACTGGGGTTGCCCTTTCTCTTCTCATTCACCTGTAATATCTACAAATCTTTCAGGATTTGAATTAAATGTTCTCTCTTATCAAAACTTTGTGTCTCCCACAGGTAGAGCCAACTACTGTATCCAGCACACAGTTTTTTCTTATCAGCTGCAATTCTTTGTGCCTCATTTAGTCTGTAAATTATTTGAGGGTAGGGGCAGTATGTTCTACTATTAAGACCTCAGTAATGTCTATCACAGCATGGCTGTTAGGAGTTTGAGGTACCTCTCACCTTCGTTTTGAGATTTAGTTATACACATAAGGTTTACTATACAGATATGAACAAGTATTGCTTTTATGACTCTTCAAATATCTCAAAGAAGCTAGATGGGGAACAAAGCATGGGTCAGGAAGTTTTCTTACTTTCTACCCACTTAATTGGTGATAGGTTTTGTACTACAGGTTTGACCTCACTTTTCACTCAGTCACAGACAAATAGACAATGAACCATGGGGTTGGATACAGGTAGTGGAAGAAAGCCCATAAAATAGGATAGGGAGTGAGGGGCCAACTTCTTGCCTTTAAGGCAGGGCTCCCCAACCTGTGGGCCATGGCCAGATACCAGTGTGCGGGCTGTTAGGAACTGGGCAGCACTGCAGGAAGTGAGCGGGGGCCAGCCAGCATTACCACCTGAATTCCGCCTCCTGTTAGATCAGCAGGGGCATTAGATTCTCATAGAAATGAGAACCCTATGGTGAACTGCACATGTAAGGGATGTAGGCTGTGCACTCCTTATGAGACTAACTAATGCCTGATGATCTGAGGTGGAACAGTTTCATCTGGAAACTGTCTCCCATCTGTGGAAAAATTGTCTTCCATGAAACCAGTCCCTGGTGCTGCTTTAAGGGGTAGTAGCCTGCCTACCAACAAAACAAGGGCTAATGAAGGAATGGCTCTGAATAGCCATCTCTTCTTCACATGCTAAAGTGATCATTTGCAAACAAATGTTCTCAGTTTTTGAAATTTATGTAAATGGAATCATACTGCATATATAACTATACATACTCATCAACTCCAAAAATGTTAAGTTCCATAATGGCTGAATGACTGAAATGTGGTACAATATTCAATTGATAATTTGACTTGATTATTTTAAAGTGTCTTTTAACCCTAAGAATCTGTTTTCCTTTGACCTCTGATATTCATGTCACCTGAAATTATTCAATGTTCTCCGGATCTGGTACGTCTGGACCAAAAAAATCTTCTAGTTCATAGAAAATGGACTAATCCTATGAAGAAAAATGGTTGCTCTTAAGTGTGTTTTCTTTCACTGCATATTGGGCCTTATTGCAGGATAGGGGCAAATTGTAACCAAATGTGGTAGGCACTGATGTATATGTTCGAATACCAAAGAAGCTTTTCCAAGTTTATTTTCATTAATTAAATCTGTGAACTGTTGATGAATTGTCTGTGGTCTGGTGATTACCAAGCCACAGGACTGAAGCTTTAGTGAATTTATTTGGTAAGATCTCTACAAACTGTAACTGTCAGATCATACCTATTATAATTTTAGAGGGTAGTTTAAAATAGACTTACAATTAGACCTTGTGCCTGAACTATATGGAGGAGGATATTAATTTTTAAAATATAGCATGTTTAATAAAGATCGATTGGTATGTACTTAGCAAATAATTTCAGATATAGCAGGACATAAACAGTGTACACGAGAGTACTGGATCTCTTGCCTTAAGCTGTGTACCAAGCATACCTTCGTTCATTCATTCATTCATTCATTTGATTTTGACTTTTTTACTGAGGAGAGACTGATGAGTACTGAGAGAAATTGTGGGGTGTGGTAGAGGGGCAAGCTAAAGTACCCAAACCATCCTTTGGTGTTTGCTTCTGTTCTTTACTGAGAATAATCATTTTCAGTCTTGATGTTTCAAAGATTGTTTTAATGTAATTTCTTATTACAGTTTATATTTTTATGGTATGATTAATACAATTTTCCATGGAAATAATTCTAGGTTTTTTGGTTATATTATAAATAGAATAATATGAAACTCAGGATGACAAAGACATCTTGCATATCTTGGCTTAAACCTGTGATAACATTGTTTTATAGGAAATATGTAAAATGTATACCCTTTATCATTATGTATACCCTTTGTGTATATGTATACCTTTTATCATTAAGTTAAACAAATATTTTGCTTCTGGTCAAAATAGGTTTTGGTCAGAATATTGAAATTCTGACCAGAATCTGGCCAAGAGGCTCTGGTCAGAATATTGAAATTCAGCAATCTTGGGGTGATAGAATTAAACAGAGTTTGATATATGCATTGTTGAGAATTAGAGAAACTTATAAAGTTTCAGGCTCTTGCTTCCTATTTTTTGAAAAATGTTCATGCAAGTAATGTTTTTCAGAAAAATGAAAAATTCTTTGGCTCATTTTCTTTTGTTATATATTGTCCTCCATGGCTTTATCTTTTTTTTTTTTTTCTGAATGAGTCTATTGACATTGCTCCAATAAACTTTTCAGGTAAGAACTTTTTCACAGCTTGATGATAACCTATAAGAAGAAACGTTTTTTGAGTGTACTTATCTATGCTATGTTCTTTTATTTGTTTAATTAAGAAAATATTTTTCTATTATGAAATATAAGACACAGATAAGTGCAAAAAAATCAAGGTATAGTATAATGAATTGTTACAAAGCAAATATCTCTTTAAAGCATCCCAGATCAAAAATGAGAACATCAACAGCTTTCAGAAGGTCCTTCCTCCCAGATATTCTTTCATCTCACAAAGTAGATATCACGACATTAATTCTGTGGTTAAAACGCCCTTGATTATCTTTCTTGTTTAGCCACCTATGTGTGCATTCCTAGACAATACAGTTTTGGAAATTTATGTAAATGGAACTAGGCTACATGGAATATTTTTATGCGTTGTTCTTTTACTCACTATCACGTTTAAGACACATTCATCTTTACTTCATTTTGAGAAATCTTAATTGACTTCCACATGAAATAATTTCTTAGGGTTTACTCTTATCTATCACTAGCCATTATTTCTCTTGCCTCTTTTATTTCCTTTTAAATTTTTATGCCTGTGTTTGGTTGTTTTAATGCACAATTACAGATAGACTCTTTAATGCACAATTACAGATACACTCATTTATTTGCCATGATCCTGTTTCATGTGGAGAGGATTTTTGCCTTGCAGTTTTTCCTAGCTCTTGAACTATATAAATTTATAGTTTGCAATGATTTTGAGCAGAAGGGAAAGAAATAGATGTTGCCCTTTAGAATGATTGAATCAACTTACTAGAGAAGCATATGGTATGAAGTATGGTATGAAAGGAGCTGACTGATAACAAGTTTTCAGGGAATAGGGTGTCTGTTTACAGTTTCAAGAGGGAAATCAACAAAGGAAGAAAAACAGTTGGCATCTTCATGTTTAGTAAGTAACCTTTTGGTTTTGTTGCTTGGAAAATTCAGCATTGTGACAAAACCACTGCAAACTTGTGACAGAGCTAGAGAAATAAGTAATTTTGATTGAAGAGTTTTCTACCTGGAATCCTTTCAGATAATGACATGATTATATTTTGAGCCTAAATATACATATTATGGTAAAAGAGAAAGCAAGAGCAGCTTTTTGTATTTCTTTTTATCGAGGACAATCCTATTGTTGATAGCAACTTGATTCCACAAACCCACAAATGTTTTACCCTCCATATTTCCAGATGCTTCCTGTGGAGTCACAGCATACAGATTTGACAGACACTTTATCCAGTGAAGTTGGTGATAATAGTGTTATTGGAAATTCAGTGGGAAAACTTAGAACAAAATTAAATATGAGATCTCAGTAAAATAAAGTTGATGTGAATTAAATTCCAACTTTGTCTCTTTATTCCCTATCTTGATAGGTGGAACTGCTATTTACCCTGTCCCTCAATTCAGAAATAAGGAATCATCCTAGACTTACCTTCTTTAGCTCACACATACCACCAACTATCAAAGTCAATTGCTTTTTAAAAAAATTTCTTCCTTATTGCATCTCCTCTTTTTTCCCCATTGCAACTGCCTTAATTGAGGCAAGCACTTATCATCTAGTTGATTGAAACTTTTCTCTTACTTTTGGCCTCTTTTTTTTTTTTATACTTTAAGTTCTGGGACACATGTGCAGAATGTGCGGGTTTGTTACATAAGTATACACGTGCCATGGTGGTTGGCTGCACCCATCAACCTGTCATCTACATTAAGTATTTCTCCGAATGCTATTCCTCCCCTACCCCCCACACCCCGACAGGCCCCAATGTGTAATGTTCCTCTCCCTGTGTCCATGTGTTCTCATTGATCAGCTTCCAATTATGAGTGAACTTGCGGTGTTTGGTTTTCTGTTCCTGGGTTAGTTTGCTGAGAATGATGGTTTCCAGTTTCACCCATGCCCCTGCAAAGGACATGAACTCATCCTTTTTTATGGCTGCGTAGTATTCCACGATGTATATGTGCCACATTTTATTTTATTTTTTTACTTTAAGTTCTGGGGTACATGGGCAGAATGTGCAGGTTTGTTACATAGGTACACATGTGCCATGGTGGTTTGCTGCACCCATCAACCCACCATCTACATTGGGCATTTCTCATAATGCTATCCCTCCCCTAGCTTCCCATACCTCAACAGGCCCCAGTGTGTGATGTTCCCCTCCCTGTGTCCATGTGTTCTCATTGTTCAACTCCCACTTATGAGTGAGAACATGTGGTGTTTGGTTTTCTGTTCTCATGTTGGTTTGCTGAGAATGATGGTTTCCAGCTTCATCTATGCCCCTGCAAAGGACATGAACTCATCCTTTTTTTATGGCTGCATAGTATTCCATGGTGTATATGTGCTACATTTTCTTTATCCAGTCTATCATTGATGGGCATTTGTGTTGGTTCCAAGTCTTTGCTATTGTGAACAGTGCTGCAATAGACATATGTGTGCATGTGTCTTTATAGGAGACTGATTTATAATCCTTTGGGTATATACCCAGTAATGGGATTGCTGGTTCAAATGGTATTTCTGGTTCTAGATCCTTGAGGAATCGCCACACTGTTTTCCACAATGGTTGAACTAATTTACACTGCCACCAATGGTGTAAAAGCGTTCCTATTTCTCCACATCCTCTCCAGCATCTGTTGTTTCCTAACTTTTTTTTTTTCCAGGCTGGTCATGGCGCCACTCGGCTCACTGCAACTCGCTCCTTGTTTACCCTTTCACTGCCTCACCTCTCGATATTGGGAAGTGCTGGGATTACAGGCGTGAGCCACCGCGCCCGGCCGTTTCCTAACTTTTTAATGATTGCCATTCTAACTGGCCTGGGATGGTATCTCATTGTGGTTTTGGTTTGCATTTCTCTAATGACCAGTGATGATGAGCTTTTTTTTCATGTTTGTTGGCTGCATAAATGTCTTCTTTTGAGAAGTGTCTGTTCATATCCTTCACTCATTTTTTGATGGGGTTCTTTGTTTTCTTCTTGCAAATTTGTTTAAGTTCTTTGTAGATTCTGGATATTAGCCCTTTGTCAGATGGATAGATTGCAGAAATTTTCTCCCATTCTATAAGTTGCCTGTTTACTCTGACGGCAGGTTGTTTTGCTATGCAGAAGCTCTTTAGTTTAATTAGATCCCATTGGTCAATTTTGGCTTTTGTTGCCATTGCTTTTTGTGTTTTAGTCATTAAGTCTTTGCCCATGCCTAGGTCCTGAATGGTATTGCCTAGGGTTTCTTCTAGGGTTTTTATGGTTTTAGGTTTATGTTTAAGTCTTTAATTCGTCTTGAGTTAATTTTTGTAGAAGGTGTAAGGAAGGGGTCCAGTTTCAGTTTTCTGCATATGGCTAGCCAGTTTTCCCGACACTGTTTATTAAATAGGGCATCTTTTCCCCATTGCTTTTTTTGTCAGGGTTGTCAAAGAGCAGATGGTTGTAGATGTGTGGCATTATTCCTGAGGACTCTGTTCTTTCCATTGGTCTATATCTCTGTTTTGGTACCAGTACCATGCTGCTTTAATACTATAGCCTTGTAGTATAGTTTGAAGTCAGATAGCAGGATGCCTCTAGCTTTGTTCTTTTTGCTTAGGATTGTCTTGGCTATACTTGCTCTTTTTTGGTTCCATATGAAATTTAACGTAGTTTTCTCTAATTCTGTGAAGAAAGTCAATGGTAGCTTGATGGGGATAGCATTGAATCTATAAAATACTTCAGGCAGTATGGCCATTTTGATGATATTGATTCTTCCTATCCATGAGCATGGAACGTTTTTCCATTTGTTTGTGTCCTCTTTTATTTCCTTGAGCAGTGGTTTGTAGTTCTCCTTAAAGAAGTCCTTCACATTCCTTGTAAGTTGTATTCCTAGATATTTTATTCTCTTTGTAGCAATTGTGAATGGAATTGACTCAGGATTTGGCTCTCTGTGTGTCTACTATTGGTGTATAGGAATGCTTGTGATTTTTGCACATTGATTTTGTGTCCTGAGACTTTGCTGAAATTGCTTATCAGCTTAAGGAGATTTGGGGCTGAGATGATAGGGTTTTCTAAATATACAATCGTGTCATCTGCAGAGACAATTTGACTTCCTCTCTTGCTATTTGAACAGCCTTTATATCTTTCTCTTGCCAATTGCCCTGACCAGAACTTCCAATACTATGTTGAATAGCAGTGGTTGAGAAGAGCAACCCCAAGACACATAATCGTCAGATTCATCAAGGTTGAAATGAAGGAAAAAATATTAAGGGCAGCCAGAGAGAAAGGTCGGGTCACAAAGGGAAGCCCATCAGACTAACAGCAGCTATCTCTGCAAAACACCCCACACGCCAGAAGAGAGGGAGGGCCAGTATTCAACATTCTTAAAGAAAAGAGTTTTTAACCCAGAATTTCATATCCAGCCAAACTAAGCTTCATAAGCAAAGGAGAAATAAAATCTTTTACAGACAAGCAAATGCTGAGATATTTTCTCACCACCAGGCCTGCCTTACAAGAGTTCCTGAAGAAACCACTAAATAAGGAAAGTAAAATCTGGTACCAGCCAATGCAAAAACATACCAAATTGTAAAGACCATCAACATTATGAAGAAACTGCATCAACTAACAGGCGAAATAACCAGCTAGCCTCATAATGACAGGATCAAATTCACATATAACAATATTAACCTTAAATGTAAACAGGCTAAATGCCCCAAATAAAAGACACAGACTGGCAAATTGGATAAAGAATCAAGACCCATCAGTGTGCTGTATTCAGGAGACCCATCTCACGTGCAGAGATACACATAGGCTCAAAATAAAGGGGTGGAGGAATATTTACCAAGCAAATGGAAAGAAAAAAAAAAAGCAGGGTTTGCAATCCTAGTCTCTGATAAAACAGAATTTAAACCAACAAAGGTCTAAAAAGACAAAGAAGGGCATTAAATAATAGTAAAGGGATCAATGCAACAAGAAGAGCTTTCTATCCTACATATATATGCACCCAATACAGGAGCACTCAGATTCATAAAGTAAGTTCTTAGAGACCTACAAAGAGACTTAGACTCCCACACAATAATAGTGGGAGACTTTATTAGATCGATGAGACAGAAAATTAACAGGGATATTCAGGACTTGAACTCAGCTCTGGACCAAGTGGACCTAATAGGCATCTACAGAACTCTCCACCCCAAATCAACAGAATATACATTCTTCTCAGCACCACATCACACTTATTCTAAAATTGACCACATAATTGGAAGTAAAACACTCCGCAGCAAATGCAAAAGAATGGAAATCACATCACACTTATTCTAAAATTGACCACATAATTGGAAGTAAAACACTCCTCAGCAAATGCAAAAGAATGGAAATCATAACAAACAGTCTTTCAGACCACAGTGCAATCAAATTAGAACTCAGGATTAAGAATCTCACTCAAAACCACACAACTACATGGAAACTGAACAACCTGCTCCTGAATGACTACCGGGTAAATAACAACATTAAGGCAGAAATAAATAAATTCTTTGAAACCAGTGAGAACAAAGACATAACATAACAGAATATCTGGGAGACAGCTAAAGCAGTGTTTAGATGCTAAAGCAGTGTTTAGATGAACATCGATGTGAAAATCCTTAATAAAATACTGGCAAACTGAATCCAGCAGCACATCAAAAAGTTTATCCACCTTGATCAAGTCTGCTTCCTCCCTGGGATGCAAGGCTGGTTTAACATATGCAAATCAATGAATATAATCCATCACATAAACAGAACCAATGACAAAAACCACATGATCTCATTTACATCTCAATAGATGCAGAAAAGGCCTTCCATAAAATTCAACACCCCTTTATGCTAAAAGCTCTCAATAAACTAGGAATTGATGGAACGTATCTCAAAATAATAAGAGCTATTTATGACAAATCCACAGCCAATATCATACTGAATGGGCAAAAACTGGAAGCATTCCCTTTGAAAACCGGCACAAGAAAAGGAAGGCCTCTCTCAACATTCCTATTCAACATAGTATTGGAAGTTCTGGCCAGGGCAATCAGACAAGAGAAAGAAATAAACGGTATTCAAATAGGATGAGAGGAAGTCAAATTGTCTTTGTCTGCAGATGACATGATTGTACATTTAGAAAACCCCTCGTCTCAGCTCCAAATCTCATTAAGCTGATAAGCAACTTTGGCAAAGTCTCAGGATACAAAATCAGTGTGCAAAATCACAAGCATTCCTATACACCAATAATAGACAGAGAGCCAGATCATGAGCAAACTCCCATTCACACTTGGTACAAAGAGAATAAAATACCTAGGACTCATCCCTTTTTATTTCCTCCTATACACTGAACTGTCAGCCATAACAAAAGACCCATACCATGATTTTTTTTTTCCCCGTGGTGCCATTGCATATCCCCCTGAACATCTTTATCCTTCTCTTTCACTTGGCTTACTCTTGCTTATTAAGGTTGAGATCAAGAATCTTCAGGTAAACCTTTGATCCACTAATATTATCTTAGGAGAGCCCCCTTTGCAATCACATTTCCTCTACTTACCTCCATTATAACCCTGTCTGTACTCTTTGTAATTGTGGGTTCCTCATAACTGGCTCTGCCACTTTTGTGTGAGTTCCTTGAAATCAGCCTGTATGCCCAGTGTTAGGATTCTCTATGAGGCAAAACAGGCACTCATTATATGCATGCAGGAGCCTGGTCAGTGCAGGGAAGCAGAAACATCCCTAAGCATGAGGACAGACCTTCTCAGCAAGAGGGCTGTTTGCCCTGAGCACCTTCAGACGTTAGCCTTATCTCCTACGATCCCAATTCACAGAAACTTTAGAATTATTTTTATCTGTGTTTTCTTTTTCTAATCATAGGCTTTTTCTTTCTGGTTCTACTTAATTTACCTAAACTGTATCATACTTGCTCAAGCAGTTGCAGTTGGAATTTTTATTGGAATTCTTAAAGCATTCAGGGGTGAACCATGTTTTATATATAACATGCTCAAGCATTGTAATAGGTTCAAATATGATAAATGATCTTTATTTTGGAAAATATTAGAAAAAATTCTAACATTTTATAAGGCACTATCACTTATATTCCAACTTTACTATCTCTTACTTCAGTACCTAGAGCCATGCCACATTTTAAAGATCGTCTTTTTATATTTTTCAATGCTGGGATATTATAAAGAATGAGGTTGTGTTTTGATTGATAAGGACCAGAACACAGTTCCTCTAGAAATTAGTACTGGGATTCATTATATGGGTATCTAGTCATGCAAATATTTTCTAGTTATGCAAATGTTTCCCTTATAATTTTTAAAGTATTTTACTGAATTGTCACTTTTGTTACATATTCACATGCGATTTGTTTCAATCTAGAAAAATTACTTATGCTAAAAATTAAAAACAAATTGAAAATCTTATTAAAAGCCAAATTTAGATTTATTTGGCGTTTATAACCAATTTTTGCTAAAATTATTAGTAATAGCAAGCCAAAATGCATGCAAAATACTGTGGAGAGATAAAATTATTTTTATAATAATATATTATAAAACATATATGTAAACATCAACTGTTTTTATTGGAGGATCTTCTGTTTTGTTTAAGTCTTATAGTACATTTTGCCTCCTGCCTAAATTAAACTGTTATAACAACATTAGATGGCACCGCCATCAACCTAGTTGTAAGGTTAAATTCACATGTGTTTCAGCAAGATGTTTCCTCTTTGGTCAGATCAAGAAATGTCTAGTATAATTTCTGAAATACTTGCAAGAATATATACAAAAATGTTTTTTTTGGTTAACAATCATTGTATACATTTATGAGGCACAGTGTCATGTTTTAATAGATGTATACAATGTGGAATGATTAAATCAAGCCAATTAACATATTCTTCACGTTGTTTACCTATTTTTTATGGTGAGACATTTGGAATTTACTCTCTTAACTATTTTGAAATACTTAATACAATATTATTGACTATAGTCACCCTGCTGTGCAAAAGACCTCAAAACCTATTCATCCTATGTCAATCTTTGTACCCTTTGAACAGCAACTCCCCATTCCTATCCTCTCACCCTCCACCACCTACAGCCTCTGAAAACCATCATCTTACTTTCAACTTCTATGAGCTCAACTTTGTTAGATTCCACATATTAGTGAGATCATGAGCTGTTTCTCTCTATGTTCCTGTTTTATTTCACTTAGCATAGTGTCCTTCAGATTTATCCATGTTATCCCAAATAACAGGAAATCCTTGCCTTTTAAGGCTGACTAGTATTCCATTGTATATATAGACCATAGTTTCTTTATCCATTTATCCATTGATGAACACTTGCGTTTAATCCATATCTTGGCTATTGTGAATAGTTACAATGAACATGGATATGCAAAGATCTCTTCAACATACTGATTTCACTTTCTTTGGATATAGATGCAGAAATGGGATCACTGGATCACATGGTAGTTCTCTTTTTAGTTTTTTGAGGAACCTCCATAAGGTTTTCTGTAATGACTGTACAATTTACATTCCCACCAATAATATACAAGCTTAATTCATTTTATCTTATCGTGCTTTGCTTTATTGTGCTTCACAGATAATTTTTTTTTTTTTTTTTACAAATTGGAATTTTGTGCAAAGACTGCATTGAGCAAGTCTATCGGTGACATTTTTACAACAGCATGTGCTCACTTTGTATCTCTGTGTTATATTTTGGTCATTCTTGAACTATCTATAAATTTAAAGTTATTGTTATATCTGTTATGGTGATCTGTGATGAGTTTTTTTTTTTTTTTTTTTTTTTTTTTTTTTTTTTTTTTTTTTTTTTGAGATGGAGTCTCACTTTGTCACCCAGGCTGGAGTACAGTGGCATGATCTTGGCTCACCACAAACTCCGCCTTCTGGGTTCAATCTATTCTCCTGCCTCAGCCTCCCCAGTAGCTGGGATTACAGGCACCTGCCACCACGCCCGGGTAATTTTTGTATTTTTAGTAGACACAGGGTTTTGCCATGTTGGCCACGCTGGTCTTGAACCCCTGACCTTGTGATCCGCCCACCTCGACCTCCCAAGGTGCTGGGATTACAGGCGTGAGCCACTGAGCCCAGCTGATGAGTTATCTTTGATATTACTATTGTAATTGTTTTGGGGCACCACGAATTACACTCATAGAAGATGGTGAATTTAATCAATAAATGTTGTGTATGTTCTGACTGCTCCACCAATGGGCCATCCCCCCACTCATTTCCCTCTCCTCAGGCATTCCTATTCCTTGAGACACAAAGCAGAAAATTAGACCAATTAATAACCTGAAAGGACTGTAAGTGTTCAAGTAAAATAAAGAGTTACATGTCTCAAGAGCTACAAGTGATTAAGCTCAGTGAGGAAGGCATGTTGAAAACTGCCGTACGCTGAAAGGTAGACCTCTTGTGCCAAATCATCAGCAAAGTTGTGAATAAAAGGAAAAGTTCTTGAAGGAAATTAAAAATGTTACTCCAGTGAATACACAGATGATAAGAAAGCAAAATAGCCTCATTGCTGATAGGGAGAAAGTTTGAGTGATCTTAATAGAAGATCAAAGCAGTCACAACATTCCCTTAAGCCAAAGCCTAATCCAAAGAAAGGCCCTAACCCTGTTCAATACTAAGAAGGCTGAGAGAAGTGAGGAAGCTGCAGAAGAAAAGTTTAAAGGTAGTAGATGCTGTTTCATGAAGTTTTGGGAAAGACACTTATCCATAACATGTAATTGTAAGGTGAAGCATCAAGTGCTGATGGAGAAGCTGCAGCAAGTTGTCCAGAAGATGTAGCTAGGATAAGTGACAAAAGCGACTACACTAAAGAACAGATTTTTAATGTAGATGAAACAGCCTTATATTGGAAGAAGGTATCATCTAAGACTTTCATAGCTAGAGAAAAAAAAGTCAGTGGTTGGCTCCAAACCTTTAAAGAACAGGCTGACTCTCTTGTTAGGGGCTAATGTAGCTGGTGATTTTAAGTAAAAGCCAATGCTCTCTTATCATTCTGAAAATCTTAAGAGTTCTGTAATTATGCCAAATTTACTCTGCCTGTGCTCTATAGATGGACCAACAAAACCCGGATGATAGTATGTTTATTTGTGGCATGGTGTACTGAATATTTTAAGCTCACTGTTGAGACCTGCTGCTCAGAAAAATAGATTTCTTTGAAAACATTACTACTCACTGACAATGCACCTGGTCACCTAAGGGCTCCAATAGAGATTTACAAGGAGATTAATGTTGTTTTCACGTCTGTTAACACAATGTCTATTCTGCAGCCCGTGGATCAAAGAGTTATTTTGACTTTCAGGTATTATTATTTAATAAATACATTTTGTAAGGCTGCAGTTACCATAGATAGTGATTTCTCTGATAGATCTGGGCAAAGTAAATTCAAAGCCTACTGGAAAGAATTCATTATTCTAGATGTCATTAAGAATATTTGAGATTTACAGGAGAAGGAAGATATTAGCATTACCATGAGTTTGGAAGAAGTTGATTCCTGCCCTCATGGATAATTTTGAGAAGTTGAAGACTTCAGTGGAAGAAGTAACTGCAGATGTGGTGGGAATAGCGAGATAAGTAGAAATACAGGTGGAGCCTGAAGAGGTGATTGAATTGCTACAGTCTCATGGTAAAACTTGAATGGATAAAGTGTTGCTTCTTATGATTAAGCAAAGAGAGTGATTTTTGAGATGGAAACTACTCCTGCTGAAGATGCTGTGAACATTACTGAAATGGTGACAAAAACTTGAAAATATTGCATAAACTTAGTTGATAAGACAGCATCAAGTTTTGAGAAGATGGACTTCATATTTGAAAGAAGGTCTGTGAATCAAAAGCTGTCAAATAGAATCACATGATAGGAAGAGAGGAAGTCAAATTGTCTCTGTGTGCAGATGATATGATTGTATTACTTAGAAAACCTCATCATCTCAGTTCAAAAACTCGTTAAGCTGATAAGCAACTTCAGCAGTCTCAGGATACAAAGTCAGTGTGCAAAAATCACAAGCATTCCTATATGCCAATAATAGACACACAGAGAACTAAATCATGAGTGAACTCCCATTGACAATTGTTACAAAGAAAATGAAATACCTAGGAATACAACTTACAAGGGATGTGAAGGACCTCTTCAAGGAGAACTACAAACCACTGCTCAAGGAAATAAGAGAGGACACAAATAAATGGAAAAACATTCCATGCTCATGGATAGGAAGAATCAATAATGTGAAAATGGCCATAATGCCCAAAGTAATTTATAGATTCAATGCTCTCCCCATCAAGCTACCATTGACTTTCTTCACAGAATTAGAAAAAACTACTTTAAATTTCATATGGAACCAAAAAGAGTGTGTACAACCAAGACAATCCTAAGCAAAAAGAACAAAGCTGGAGGCATCATGCTACCTGACTTCAAATTCTACTGCAAGGCTACAGTAACTAAAACTGCGTGGTACTGGTACCAAAACAGATATATAGGCCGGTGGAACAGAACAGAGGCCTCAGAAATAATGCCACACATCTATAACCATCTGATCTTTGACAAACCTGACAAAAACAAGATATGGGGAAGGGATTCCCTATTTAATAAACGGTGTTGGGAAAACTGGCTAGCCATAAGTAGAAAATTGAAACTGGACCCCTTCCTTACACCTTCTACAAAAATTAACTCAAGGTGGATTAGAGACTTAAATGTAAACCTAAAACCATAAAAACCCTAGAAGAAACCCTAGACAATACCATTCAGGACATAGGTATGGGCAAAGACTTAATGACTAAAACACCAAAAGCAGTGGCAACAAAAGCCAAAATTGACAAATGGGATGTAATTAAACTAATGAGTTTTGCACAGCAAAAGAAACTATCATGAGTGAACAGGCAACCTACTGAATGGGAGAAAATCTTTGCAATCTATCCATCTGACAAAGGGCTAATAACCAGAATCTACAAAGAACTTAAGCAAATTTACTGGAAAAATAAACATCTCCATCAAAAAACGGGCAAAGGATATGGACAGACACTTCTCAAAAGAAGACATTTATGCAGCCAACAAATATGTGAAAAAAAAGCTCATCATCACTGGTCATTAGAGAAATGCAAATCAAAACCACAATGAGATACCATCTCATGCCAGTTAGAATGGCAATCATTAAAAAGTCAGGAAACAACAGATGCTGGAGAGGATGTGGAGAAATAGGAATGCTTTTACACTGTTGGTGACAGTGTAAATTAGTTCACCCATCGTGGAAAACAGTGTGGCGATTCCTCAAGTATCTGGAACCAGAAATACCATTTGACCCAGCAATCCCATTATTGGGTATATACCCAAAGGATTATAAGTTGTTCTACTATAAAGACACATACACATGTATGTTTGCTGCGGCACTGTTCACAATAGCAAAGACTTGGAGCCAACCCAAATGCCCATCAATGATAGACTGGATAAAGAAAATGTGGCGGCCGGGCGCGGTGGCTCAAGCCTGTAATCCCAGCACTTTGGGAGGCCGAGGTGGGTGGATCACGAGGTCAGGAGATCGAGACCATGCTGGCTAATCCGGTGAAACCTCGTCTCTACTAAAAATACAAAAAAATTAGCCGGGCGAGGTGGTGGGCGCCTGTAGTCCCAGCTACTCAGGAGGCTGAGGCAGGAGAATGGCATGAACCCAGGAGGCAGAGCTTGCAGTGAGCCGAGATCGCGCCACTGCACTACTCCAGCCTGGACGACAGAGCAGTACTCCGTCTCAAAAAAAAAAAAGAAAATGTGGCACCTTTGCACCATGCATACACTGTACAGCCATAAAAAAGGATGAGTTCATGTCCTTTGCAGGGACATGGATGAAGCTGGAAACCATCATTTTCAGCAAACTAACACGAGAACAGAAAACAAAACACCACATGTTCTCACTCATAAGTAGGAGTTGAACAATGAGAACACATGGACACAGGGAGGGGAACATCACACGCTAGGTCCTGTCAGGGTGTGGGGGTGGTTAGGGGAAGGATAGCATTAGGAGAAATACCTAATGTAGACGATGGGTTGATGGGTGCAGCCAACCACCATGGCACGTGTATACCTATGTAACAAACCTGCACGTTCTGCACACGTATCCCAGAACTTAAATTATAATAATAAAAAAATTCTTTGTGAAAGGAAGGATCAATGGTTGTAGCAAAATTTGTTGTTGTGTTATTTTACTAATTTGTTACAGCCACCCTGACCTTCAGTAACCACCATCCTGATGATTTTGCAGCCATCAACATTGAAGCAAGATCCTCTACCGGCAAAAAAAATTATGACTGTCTGAAGGCTCAGAGGATTGTTAGCATTTTTTGTAATAAAGTACTTTTTTTTTTTTTTGAGGTGGAGTCTTGCTCTGTTGCCCAGGCTAAAGTGCAGTGGCACGATCTTGGCTCACTGTGACCTCCGCCTCCCAGGTTCAAGCGATTCTCCTGTTTCTGCCTCCTGAGTAGCTGGGATTACCACCACACTCCACTAATTTTTGTGTTTTTAGTAGAGATGGTGTTTCACCATGTTGGTCAGGCTGGTTTTGAACTCCTGACCTTGTGATCCACCTGCCTCGGCCTCCCAAAGTGCTGGGATTACAGGCATGAGCTACCATGACCAGCCAATAAAGTACTTTTAACTGAGATATGTACACTGTCTTTTTAGCCATAATGCTATGGCATACTTAAGAAACTACAGTATACTGTAAACATGACTTTATATGCACTCAGAAACCAAAACACTCTTGTGCCTCTATTGTTGCAATATGTGCTTTATTACCATGGTCTGGAATCAAAACTGCAATATCCCTGAGATATGCCTGTATAAGAGTTCTATTTTTTCTGCCTCCTCTCCCTTACTTGTTACCATTCATCTTTTTGATAAAAGCCATTCTAGCAGATGGGAGATGATATCTCATTGTTTTAATTTGTATTTCCCTAATGATTAGTAATGAATATTTATCGTGTACTTATTGGTCATTCATATATATCTTCTTTTAAGAAATATTTGTTCAGGTCCTTTGCCCATCTTTTAATTGAGCTATTTGTTTCCTTGCTATTGAGTCCTTTTTATATTTTGGACACTAATCCCTTATCAGATATATACTTTGCAGTATTCTTGCATTCTGTAAGTTGCCTCTTCACTTTTTTTCCTTTGCTGTGCAGTGGCTTTAGTTTAATGCCGTCTCATTTGTCTATTTTTGATTTTGTTGCCTGTGCTGTTGGGGTCATATCCAAATAAATCATTGTTCTTACCTGTTTTCTTCTTGTAGTCTCATGGTTTCAGATCTTAAGTCTTTTATCTATTTTGAGTTTATTTTTGTATATGGTTTAAGAGTCTAATTTTATTCTTCTGCCTTTGTGTAACCAGTTTCCAGACCCTATTTATTGATGACACTGTCCTCTCCTAATTGTATTTTGCACCTTTTTCAAAAATCAATGGACTATAAATGGGTGAGGTTATTTCTGAAGTTTCTGTCTAATTCCAGTGGTCAGTGTTTCTGTTTTTATGCCAGTACCATGCTGTTTTGATTATTATTACTTTATAATGTTTCAAATCATAAAGTGTGATGCCTCCAGCTTTGTTCTTTTTGCTCAAGACTGTTTTGGTTATTTGGGGTCTTTTGTGGTTCCATATAAATTAATGATTTTTTTTTCTGTTTCTGTGAAAAATAACATTGAAATTTGATAGTAGTTGCATTGAGTCTATAGGTTACTTTGGGTAGTATGGATACATTCACAATATTCTTCCAATCCATGGACACAGGATATATATATATATATATATATATATATTTTTGGAGACAGAGTCTTACTCTGTTGCCCAGGCTGGAGTGCAGTGGCGCAGTCTCGGCTCACTGCAAGCTCCGCCTCCTGGGTTCACGCCATTCTCCTGCTCAGACTCCCGAGTAGCTGGGACTACAGGTGCCCGCCACCACGCCCGGCTAATTTTTTGTATTTTTAGTAGAGACGGGGTTTCACCGTGTTAGCCAGGATGGTCTTGATCTCCTGACCTCGTGATCCGACTGCCTCGGCCTCCCAGAGTGCTGGGATTACAGGTGTGAGTCACCGCGCCCGGCCAGGATATCTTAACATTTATTGTGTTTTCTTCAATTTCTTTTATCAGTGTCTTCTTGTTTTGAGTAGAAAGGACTTTTATATCCTTGGTAAAGTTTATACCTAATTTTTTTGGTTGCTATTGTAAATGGGATTGTTTTCTTAAGTTCCTTTCTGAATAGTTCATTATTAGTATATAGAAATGCTACTGATTTTTGTATGTTGATTTTGTACCTTGCAAATTTGCTGATTTTTAAAATCAGTTCAAATAGTTTTTTTGTTGGAGTCTTTTGGATTTTATATGTATAGATAATGTCATCAGCAAATACAGACAATTTCACATCCTCCTCTCTTCGTAGGATGCCTTTTCTTTCTTTCTTTTGCCCAGTTGCTCTGGCCAGCACTTCCAATATTATGTTGAAAGGAAGTGGTGGAAAATTGGGCATCCTTGTTTTGTCCCTGATCTTAGAGGAAAAGCTTTCAACTTTTCGCTGTTGAGAATAATGTTAGTTACAATTTTGGCATATATGGTCTTTAATGTGTTGAGGTACATTCTCTGTATACTTAGTATGTTGAGAGTTTTTTAAAAAATCATGAATGGGTGTTGAATTTTGTTAAATGCTTTTTCTGCATCTATAGAGATGATCATATAATTTTTCTTCTTTATTTTGTAATGTGGTATGTCACATTTATTGATTTGCATATGTTGAAACATCCTAACATTCCAGGGATAAATTCCAATTGATGATGGTGAATTATTCTTTTAATGTGTTCTTGAATTTGGTTTGCTAATATTTTGGTTAGGCTTTTTGCATCTTGGTTCATCAGGGATATTGACCTATAATTTTCTTTTCTTTTAGTGTACTTGTATTGCTTTGGTATCAGGATAATGCTAGTCTCATGAAATGACTTAGAAAGTCTTTGTTCCTCTTTAAATTTTTGGAAGAGTTTGAAAAGAATTGGTGTTAGTTCTTTAAATGTCTTTTAGAATTCAGCAATGAAGCGTTCTGATTGTGGGCTTTTCTTTGATGAGAGATGTTTTATTACTGATTTAATCTCCTTACTCATCACGGGACTGCTTAGATTTTCCTATTTCTTCATGATTCAGTCTCTGTTTGTTGTATGCACCTCAGAATTTATTTTTTTATAGATTTCCCAATTAGTTGATGTAAAATTGTTCATAATGGTTTTTTATAATCCTTTGTGTTTCCATGATATCAGTTGTAATGTCTCTCTTTTCATTTCTGATCTTATTTGAGTAGTTTCTTCCTTTATCCTAGTTAGTCTAGCTAAGGATTTGTTGATTTTATCTTTACAAAAATTTAGTTTCATTGATTTTTTTTTCTCTTACTTTCTAGTATCTATATCATTTATTTCTTACCTGAACTTTGTTCTTTCCTTCCTTCTGCTAACTTTGGGCTTAATTTATTCTTTTTATAGTTCCTTAATGTGTAAAGTCAGATTATCTGTGACCTTTCTTCTTTTTTGATATAGACATTTATTGCCATTAATGTCCATCTTAGGACTGCTTTTCCTGCACCTCAGGAGCATTGGTATATTTTGTTTCCATTTTCATTTGTCTCAAGGTGTTTTTTAATTTTTTTATTTTTTTCTGTGTTGTTTAGGTGATTGTTTTTTAAATTTCCACATATTTGTGTATATTCCTAGATTTATCTTGTTACTGTTTTTTGGCTTCATGCCATTGTGATCTGAAAAGATATTTGAAATGATTTCAATCCTCTTAAGTTTGTTAAGGTTTGTTTTGTGGCCAAACATATGATCTATCCTGGAGAATGTTTCATGTGTCCTTGAGAAGAATGTGTCTTCTGCTGCTCTTTGGTAGAATTTTCTGTATATGTCTGTTAGGTCCATTTGGACTAAAGTATAATTCAAGTTTAATTTTTTTTTTACTAATATTCTGTCTAGATGATCTATCCATTGTTAAAAATCAGGAGAGGGTCTCTGCTGTTATTGTATTGCAGATTATATTTTCCTTCGGATCATTTAATACTTGCTTTATGTGTTTAAGTGCTCCAGTGTTGAGTGCATATATATTTACAATGGTTATGCCTTCTTGGGGGATTGATCCTTTTACCATTATATAATGACCTTGTTTGTTCCTTTTTATAGTTTTTGACATATCTATTTGGACATACATAAGTATACTTACCCCTGCTCTCTTTCAATTTGCATGAAATACACATATTTCAGTCTGTGTATCTTCACTAGTAAAGCAAATCTCTTATGGGCAGCATATAGTTGAATCTTGTATGTCTATTTTTAAATCCATTCAGCCACTCTATGTCTTTTTATTGGAGAATTTCATTTACGTTAGAGGTCATTATTGATAGGAACTTTCTACTGTTATAGTGTAATTTGTTTTCTGATGATTTTGTAGTTCATTTGTTTTTTATCTTCCTCTCTTGCTGTCTTCTTTTGTGGATTGATGGATTTCTGTGGTTGCATGCTTTTATTCTTTCTTTTTTATATTTTGTGCAACTACTGTAAGTTTTTGCTTTGTGGTGATCATGAGGCTCACAGAAAATATCTTATCCCTCTAGGTTACTTCAAGTTGATAACAACTTGCATTTAATTGCATACAAAAACTACATTTTCACTCCCTTGCCCTTTTATGATTCTGATGTCAAAATGTACAGTTGTTTCTGTAATTTATATCTCTTAACAACTTATTGTAACTACAGTTGTTTTTAATAGTTGTATCTTTTAGCTCTCCTAATAGGGATAAAATTGCTTTGTGGACCAACTTTATAGAATTGAAAAATTCTGAGAATGAGTGTGTATTACTTATACCGTTGAGTTTTTACTTTCTTATGTTTTTGTCATTAGTATGAGCTTTTTTTTTCCAGCTTAAAGAACTCTTTTTTTAAGCAATTCCTATAAAGCAGGTCTAGTGGTGATGAACTCCCTTGTTTGTTTGGAAAAGTTTTTATTTCTCCCTCATTTCTGAAGGACAGTTTTATTGGGTGAAGTATTCTTGGTTGGCATTTTTTTTTCCTTCAGCACTTTGAATATATCTTCCCATTCTCCTGGTCTGCAGGATTTCTGCTGAACAAATTCTGGTTTATATACAATTTTCTTTACCAACTATGTTAGCACAACTGCCCTAGGCTTACCCTAGACAATCTTTTAAGTCAATGGCAAAAAATGGAAGGACATTTATTTTCTTTACTGAAGTTATATATTATACTTTCTATAACATGTATAAATGGAAAAACTCAGTAATTTTAACTTTAAGGATAAGACTGTGGGAGTAGATCACCCTGGATGCAGGCAGTAGGGGGGTACATCATCTCTAGAGAATTTAAAGATAACAAAATGAGCTAAAAGTTGGTGTGCTTCTAATTGTTACCATGAACCAGCAATTCTAATGTTAGTGATAAAATTCTTCACTCTGAAAAAAAAATCTCTTGTTTATCTAAGTCTTTAAACCATTGGTGCAGTTACTGTTAAATTTTAATAATACATATTCAAATTAGCATGTTTTATTACTTCTCCTTTAATAACTATTGTAGTCCACATTGTAATTTTCAAGACTTGCAATTTACTACAAGTTCCTGACATATAAATGGACTCAGCTTATGTGTGCCTGTTTTGAGTGTAAGTTATTAATGGTCTGAAATTGTTCAGGCTGGAAATAATTCTGAAACTCATTCAAACGAAAAATAAAATGACAGATAAAATATTGCAATGTTCTCAGGGATATTGATATTTGATCAAGTTACACCAAAGGAATGAATTTGCTTTTTAGAATTTCAAATGTCATTTTGCTGGGTGAATAGGGTGGATATTTATGGAAAAGCACAGGCCCTTCTTGATGCAACCTTGAAACTATAATGTATTTTACTGCTACCACCTTTCTACTTGCTTTTAAGGACTTTTTTGATTATGTGGTTTTCTCTACTCTTTGTATATGCTTGGTAGAAATTCCTTTACATTTTATTTTTAAAGGCCATTCTAGTTTGAGTTTTAGTACTACTGGCATAAATAAGCACAGTTCAGGGAAATCTTGGAGTCTTAAGGCCTAAAATAGGGAATGTACCCTGAAATTCCCAGTGAAAGTGCCCTAATGATTAAACATATTTTTTTCTTTAATTCAAAAGGAGGCATTCATAGAATGTTATCAAACATATCTAAAACTTTATAAAGAATATTCGTGTACAAATTTCAGATAAAAGTCACCACATTTTTGTAGATAAACTTTTCAATTGTAGAAATCTCACTAAACCCAAAGGTATGGTTCCTGTGGATAAAGTGCAAAGGACAAGTTCCTATTAGACTTATCCTCTTCATTTTTCATGGATTTCAATATCATAGAAAAGGAGTTGGCAGTGGAACTGGGGATCTATTTGCTTTATAATTTACAAAGAAAAAGGGAGATCTTTAAAAATATTATGCTTGGACTTGATAAATGATTGTATTATACAACTTTTTGATGTCATGATCTAGTAGGTGACTGAGTTATTCTTGGAATTATATAACATGAACTGTAAACAGGAGGATACTTAGGTTTTTAGATTTAATATAAATAAATGGTATATATTTCTTAAGCAGGAACAGTTTCTTCTTCCTGATTTCAGAGAGTAATCACAGAAGTTCCTTGTGTTAATTTTGAATAACTGGCAAATAATGAGAGACATCAGCCAGAAACTGGAAGCCAAATGACAAAGATTGAGAGCACATATTTCACAATAATGACATCTTTGATAATTCTATTACATTGCTACCTTTAAATCATGGGAAACCTTCATGGGCAATTAATGAATGATGTGTAATAAGAATTACAGCAAAAAACCTTCAAAAGAGCATCTCTCATGGTAGTGGAAACAGAATAAAAGAGACCAAAGTCTCTAGTTTCTGTGCCAGGGCAAAATAATAAAGGTTGAAAATAAGATCAAGAGGCCAAGCTATGTGAGACTCTCTGAGAAACTAGTTAGGACAGGAGAATTCAACAGGGAAGCTATTTGCATTGTGAACTATAAAAATATTGAAAAGTTTGGTTTGAGATGTGTAGTGAAATATAAATATCCGAAGCTTACTTAATGAGTAGAGATGTAACTATAGGTGGTAAATATTCTCTTTAATTTTAAAATTAAAGAACAAATTTAAAGAAAAATACACAGACCTATAGTATTTTTTATACCGGATGTTATAAAAATTTATACTGAAAACATATTCTCAAATATTAATTATGTATTCTAAAATATTAAGAGCCTAATATATACAATTCTAGGACTATGATGATGTACAAAAGAGTGTTCTGAAAAATTTAAAGCGTTAGCAGAGAAAAATTTTCATTACGGAAGTATTCGTTTTAGACCTTAAATGAATATTGCAGAAGTATATGAACCTGAAAAGCAACCAATTCTTATTGATTGATAAGAATGTTTTATAAATTAAGGACCCTAATCTTTTGGGTGTCAGACATAATTTTTAGGAAAATTAAAACATTTGTAACAATGACTACTTATGGGTTGAGTACTTTACTAAGAAGTGTCAGGACTCTGCTTAATAATGAAACTACAACAGTGAACAAGGATCACATTTATTAATCTTATAAATTTTTTTACTAGCTTCTTTCATATGTACTGTGCTTAGACAGTCCTTCACTACATTAATATTTAGAAAATAGTTACCTACTTTTTCTTCTAGTACCTATATCACCTCAATTTTTACATTTAAGTCTTCGACATATTGAGAATTTGCTTTGATATATGGATGATTGAATTTTTAAACAATTTTACTAGCCTAGGTTCAAGTAAAATATTATACATTTATAAGTAAAATATTGAAAAATATTCAGTGCTTTCTTTTGGTTATTTCTGAATAGCATATGCTAATATTTTCCCTCCTGAACCTTCTTCTCCATTTTATAGTAATAAATTGGGGTGAGGTGGTTGGGAGAAATAGATGGTAGGGAGTTGGAATACATGACTCCAAGCTTAAATGTACTATAGCTGAAAAAGGCCACCTAGAAAATGTACTTCCCAGTATAGAGCTAGAGCATCTTTAAAAAGCAGATACTTCTGAAAGGTTTAGCTAACGTAAACGGTTTTACTAGACATGACACATGAAGACCTAAGTGGATTTCATTCTTCATGTTGATTTAATAATTTCATGTGCAAGTTTATGATGACCTTTAGTGTGATTAAAGATATAAATTAAGGTTAAGTGTTTATTATTTAATGAGGCCATTTAAACAGCGAACATAGAGTTCTTTGCTGATTTCAGGATCACACCATTCAAGTGTTGCCTTCCCAAGTGATTTTTCTTTGTTTTTAAAAAGAGATGTGATTGGGCTCTACAGGGTGCATGTAATGTACTTTTCTGTATGTCATATGACATCTCACTGATTTGGTTTAATGGTATGGTAAGAAGGAAGAACGCGCCAAGTTTGAAGTAATTAAAAATCTGAGTTTAGTTAATGGAAAAAAGGATCATAAGATTTAGTAACATATAATAGACTCTAAACCTTAAATAGGACACTAACCTCTGAGTTTCAGTTTCTACACATGTAGGATGGTGATCATACCAGCTTCCTGAACCCTCAATCCTTTGGTAATTAAATAAGATACTGCATATGATGGTCTTTGCAAACTTAACACTGTATGCATATTCTCTCTTGTTATTAATTTAAACTAAAGATAATAACAAAAATGAACAGTCTATTTGTTTTGGGTCTGCTTTATAGAAAAGACATTTCACTTACAATGACTAAATGCATTAGTTAACTCTAATTCAATTAGAGTTTTTATGAAGTCTGGCTTTCTAAACAAGCTAAAAATGTCTCCTTTAATTCTAATTATTCTAAAATGTCTGAACTAAGTCATCAACTTTATGAGAAAGTGGTTTTCTGTGTGACACCAGTAAATATTAGTGCATACTATTGCATTCATTATATGCACAATAATTAACATAAAAATTCATTCCTCTCATTTATGTGTCTGATTATATTTGGTATCTTCCTTTCCATTCATTGTAGTGTTTACTTGTTAAGTGGGATAATGAGCAATCTTTAATTTTTCCACTGAATTCCTTTTGCCTAAACTCTTGCTTCTACACATGTACTACTTAACTAGAATGAGGAAGAAAAATGCAACTCTCAGTCAAATTTTGAGTACAGATATATCCTTTACAACTGATTTTGCTATATGATACCTTTGCAATATTAGGCAAGATCGTTAACTACTTGGTGTCTCAGTTTCTTCACTTAAAAATGAGTATAGTAATAAGGCCTCTTGCACTGGGTTGTTAAGACTAATTCATTTAGAACATAAACTATGAAATACTGAGTGTTCACTAATTTTATTCTTTATTGTTTTATCTTGATAAAAGTTTAAGAATTTCATAAATTGTTTTGTCTGCAGTCTGCGTAATTTTGAATGCATAACAAAGAATGTGTTAATCTCCAGGTGAAACTAGTACAAAATTCCAACTTCAGTGTACACCTATGTAGGTTGAAGTGGTCTTTAATGAATAATGGATTGTTGTTAGTGAAGCAAGTAAATAACTATAATTTCTGCTTATTTATTCAGTTGGGGAAAAGCAGATTTATTTTATTAGTTTATTCATATTTATCCTAACCACCTCTCTGCTGGTATGCATCTCCATCAGTCAATAAGAATAGTATTTGCTAATTCATATTTTGTACATGCTGTCCACAGTCCACTCCTAGGTATTCAGAGGAGGCAAGGATGAAACTGTTCAAGAGAAGGGGATGTGTGATTCAAAAGAAAAAGCTGTCCCTGAGCTACAAGTGGTGTACAAATTATTGGGAGAAATGTTACATATTCTTAAACTGTATCTTGTAATGCCTTGGTAATTCCAAGAAAGGTGCTGTACACTGGACTAGTCAGGAATGTGCCTTGGAGGAACTTGAATTGTGTCTTCACTGGACTACAGATACATCGTGTATTCGTTTCCTAGGACTGTAATTACAAAATACCACAAACTCAGTGAGTTAGAACAACAATTTTTTTTTTCCTCTTATACCTCAGGAGACCAAAAGTCTGAAATCAAGATGTCACCAGAGTTGGTTCCTTCATGGGGTCTCCAAAGGAGAATCGATTTCATGCCCCTTTCCTGGCTTCTCTGGCTCCTAGCAATCCTAGCATTTCTTGGTTTTTAGCTATGTCACTCTAATTTTTGCCTCCATGTTCACATGGCTGCCTTCCCTGTGTCTGTGTCCTCCTCTTATAAGCAAACCACTCATGGTGGACTATGGCCCACCCTAATCCAGTATGCTCCTATCTTAACTTGAGTACATCTGTAAGACTTTATTTCCAAATGAGGCCACATTCACATTTAAGTACAGGACGTAAGAACTTGAACATATCATTTTTGGGGAACACAATTCAACCCACTAGATGCGGAGAGAAGAGAGGAGAGAATATCCTAGACCAGAAAGACAGTGAAGAGTATAAACACCACACTTTTTAACTTTCCTTAGTTGTATCTGTTGTTTACTTGAATTTCACCCCTTTTTATGGTGCCTGAGACATTGGCAAATTGGAGTGCTTCTTTAAAAATACCTGAAATTTCATTTGATTTTAATGTCAGTATTTTGCTATCACCAGGACAGGACTTAGATAAAATATTATTTTTGAATACTGGTAAAATCATCACTAATTCTTATTTAAAAAAGAGTAATGCAAAGAGCAAAATCAAAACAATCTCATTAATTTGCACAGTGACTCTAGGATGAACATTTTTCATGTTTTAGAATAAAATGTTTTATCAAATTTTCTGAGCAGTTTTTTCTATTTTTTTTCCTATTTTTCTATTAACAAGTTTCTTGGTAAAAGCAAATAAGCTCCTAAACATTAAAGAAAGAAATCTATTTAGAAAAATGGAAATTACAAAATTAGCTAACATTATAAAAACAGCAGAGAAACCAGCAACTATCACATATAGCCAAAATGAAAGTAAAACATATAAACTACTTACACCTAGAACTGGAAAATCAGTGATGAAATGGCTTCATTTTACTAGATGTGTAAGTTATGCTAGGTATTTCTCCTTATTTCCAATAGAAAATTGATACTACTGAATTAGAGATTGAGTCTGTTTCTCTCCAGATTAGAATTATGGGATAATTTGCCCATGCTTTTTTTTATTAGATAATATGAACAACTGGAAGCAGTGAACATGCAAGGAAACAATGGTTGAGCCAATATATTACTTTGTTTAACAGCTTTTCATGTATAACAAATGTTTACCACAGATAACCATGTGTTTCATGAGCTTCTGTGATCTTAGAAATTCATCTTTATTTGAGCAGTTTAAATCTTTCTTAAAACCATTTAAAATATCCAATCAATATATTTAAGGTCATCTGTGAATAATCTAATTAAGGAATAAAATGAGCAGTTAATAAAGGTCAGTGAAACAATTAACTAATTTTGCTACTGAAGAAATAATACAATTATTTGTTATAGAACATGTAGCAAATCATAATAAAAATATTAAATATCAAATAGCTAAAGGAAGAATACACTGGGTCTCTGACATATCAAGTATGCTAATCAGAATATAACAACCAAAATGAAATATTTAGTTCAGAGAAAAAAATTCAAAGAAAGGTATTATTAGACTGGAAAGATAGTATTGAAAAATGAAATCCGCATTCTGTTCTAAGCAACAAACCACATTAATGAAAAATATCTGCACTCTAGACTAGACATTTTACTAGACACAATAGCTTCTCCAGCTTCACTTTATCTTATCCCCATATATTCATGATTTACATGGAAAGCACTTTGAAAAACAATCTGCAAAGAATGAGCTTGTCAGATGACTGTCCCTTCTCCCTGTGAGAAATGTAATCATCCAGAGCAGAACCACTTCTATCTACAAATCAGTCATTAGAACCGGAAGGTCTTAAGCCAAGGACAAACATTAAAAAAAAAAAAATCAACCTTTTAAGTTATAATCACTTCTGGTTAATATGATATGTGCACATGGAAAAAAAATCTGTGGGCATATTTCAGTAGACAGTGACCTATTCTTTCCCACATAAAATCAGGGATTGACTTAGAGGTGTGCATCTGATGCATTTGCAAGCTTGGGTTATGTCAGAAGATCTCTAATAATGAGAAACTTCAGCAGAGAGTCATCAATCCTTCCCAGTCTTTTAAACATGGGCACAAGTTACCTAAACTTTTGTGGTGCTGTTGAATTTTTCAGGTTTCAGACAACAGAAAGGTACCTGAAATAAAGCCTACTTCTAAGTTTTTTAAAAAATGATCTCAAAGAGTGCTCTCTGAAGCTTAACTACTGTGAGAAATTGCTAAAAACAGACACACAATAGCTTAACAATTTGAATCTTAGAATTTAACTGGCAACACCGACTTAAAAAATAGAGATTATATTCGGGGTGTGTGTGTGTGTGTTTGAGTGTGTGTGTGTGTTTGTGTGTGTGTGTGAAGGAAAAGAAAAGAGGTGGTGGAAGGGAGAATTGTGATAAAATGTTGGGATACTACATAAAATCTTGACAAATGCATGTATACCTCCCTTTTCTTCCTCCTCCACGGACTGCCCGATGCACTATAATAGAGTATCTTGTCAGTTCTTTTACCTTTTGCCTGGGGTCTGATTTTGCTGTTCTTTGTTCTTTCTATCCTTACTTATTCCCCAAATCACTCTCCTGTGTCCTTTATCTTCTGTTTTCTTGTTTTCAAGTTGTCATTTACCAGTTGTTCTCATGTTTAACATCTACTCTGTAGCCTCTTGAACATGTCAGAATAAAACACTAAATATATCTGGCAAGTAGCCCTTTGGTGCATGCAAACAATAATAAAAAAGATTTCTGGATTATATTTTTCTCTTTAAAAGTTGAACTTTCTAAATTCGGGACATACAAAACATTGCACAAATATATAATTGTTATTCATGTGACATACTCCTTGCACTTTGTCCTAAGAAGGGAATTATTGCCAGTGATTTCATTTGTTATAGACAAACTTCTTTGTGATTGTATAAAATGAGTCTAGAGTGCTCTTCTTACTTGCTAGAAGTAATATTATTTCTTTTTACTACAACTCAAATCATGACCTGGTATCATGCTTTATACTGGCCTTTTGGACAATAAACAAAAAATGAGATAGAAAACAAATGTCAGAGCACTCATCTAAAAGAAAGTATTTCCGTAATTTTTAGCGTAGAACACCTGACATCTCTCTTTGTTATCCCATATCTATACTACAACTGATATCTGGCCAATTGGGAGCCCTCATGACTACCAAAATTATAGTAGATTTTTCAATGGTTACCCTTTTCTAGATCCTCAGATATATCTATCTCTCTATATAATATATATTCATATATTAAATTGCTTGCTTTACACCTCTGCCTGGATTTTTAGGAATATATCAAATTGTATAGGGGAAAACTAAACCCTCTTGATTCCATTCACTCTTCAATCCATCTACTCATTTTCTCTCTTTGTCAGTAAATGGCACCACCAAACACCTACTTGCTTAAGTCAAAATTCAAGGAACGGGTGTGGGGGATGAGGTCAGGAGAATCCATAGATTCTCAAACAACCACCGTCTCCTGCCTAGACTATTGCAATACCTTACTAACTGATTTACTCCTTCCACCCTTGACCCTTAATCATCCACTTCTCACAACAGCCAGGGCAATATTTTTTAAAAATGTAAATATGATCACATCTCTTCTCTGTTTCAGATCCTCCAGGAGCTTTTCATTGTTACTAGAATAAAACCTGAATTTCCTACCCTAGCTTACATATTTGGGAAATTGCTCATCTCATTGACCTCAACACACACCACTTTACCCTTTGCCACTAATCTTTAGTTACGCGGCTTTTCTGTTTCTTTTTCCCTTGTGAATCCTTGACTTTTCCTAGTGCCCTTGCACCAGCTAAACAGTGCCCCACCTGCAGTGATCATCTCCCTGATCTCTCCACAGCACTGATTCTGTCTTATTTAAATGTAGTTCAAATGTCATCTCCTCCAAGAAGCCCTCCCTGAAAACCCAGTTTGAAATAGCCACTTAGTCACTAATTGTTTTAGTCAGCTATGGCCACAACAATGCTGTGCAGAAAACAGCTTCAAATTTCAATGGCGTACAACAAGAATACATTTTTAGTTTTTATCTCATGTTTGTGGGGAAGCTGGGGCAGTTCCACATCAGGCTGCAGGGTGGTTCAGCTGGGCTTCAGGCTTCAGGTCAGGTTCAAGTGTGCTCAACATGTCACATTCTACTGCCCATGGCTACCTGGGGCATATCTTTCATGGGGGTTCAAGATGCCAAACCAAACTGTAAAAACACATTTAAGATCTCTTTTCCTCTCACATCTGCTAACATTCCTTTGGCCAAAGCAAGTCATATGACAAGTTACAATATTAATGGGGCAGGAGATATATTTCACCCAGATTCATGTAATCCGTAAGGATGACAAAAATATTCCCAGAAACACTCAGAAGACTTCTCACATCTCTTTGGCTAAGATGGTATCACATACTGTACTCATACCTAAACCAATCACTGGAAAAAAGCTGTTGGTGATCAGCTGTAAATTAATATCAGCAAATATAAATTAATATCAGAGCCCTACTGAAATAGTAGCAGTAGTAGGTGGAATATAATTTTGCTTAAAGTTGATGAAATTTAGATATATATGTATTGTAGAATGAAATTCAAATATATATTATATTCCATAAGGGTTAGCTACTCTCACCCAATTCTTTTTTGATGCTCCTGAAGTTCTGAGTTACTAGCTAGAAAGCTGGAATGAGTCAGTCCAGTATGATTATTACAGTCCAAATTCTGGTTCGCAGAACAGATAAACAAGGTAAACAACCTCTGCTCAGAAGTAATGTTTAACAGATTATTTCTGTATGGATATGATCCCTATATATTTTGTTAAAATATGATGATCTCCAACTTTGTCAATTTGTTTTAAGCACTAAGATCTTAGGAGAAAAGCTGTTTACTAGTAGACCTCTTATTTTCTAATACTGCTCTTCTGCTAACAACTCAAATGGAGCAGATTGCTTTTCTCTAAATTCCGTATACTGGTGGAGGTGATTTTCAAGTAGAGCTTATAACTTCACCCATTTCATAGATGATCAGTGAAGGCTATATCTTTTAGGCCTATAGTCCTGTTTCCCCAAGTGAAACTTCTATTTCAGGCTTCAGAGACCAACTAGTGTGTAGTATTCTTATCCTCTGTGATCTATCATTTAGCAAGATCTTGCATTATAGCAGCTGTCTATGATTATAACGACTTTAAGGCATTTTTTTGATCAGTCATCAAAGATAACAAGGTCACAAATTCAGTCTTTCCAGATCAATAAATGATTGCAGAGCTTTTCACATGTAGAAAGCCTTATAACATTCATTCATTCATTCCTCTTAAGAATTAATGAGCATTTAGAATGATTCACTTTTCATTAATTCATTCATTGGACAATAAGTAAAAAGCTAAGACAGGCCAAATTGAGATAATATTTGAAAATATGAAGGTAAAGTACTAATTAGTGGAATGAGTATTTAGCAGTGTCCTTGAAATTTACTTGTTAAGCTTCAGGGTTCTTGAAGGACATTCTTAGAAGTAATTTCAGCTACTTCCCTTTTCAGAGGGGGTAAATTCAAAATTGGAAAATTATTATTATTTTTTTTAGCTAATGTCTGAAATTTTAAAATCATGCTAATTTGCAGAGGTGCTGTAGATTTAATGATTTTGTGCCTGTGGTCACGGTTTCCATCACAGCTAATCAGAAGGCCTGTACCATTTCTTAACGTACAAACACAGTTTTGCACTAGTGCACCAGGATAATACATTGTTAATAAACATATATAGCACCAGTAGATGGCAGGCCTTATAGGTAGAGCCCATTACTTAAAGACAAGGGTAGTAAGGATTACAAATTCTACTGGCATGAGTTTTTTAAAATTCCAGACCATGCAATTAGCATTACCCATTTGAAGCCAGTGTACCCATTTAAAATGTAATCTATTTAAAGTGAAACTGGGGCTCTAGTTTCACTTCTTCAATATATTATCTGGGTGACCTTGGCAAACTTCATATCAGTCAAATAGGATGGGTTCAATTGCTTTTTAAAATACCATAGACTTATTAAAATAATAAAATGAAACAAAAGTGTGTTAAATTTTCTTAAACTCAAATGTGATATACAAATTTAAGTTTATAAAACTTATGATTATTGCAGTATATATGATCTAAGAGTTTCAACAGTGTTCCACATTTGATTTCTACCTTAGACCCCCAACCCTCCTTTCAGTCATTTTCAATTCAAAGCAGTTTAATTTCAGTCAATTTGAAATATTACATGTGAGTGTCCATTTCAAAAACCCCTTCCAAAGATTCGGGCAGAGCTCCCACGCAGCTGCAGAGTCCTGACAAAAGAAAGGCTGGTGTCTGGCTTGTCCCCCCTTCCCTCCAGGCTCTCTGTGCCCACACAGCTGCAGAAGCTGCAGGTGTGTGTGTGTGTTAATGTCTGTGCTCATGAATGACTACGATTTGGTGGTGGCAATTGTGATCCCCTCCTCTGCTGGTCATTATTGTTTCTCTGCCTAACACCAGCTGTCCATTGGCTCCCTCTGTGCCCCTGGCATGGAAATGCTGGCTTTCTCATGCATCGTATTTGTTGGTTCTTCTGTGGAATCTGCACTGGCTTTCCCTTAAATAGTTCCCCAGTGATTCTTTTCAGCTGGAGCCACTTTTTATCCTTTGATGGGAAGTCTTGTAACGGGAGTCTTCCTGCTTCATTGGGGAGTTGTTATGAATTACTAACAGATATGTTAAGAAGCCCTACTTGTCTTCAGTGTTTTTTGACTTAAGGGAACTTAGGCATACATGTAAGCTAAGCAATGGGATTGTAGACTACCCTTTTAGACTGCACTCTCTCAGCTTTACAGCTGCACTTTCCCCCATATTCTGACAGAATGAAGTTCATCTGCAGGCTGGTGGCTCTGCAGCTTAGGAGTGGGGGACAAGAAAAGCCTACCCCCCAAGAGAACAGAGGTAGAAATAGGCAAATGATCACTGGTAACTCACAAACTCTTTATGGGAGAAGGAGTAGTGTTTTGCTATAACATTCTTTTGGAATGTTACTACTCCAAAAACTTTATGGTAGAGGTATTTATCCTGCTTTTCTTTGAATTTGGGGGGGGGAAATTATGTGCTTTGTTTTTGTTCTCAGCTCTGGATTGTTTTCCGTGTAGTCTGTACTCTGAGTGGAAATCCTGGGGGCGTGGAAATGCTCTTTACATCTGCAAGTTACACTGAATGCTTAATAGTCTCACGCCTCGTAACATTTGGTCCATGCCTACGTGAAGGTACTGGTCACTTCGGATTCTTAGCTGTTTTTCACTCGCCCATTTCATCTGCTTAACTGGATGCTTTTCAACTGCAGAGGCTGCTCAGAGACTGGTACGTAGTAGGTGCGCAGTAAAGCTTGTTGCACAAACAAATAAAATAGATTGAATGAATGACAGAAACTCTGGAATTACAAGTAGCTTTTGTTTAATTACTAAGTGTTCATGAGCAACTTTCTAGATGGTAAATATACTATCCCTGGTAGAGATTTGCTACCAATTACTTTTTCATCAATGATGCTTTTATAAGTTCACATCAGTCTACATCCCATTGTCATATATTATGTACAAGGCACATGAATATCCAGAAAATGGCCCTCTTTTCATGTAGAAAATTTTGCCTTATTTCCCCCAGAATTCAGAAGTAGGATGAGTGCAGTCTAAAGGAGGTAATGAATTAAGCTTCTCCCCTGCCACCTTCTTACATGCCTGAATTAGTATGACTTTTTAATTTTAACAGTGAAATCTAGAGGTGGTTTCCAGGTGCTAAGATCATCTTATATTTGAAGAAAGAACATTAAAAAATCCCCTCCCCCAGGCTGTGGCAGAGCTGTTTTCTATTAAATAATTTCAGTCATGACCTTTTAGTAAGTCTCATTTTTATAATTCCATCCTTTGAAGGAATAATTTATTTTGCCAATCTTCCTCTTAATTTTGTGTACACATGTCTTTCTTTTTGGATTTTAAAATTAACATTAACTTTTTTTTTTGCTTTCTAAATTTGAGACTAAGAGAAATCACAGTAAGTTGTTCAATTATCCTTGACATTTCACAGCAGTGGAGTGTAAACTTTTTTCACAGAATTCACAGTGGTCCACACCTTCCTAGCTCAGCAGTTCAGTTTATGTCAGTAAATTTGTTGGCTATGTGTGCTTCTCAGCAGATGCAAATGTGTAGCTATTTGCCTGGTTCACAATGAAGTCTGATTTGAGAAATTCCTGAATCTATATCCGTGTTCTTTATTACGTACAATTTTCTGTTCTGTTTCTCTTATTCTGGAAAGTGTTTGTTATCTTTGCTCTCGGTACATTGTAATATACTAGTGTGTTCTAATCTGTGCTTTCAAATCTTTTTTTTTTTTTTTTTTATTCAAAAAACAACTCTCGGCCAGGTGTACTGGCTCACAGTTATAATCCCAGCACTTTGGGAAGCTGAGGTGGGAGCATTGCTTGAGCCCAGGAGTTCGAGGCTACAATGAACTATGATTATGCCACTGCACTCCAGCTTGAGCAACAGAGCAAGACCTTGTCTCAAAAAAGAAAACAAAACAAAAAACAACTCTTGTGGGTCAGGTAGAAAACACAATATCTGTCTTAAGGGGCTTACAACTTAGAAAAACGAGGCTGACTGATACTCCTAATTCATTATAAACAGTGCTGTGACAGGAAACAGAGAAGGTGCAGGTTGGATGGATCTGTGGTTGGGGATTTGCTGGCAAGGTGAGTGGAAAGGCACAGGAGAACAGGACAGAGATAGATACTGGGAAAAGAGCAATGGGGAAGGGGCTGAAAATGTATGTTTCTAACAAGTTTCCAGGTGATGCTATTGCTGCTGGTCCTAAAACCACATACTAGTGGGAAATTAGGAAAATAGATTAGTCGGCCGGGCGTGGTGGCTCAAGCCTATAATCCTAGCACTTTGGGAGGCTGAGGCTGGTGGATCACCGGAATTCAAGAGTTCAAGACCAGCCTGGCCAACATGGTGAAATACTAAAAATACAAAAATTAGCTGGGCATGGTGGCACACACCTGTAATCCCAGTTACCCTGTAAGGCTGAGGCAGGAGAATCGCTTGAACCCGGGAGCTGGAGGTTGCAGTGAGCCGAGATCATGCCATCACACTCCAGCCTGGGCAACAGAGCAAAAACTCCATCTCAAAAAAAAAAAAAAAAAAAAAAGAAAAAAGAAAATAGATCAGTAATACAGAACAAGCAGAGGGAAATAGTATTGCATCTTAAGAATTTACTGTAGGATGTCCAGAAACTAGAAGACATATAGATGGGTAACAGACAACCAACTCTATTCTGAATTCTTTAAAAATTCACTACAAAATAGTATACATATGCAATTTTTATACCCTTTATTATTGTTATTTTTTTTCACTTTTCCCACCTATAGCTACTCAGTGATTTTTAGCCTGTCTTTATGGTCCAGAAATGTTTCTGTCAATTTTTATCCTAGTGCTCCCCTAAATTGTTTACTCTTTTTTTCAGTTTACCCTAGCTGTTTAGGTAAACTTATTTTTATTGTCCTCATCTCGAATGGAGTTAAAACTGAAGGAACTTCCAGGCCCACTGCAGGCCAGTAGGGCATCTATAATGGTGGATGCACATCATTATACGTTTGTCCAAACCTATAAAATGTATAATACCAAGGGACAGCCCTAATATAAACTATGGACTTTGGGTAATAATGATGTATCAGTGCAGGTTCATCAGCTGTAACAAATGCACCACTCTGGTGGGGGATGCTGATAGTTGGAGAGGCTATGTATGTGTGGGGCAGGGAGAATATGGATGATCTGTATATCTTCCTTGCAATTTTGAGCCTAAAACTGTTCTAAAAAAGTAGTCTTGAAAAAAAAATCAGAGCGATGCAGTGGAAGAGAAAGCAGGAAAGATTTGGTAGGTGAGGTCAGAGAGATTTGCAGCTGAGAAGGACTTGCTCCACCCTTACTGGCTTTGAAGGGAGCCATGAGCCAAGTGTGATAGACAGAATTGTGTGCCTTGCAAATTCATATGATGTAGTTCTAACCTCCAATGTTCCTGTATTTGAAGATAGGGCCTTTAAGGAGGTAACTAAAGTTAATCGAGATTATAAGAATGGGATCCTAATCCAATCCTTATGTCCTTTTATGAAAAGGAAGAGATGCTGGAGATCTTTCTCTTTCTGGGCAGGCACAGAGAAGAGGCCATGTGAAGACACAGAAAGTGGCTGTCTACAAGCCAAGAGTTGAGGTCTCACCATAAACCAGCCCTGATGGCACCTTACTCTGGAACCTATGGCCTCTAGAATTGTGAGAAATTAAATTGTTGTTGTTCAAGCCACTCGGTTTGTGGTATTCTTTTATATACCAGAGAATGTGGGAGGCCTCTAGAAGCTGAGAGTGACCCCCTACTGACAGAGAGAAAATGGGGCTTGCATGGAACAAAATTCTGCCAATAACCAGAAAGGGCTTGTAAGTAGATTCATTCCCAGAGACTCCAGAAAAGATCTCAGGTCTGCTGATGCCTTGACTTTGGGTTTGTGAGGTTCTAAGTAGAGACCCAGTTACACCATATTGTACCCCAGCACCTAACCCACAGAAACGGTGAGATAATAAATGGGTGTTGCTTTAAGACCCTAAGTTTGTGATAATTTGTTTTGGAAGCAATAGAAAACTAATATGGAAGAGATTATTCTATAAAAACCATGTAGATAGATCACAAAATATGTTGTTAGTCTACAAAGATAGGTTGGCTTACCTTTTGATCAGGTCTTAAAAGGTAAAATAAAAGTCTAGTAAGCTGTTTTCCAGAGTGTGTTTCAAGGAGAAAGGATGCATGGTAACAATGTACGTTTTCATATGAAGCCTCTGCTAAGTTCTGGGGACAAGGGGTTGGGGAGACAGAGGAATATCCATGGATTTTCTACTAACTCAGTAGTTTTTTTTTTCTCTCTTTATTTGAATATAGAATCCTTTTTAAATAAAATGCTTTGAACATACCTCCTGAAACCTGTCAAAAACACATAGAACTTTTGGTCCAGGAACCACTGATATTGGGACTTTTGCATGCTAGACATGTAGGGAATAGTTCCAAGTCATTTCCCTGTACGCAAGTCCTGGAATGTCTATTTTAAGAGACAATAGTTTTCTAGCAAATTTAATAAAATATAACCTGTTCTTCCCCCTATACTATCTACCTAGATGTTGCAAATACCTACAGGCCAGGCAGATAATGTGAATGAATGAAGTAGGTAAATGAATAGGAAGCCATGTGTCTCATGCATATATGAAAGTCTTTATAGAATAGATATCTCGAGATGTGGCCATGTTTGAAGATCTTTAACTTTATTAGGTGTCTTAGGGTTCTCTATAGGGAAGAACTAATAGGATATATATATATATATATATATATAGGAGTTTATTAAGTATAGATATATAAAATATATATAAAAATATATTAAAATAATATATATATAAAGGGGAGTTTATTAAGTTTTTTTTTTTTTTTTTGAGACAGAGTCTTGCTCTGTCCCCCAGGCTGGAGTGCAGTGGCTCGATCTCGGCTCACTGCAAGCTCTGCCTCCCAGGTTCACGCCATCCTCCTGCCTCAGCCTCCTGAGTAGCTGGGACTACAGGCAATCACTACCACGCCCGGCTAATGTTTTGTATTTTTTTTTAGTAGAGACAAGGTTTCACCATGTTAGCCAGGATGGTCTCGGTCTCCTGACCTCATGGTCCTCCTGCCTCGGCCTCCCAAAGTGCGGGGATTACAGGCTATTAGGTTTTAATTTGCACGATCACAAGGTCCCACAATAGGCTTTCTGCAAGCTGAGGAGCCAGGAGAGCCAGTCAGAGTCCCAAAACTGAAGAACTTGGAGTCCGATGTTCGATGGCAGGAAGCATCCAGCACGGGAGGAAGATGTAGGCTCCAGGGTAGGCCAGCTTGCCTTTTCATGTTTTTCGGCCTGCTTTCTGTTTGCTGGCAGCCGATTACATTATGCCCACCAGATTAAGGGTAGATCTGCCTTCCCCAGCCCACTGACTCAAATGTTAATCTTTTTTGGCAACACCCACACAGACACACCCAGGATGAATACTTTGTATTCTTCAATCTAATCAAGTTGACACTCAGTATTAACCATCACATTAGGTGTGGCCAAATTGCTTTCCAAAGTACTTCTAGCAGTTATTTTCACTAGCACTACTAAAAAATTCCATACATTTCACTTCTTTAAGAAGAAATAACTGACGTGAAGCAGATATGGCAAAACATGTTAAATTGGGTGATTGATTGCGTGTATTTTGTTATTTTATGTACCTTCTTTGTATGTTTGAAATAGTTCATAATTACAAAAAATTAAAAACAATAAAAGGGATAAAGAATACAAAGAATATACAGACTGTGACAAGCTGTCTAAGGCAGGCAGGCTCTGCTTAGCTCTAGCTAAGCATTGTGGTGTAAAATGGCCTTGTTAGTGCTGATGAATTTTCAAGAAAAGACTAAAATACAAATGTTTAATGTAAAATTTTCTGATACTTAAAGCAGATGTGGACCAAATGAAACATGTTAGTCTGGGATTCGACTGCCCTTTTATTTTTCCTACTTCATTTTCAACTATTTTGTTTCTGTACCCTTTATTCAGGCAAAATTGAACTTGTTATTTAGTAGAGGGATATAATAGAAATTTAGGGCACAGGTTCTAGAAGTGAACTGACTGATGTAGACACTAGACTTTATCATCACTTTCTTCGTGACCTTGGGCAAGATATTTTATTTCTGATTCTTATTTTCTTTACTGTAAAATGGAGACAATCATATTATTCAGATCATAGGTTTAAGATTAAATGCAACGATATACATATACAAGTTTTAAGAACAATGTCTGGCAAACAATAGTCATTGAATAAATGTTAGCTCTTATTATCATCATCTGTAAAATCAGGATAATAGCATCATTACTGTAAGGGTGGAATTAGATGATATTCGTAAAGTGCTAAATGAAGTGCCAGGCACAAATTGTAGCTATAATTCTTACTCCCTGAGCTTTCCCATCTACCTGTACTTATGCTAGTCCCTCTGATTTAAGGTCTTTTTTTAGTTGCTGCATGTTCACATTCTACCCATTTTCAAATGTCATTTCAAATACCACCTCCTCTAGAGAGTGGTCATTCACTCATTCAAAAAAATATTTATTGAGAACTCTCTTCTGAACCCATGTCATTTTATCTTTTACGTTTACACTTGTAATATATTGATTTTTAAATAAAAATGTCAGGTTTCTGGAGGTAGAATATATTTTTTATTCAGCTGTATATCTCCCACCCTGGCTAACACAGGGCTAGACACTTAGTAGGCAGTATTTTTTTTTTTAATCCAGAAAGGAAATAAACTTTATAGAAATTCTCTTCCTCTGAGTAGGGGATTCAATTACAGTGGTGGATAGGCTTCCAGCAAAAGACACACGGATTTAAAGTCTTCAAAAGATTTATCCTAATTAGAAAATGATGCTTTTCATTCTTTTTGCTACGTTTCCACAAAGATAATTGATACGTCCAAGCAACCTGGATCATTGGGAGGTTGGGACTTTGTCTCATCAGAACTGATAGTATAACTCACTATAAACACTTACTCATTCAAGGAACCAGAGAGCTGCCATTTTAAAAAAGGGCTTCCAAACAGCAATAGATTAATATGCTTAAAACTTCTTAAATTATTTGAATTGTCTGCTAAATCCTTGACAAAGTATAATAGCATTTATCTTATTGATTAGAAGAGTTCTTGGTCCCAGGAAAGTGACATTGATGCACCTCTGCTTCTAATTAGTTATGTGAACTTGAACAAATCATTTTACTTCTTTAGATATAATTTCTCATATGTGTGAAGGGATAATTCACTAACTTGGGACTGTTCATAGATTTCCTCAGGCTGTTGTTCTACTCCTTCACAAAAGGCGTGTGTGTGTGTGTGTGTGTGTGTGTGTGTGTGTGTGTGTGTTTTGTTTCTCCGTTTGGAAAAAGGCTCAAGGCAAAGTGAAGGAAGAGAAAGGAAAGTCAGGTCTCCCTCTGGTGGGTAAAAAATTATATCGGCCAGGCGCGGTGGCTCACGCTTGCAATCCCAGCACTTTGGGAGGCCGAGGCGGGCAGATCACGAGATCAGGAGATTGAGACCATCCTGGCTAACACAGTGAAACCCCCTCTCTACTAAAAAATACAAAAAATCAGTCGGGCATGGTGGTGGGCGCCTGTAGTCCCAGCTACTCTGGAGGCTTAGGCAGGAGAATGGCGTGAACCCAGAAGGCGGAGCTTGCAGTGAGCCGAGATTGTGCCACTGCACTCCAGCCTGGGCGACAGAGAGAGACTCCGTCTCAAAAAAAAAAAAAAAAAAAAAAAGAAAAGAAAATATATCAGGGATATTTTGGAGGAAAGGTGATAGGTACTGGGGTAGCTGTGGGGGTCAGGAAAGAGACAGAAAAGCAAGTACTTCCATAAATGAGGCTGGGGCCATATGTTCAAGGTAGAGCAAAATGTTAATGCCATGTCTTCTTGCCTTGGAGTTTCGGGAGAGGTCAAAGGCTGAGAATACTGTTTCAGAATCTTACGTTCTAAAGTGAGGTGCTTGGCATCCTAGGTGGCACTTGCAAAGGGGGTGTCCAAAATGGATTTTCTAAAAAATTTATTACCTAGATCACATCCAGGTAAGGGTGAAGCTGGCGAGGCTGAGAAAGGATTTATTGGAGAAAGTTATCAGTATGTTGAATTATTCTCCTTTGTCAATCACACCACCAACGGACGTAATATGTAGGAGGACATTTTCCTTTCACTTTAAACCAGGTGCAAAGTTTATCTGTGTCCTTTAGATGTGAGGGTCTCCAAGGCTGGTATTTGACTCATCATGTCTGAAAGAGCTCTGGGCCAGAAGCTGAAGCTGGCCCTGCCCCCTTCTGATCCATACAGGAATGAGAAATGCAACGGAAGCAAGCTGCACTTGCTTGCTTCTGTGTGTATGGTGTGACATACTCAAGGTTTCTTGGGGACAAATGTGGAACCCCTGGATTGATGATAGTCAGAGACTACTTGAAAGCTATCCTGTCCAAGAAGACCACTGCACAATGTGACCAGAGATGGTAGGCACTCGAAGCCTAGGGGCTACTGGGAAGAGAATGGATAGCACCACATGTGCCATTTTTCCTGCACGAGAAAAAAGGATGAGCTTTGGAAGCCACATTCACAGGGCACCAATCCCAGAATCTGACTAGGGCAGTAATCTGGGACATCTTCAGCCCCGTTACCTCTTTCTTTCCATTCTCTGACCCCGGAGAGAGCAGCATGTAGGAGAGGAAGCAGGGCAGCCCTCCCACCTGGCTTCCTTTCTCTTCCTTTCAGGTTTCCAAACTTGGGACAGAGATGATTTGATGGAGGAAAGAAGTTCTAAATTGAGTCTTGATTTTTTACACTGGCCTGGATAGACTTAATTGACTTTTATGCTGGGCCTCGTTTTAAACAAATGCTAGAAGAAAGTTTCTTTTTATTTAATATGTAAGAGTGTCTAGAAAAGCCATGGGACTTGCCTGGGATTCTATACAGAAGGGAGAAAGAATGAGTCCATGAAGCCAGTTTAATGGGGAGAAGCAAGAAGAATATAGTTGCTTTTGTCCTTGAATAAGTCCAGCTTATTCAGTGACCAAGTTACAATGGTTTATGAGAAATATATGTAAAAGTGGAATTTTAAAAATTCACTTTTGATTGTTAACTGAGCTTTTAAAATAAGCCACTGTTCTAAGACTGATTTACATGGGACTCTGGATTTATTAGAATTATGTATATAAAATAAGGGAATTGGATTAGATGATCTTTTATTTCCCATCTGAAACTGCCTTTCCACGAATCTATGATTTTTAAAACTAATATGATGGTTTGAGGTGAACTTAGAAAAGATACTGCCAAAGTCTTAACACCCTAGTTTTGAATTTAAATGTCTTTAGACGTTTAATGTATGTTTTAATATATATATTAGAATTGAATTTAGTGTGGGAATTAGATTACTAAAATTATCATGTAGGGCAAATATCTGGCACACCAAGAATTATCCCTGAAACTCTCTTAAGCTGTTCAAACAGCATATCCAATAGTTTTTTTAAGGAACAAATGAATACATCTTCTTGGATAGTCCCTCACTCGTTTATTCCCGTGGCAACTTCTATATGAGCCTCAAACTCCAGGTCATCTTCTCTGGAAGGTCTTATGCAGCTTCCACTTTGTATTTGGGATATAGCTATGTGCTCCCTGCACACTCTGAACTCCCTCATCATAGTGGTTAACATGCTGTATTGTAACCATCTGTGTATTATAATGGGATGTTTAACAACAGAAGAATAGTCTAAATCACTGCAAAGAGCCATGTAAAAACTTTTATTGATTTGAAGGATGACTTACTTTTAAGAATGGTCTGCAACACTCCTGGAAACAGAATGTAGCCTAGACTTGGTAGTTCATAGTCTGACTTTGGATAATAGCTACTTAAGGAAATTTGATTTAGATCACGAAAAGGAGACCAATTTGCTACCTTCAACTTAAAATGCAATATTGGCAAAGCACAATAAAGCATAGCATGGTAAAATGAGGTATGTCTATGCAAAGGAAATTACAAACAAGATCCAAATGTCATAATGTCATGTGCCTAGCCACGCGGATATTTAAATTTTGAATCTTGGGATAATTTAACTCAAACTACCTGAGGTCAAATCATTAAAACAAACAAAAAAGCTTGATTTTATAGATTGAAGAGAATTTAAATTAAATTCAAACTGTTGGCACATGGATACCATAACTTCAAATAAACATTTAGGATTAAAAAGAAAAGGTAAAATAATACATTTCTACCCAGCAGATTTCTCCTGGAACCTGAGAGAAAGAACAAGAAAACAAAAGCTATTTAAGAGAGAAATCTTACATGGCACTTGTTCACGAGATACCTTACCTGACTATTCAGCTAGCATGTCTGGCATGCTTCAGAGAAGCAATGAAACTTACATTTTTTCCTTATGATGATTTTATTATTATACAGTCTGTTTCATATTGATGGTGTCAGAGAAATTGCAAATCTTGGGGCAATGCTGCCCTCTGTAGTGAGAAGATCAAGATTATACTCTCAATTTCTGCTATAAAGACACATGCACATGTATGTTTATTGCGGCACTATTCACAATAGCAAAGACTTGGAACCAACCCAAATGTCCAGCAATGATAGACTGGATTAAGAAAATGTGGCACATATACACCATGGAATACTATGCAGCCATGAAAAATGATGAGTTCATGTCCTTTGTAGGGACGTGGATGAAGCTGGAAACCATCATTCTCAGCAAACTATCGCAAGGACAAAAAACCAAACACTGCATGTTCTCACTCAGGTGGGAATTGAACAATGAGAACACATGGACACAGGAAGGGGAACATCATACACTGGGGACTGTTGTGGGGTGGGGGGAGGGAGGGATAGCATTAGGAGATATACCTAATGCTAAATGACGAGTTAATGGGTGCAGCACACCAACATGGCACATGTTTACATATGTAACAGACCTGCACGTTGTGCACATGTACCCTAAAACTTAAAGTATAATAATAATAAAGTTAAAAAAAAAAGTTGAACACTAAAAAAAAACGTATTTCAACTCCTCTGGGTCAATAATTTTCTCCCAAACCAAATTGATCTACTTGCTGAGTGAATAGAAGACGAGTTTAATCTCCTTCCTATTTTGATGAGATGGGCTATACTTCTTAGAGAGTATTTTCTTTTGGGCCTAGAGTCATCAACTCCTCTATCTTTTTTTGGCCCTTCTCTGTTCCTTCTATAATTCCAAGGCTCTCAAAGCCTTCTTTCTCTTGTTTGCCCTCCTGGAGGCCATTGTGAAGCTTAAGATATCCCAAGCCTGCAGGAGACTCTCCCTATAGATATAGTACAGGATGCCCACTGAAATTTGAACTTTGCATGGACAATGAAGACAATTTTAGTATGAATGTGTCCGAAATCTTGTATGAGACATACGTATACAACACCCTTTCATTTTTCCAATCTGAAATTCAAATTTAACTGGATATTCTCTATTTTTCTTTGCTAAATCTGCCAAGTCTCCCCATCCCTCCAACCCAAATACCCCAAAAGCACCCACCGAACTCACCTGACCCAAAATGTATGGGATGCATGTACTACTGGTTTTAGAGTCTCATCACAAATCTTACATCAGTACCCTATTGATATATGTCCATCTGTGTGGGAGCAGGAGAGAGGGACTACTTCCTTTCCATCTTCTGCTGGTCAAACTGGTTAAATCCTAGTAAGGTTTAATTCTTTTACCACTCCTTGGCCTGTTTTAGATTTCTCTCGTAGCCATTTCATCCTTCCTTTTGCTGTTCTCCAGTATGTGTCCTAGAAGTTATTGGCTTAAGCAGGAACCCTCTTTGGGAAGAAGGTGGAGAGTCAGTCATGGAGTAAGACTCTGGGCCTGAAGAGGAGCTGGATAGGAACCGTGAGTATAGAAGTTACGGAATCAATATCACTATTTCTTCCTAAAACTCTGGCTAATGATATTACCTTAGAGTGAGCCCCAAACCCTGTGAACTTTAGACTTAAAAAATCCATCCTTCAGATTGGTATAAGTCTTGACCTCTCCTTACCAAGTTATATTAGAATCAACAAATTAGTGTAAATGATTTTATTTTGGAGTGGGGAAAGGCTTATATACCATTGGCATTAAAGGAAGTGATAAAAATAAAATGGCATTTAAAGCAGATAATCTGTGAAAGAATATTGGTTTATTTGAACCTATGTTACACATAGTAAAAACAAAAAACTAGTATTTGTATGCTCATAAAAGTATTTTCAGTGCCTATGAGTGGTGGTTTCTTCCTCAGAGTAGGGGGAAATAAATTTGGAGAGTTTAGAAATACCCAGCCTTATATAAACAACTATAATAAACGCTAACACAACACAAAACCTTTTAAGAATATTAAAGGAACAGGAAGAACTTGTTCTTAATAGATTCTCAAGAGAATTATATTTCATCCATAGAAGCAGTCTTTCGTTTTATTTTTCAATATATTCAAGGGAAAGATTTCAATAAAAAATCCAGTGGGACTACATGATAGCACCATTTTGATGTCATTATGATTTGACATTATCTAGGGAAGTAATTTAAAGTATTTCATTAGATAAATGCCTTAATGAGATTGCAAATAGTTTGAAAGAGTGGTGCATTACACTAAAAAAAAATCAGTGCAAGAAAATTGACGTAGAATCACCAGATAATTCAAGTTACCTTCACTTAGAAAAACAAGTGCTGCTATCAAAATACTATATAGCTCTGACTTCACAATTATATTTGTAGTAATTGGAATTATATTATTAAAAAGGATACAATATATGTACTTGGTACTCATCATCCAAATCTTCAATGTTAAAGTCAAACAGAAAATTGGACTAATTGTCAAGGGATATTTAGAACAAAAAACTGCATTATTAGTTAGTTATCTATCTAGGTAAAATGAAAGAACCAAAGTCAGTCATCACTAGAAAGTTTTAGAGAAGTGCTGTCTTCTGTTTGCAGAAGTTCCATAAAAGTGAATAGCTCAATCAGGTGCTTGATAATGTTCAGATGTTCATCTGAACCTCAGGGCCTTACCTAAAGTGGCTGCATTATTTATTTACTTATTATTTTTACCATTTGTCTATCAAGTACTAAAAGTTGAACTTGAGTCAATTGAAGTGATACAATAATAAATCATTTTTAAATGCAATTGGATTTAACACTCTCAGAACAAGTGGAGATTGTACATTGAACAAGTACATTGCTTTTTTGTCTCTTGTTCTAGTTTGAGGCTTTACGCAGTGGTTTCAAATGTGAATGTGCTAGGAATGTCCTGATGCTTGCAGACTTCCCTAGGAGATTTTGACTTAGTAGATCTGGGTTAGAGTTTTCAAATTTTAACAAATCCTCTAGGTAATCCTGACTATTGTGATCCAAAAACCATACTTTGAGAAATACTGATTTAAGTTTTCAGCTGTTTGTTACATTTGCCATTCTTCCAGGATCCTCTTTATGTCCCAAGCAGCATTAAGCAAACGTAACATGGGTGCAGGATGTGGAGGCAAGACACATCTCACATTCCATTCCAGTCCGTCCTATTCCATTCAATTCCGTTAACTTCAACAAATATGCATTCGGCAATGGAGTGGGGAAGAGATGTCCAAGGAGAAGGACTATATATATGAACTTAAAAAATGCATTTTGCCATAAGGGATTTTTCAAAACTTTCAATGTCTGTATAATAATGTAAAAGAAATAAAGGGATTTTATTTTATTCCTATAATGTCCCAGGCACTTAGATCAATGCTTGTCATTTCACATGTGCTCCATAAATATTCACTGAATGCTTAATGAATGAATTACAAAGCAAAGTAAAATTAAATGATGTAAATATGTAAGCAATGGTCTGGAGGTGAATGGATAAGGGAAGGAGGATATTTGTGGAGGTTATTAATGTTTCTAAAGTAGTTTCGTTCCTAGAATTTGCTTTCCTCTAAATACCCTCCCTTTGTGCCTCTCACATTACTCATGGACTATGGTAATCTTACCTGCTCATAGAATTTTAGTGAGAATTTTTGATCTAATGGTCCAAAATGGGCTTTGAGGAAGAATGGGTTGGCAGTTAGAAGAGCTGTGGGTTAATCTCAGTGACTAGTTGTGTGGCAGAGCATCCTAATATCTTCCTTTTGTTGGACTAGAAAAGACAATTCAACCTGACTGATTCAAGGAGATTGTAGATGATTACCGAGAACTTAACTAGGGGAGTGCTTTCACACAAGAGGAAAGAGGCAATTCAAAGTTATGAGTTCCTGGATTACCTTCATACCGGATACTATCCTTTCCTTAGAGCTGACCCTATACAAAATTGTTGCTCGGGGGGCTTATCTACTCATCTCCTTACAATGGTGCACTCCAGCTATGCAGGCCTATCCCATTATGCTGCTTTCTCTTTCTGGAGGGTAACTACCAAATTTCACAATCTTTTTCATCCTTCTACATCTCATTCTGCGGAAACAATCTTTTTTGAGACAGGGTCTCACTCTGCCACCCAGACTGGAGTGCAGTGATGCGATCTTGGCTCACGGCAACCTCCGCCTCCTGGGTTCAAGCAATTCTCCTGCCTCAGGCTCCCGAGTAGCTGGAATTACAGGCATGTTCCACTACTGCCCAGCTAATTTTTTTGTGTGTGTTTTTACTAGAGATGGGGTTTCATGTTGGCCAGTCTGGTCTCGAACTCCTGACCTCAAATGATCCACCCACCTCGGCCTCTCAAAGTGCTGGAATTACAGGTGTGAGCCACCGTGCCCAGCCTGAAGCAATCTTTTATCTAGGACTAATAAACTAATTATATTGAAGTTTTAGTGAGTAATTATATTAGTAGGTATTTAGGGAATATAAAATGTTTACATTTTAATAGGTTTTCATAGGTTTCTTCTATTCATTGAAATGATTCTAATAGAAATGTCTGGTACTATGGTAGAATAAAGGAGTACTTAAAATGTTTTTTTAAATTTTCTTATTGATGCAAAGTATTTTACATATTATGGGGATACATGGGAGTGTGTGTTATATTATGTCATAGAGTGTGTAATTATCAGGTCAGGGTGTTTGGGGTGTCCATCACCATGAGCATTTATCATTTCCATGTGTTGGTAATATCTCAAGTCCTCTCTTCTAGCTACTGGGAAATATACAATACATTGTTGCTAACTATAGTCACCCTACTCTGCTATGGAATATTGGGGCTTATTTGTTCTATCTAAACATATGTTTGTATCCATAACCAACCTGTCTTTATTCTTTTACCCCAGACACTCTTCCAGAATACTGGTATCTGTCATTTGAAATTAGTTTTTTTTTTTTTTTTTTTTTTTTTTTGAGATGAAGTCTTGCTTTGTCGCCCAGGCTGGAGTACCGTGGCGCCATCTCGGCTCACTGCAAGCTCCGTCTCCCGGGTTCACACCATTCTCCTGCCTCAGCCTCCCAAGTAGCTGGGACTACAGGCACCCGCTACCACACCTGGTTAATTTTTTGTATGTATGTATGTATGTATGTATGTATGTATGTATGTATGTATTTATTTTTGAGACTGAGTCTCGCTCCGTCGCCCAGGCTGGAGTGCAGTGGTGCAATCTCGGCTCACTGCAAGCTCTGCTTCCCGGGTTCACGCCATTCTCCTGCCTCAGCTTCCCGAGTAGCTGGGACTACAGGCACCCACCACTGCGCCTGGCTAATTTTTTTGTATTTTTAGTAGAGACGGAGTTTCACCGTGTTAGCCAGGATGGTCTCGATCTCCTGACCTCATGATCTGCCCGTCTCAGCCTCCCAAAGTGCTGGGATTACAGGCATGAGCCATCGCGCCCGACGATGAAATTAGTTTTTAAAGCTCCCACATATAAGTGAAAACATGTGGCATCTGTCTTTCTGTACCTGGCTCATTTCACTTAACATAATGACTTCCAGTTCCATTCATGTTGCTGCAAATGACAAGATTTCATTTTTTTTATTGCCAAATACTATTCCATTGTGTATATATACCACATTTACTTTGTTCATTTGTCCATCAATGGGCACTTAGGTTGTTTCCATATCTTTGCTATTGTGAATAGCACTGCGATAAACACATGGGTGCAAGTATCACTTTGATGTACAGATTTCTTTTCCTTTGGATAAGTACTGAATAGTGGGATTGTTAGATTGTATGGTAGTTCTATTTTTAATTTTTTGAGGAATCTCCCTACTATTTTCCGTAGTGGTTGTACCAATTTACATTTTCACCAACAGCGTCTAAGAGTTCCCCTTTCGCTGCATTCTTGCCAGTATCTATTATTTTTTATCTTTTTAATAATAGCTAGCCTAACTAGAGTAAGATGATATTTCATTGTGATTTTGATTTGCATTTCTCTGATGATGAGCGATGTTGAGCATTTTTTCCACATATCTGTTGGCCATTTGTCTTCTTATGGGAAATGCCTATTTATGTCTTTAGTCCACTTTTAAATGCGATTATTTGTTTCTTGTTGAGTTGAATTCCTTGTATATTTTGGATGTTAGCCCCTTGTTAGATGAATAGTTTGCAAATATTTTCTCCCATTCAACATGTTGTCTCTTTATTCTGTTGATAAACAATTTTTTGTGGTATAGAAGCTTTTTAGTTTAATATAGTCCCATTTGTCTATTTTAAAAAATAGTTACCTGTACTTTTGAGGTCTTAGCCACAAAATCTTTGCCTAGACTGAAGTCTTGAAGTATTTCCTCTTTTTTTCTACTAGTTTTATAGTTCTGCGTATTATGTTTAAGTCTTTAATCTATCTTGAGTTGATTTTTGTAGATGGTGAGAGACGGGTTCAGTTTCCTTCTTTTGCATATAGATATCCAATTTTTTCTAGCACCATTTATTGAAGAGGGTGTCCTTTCCTGAATATATATTCCTGGCACTGTTGTCAAAAACCAGTTGGCTGTAAATACATGGATTTATTTCAGGACTCTCTTTTCTGTTTCATCAGTCCATGTTTCAGTTTTTATACCAATACCAAGTTGTTTTGGTTACTAGAGCTTTGTAATAAATTTGGAAGTCAGACAGTGTGATAACTTCAGTTTTCCTCTTATTGATCAGGATTGCTTTGGCTGTTCTGGCTGTTTTTTGGTTCCATACAAATTTTAAGATTTTTTTTCTAATTCTGTGAAAAATGACATTGGTATTTTGATAAGTTTTGCATTAAATCTGTAGATTTGTCTGAGTAGTATGGTCATTTTAATTGTTAATAACTCTTCTGATCCTTGAGTGTGGATGTCTTTCTAAATGTTTGTAACTGCTACATTTTCTCTCATCAGTATTTTGTAGTTCTCCTTGTAGAGATCTTTTACCTCTTTGTTAAATTTATTTTTAGGTGTTTGATTTTTTGGTGCTATTGTAAATAGGATTGCCTTCTTAATTTCTTTTTCAGTTAGTTCATTATTGGTGTATAGAAACACTATTAATTTTTTACCCTGCAACTTTACTGAATTTATGTATTGGATCTAGGAGTATTTTGGTGGAGTCTTCAGGTTTTTCTCTAGACATAAGATCATATTGTCAGAAAAGAGGGACAATTTGACTTATTCGTTTCCAATTTGGATGCCTTTTATTCTTTCTCTTTTTTTTATTCTTTTACAAATTATACTTTCCAACTTCTGGGATACATGTGCAGAACGTGCAGGTTTGTTACGTAGGTACACACGTGCCATGGTGGTTTGCTGAACTCATCAACCCGTCATCTACATTAGGTATTTCTCCTAATTCATTCTATCCTAGGCCCCCTACCCTCCGACAGGCCCCAGTGTGTGATGTTTCCCTCCCTGTATCCATGTGTTCTCATTGTTCAACTCCCATTTATGAGTGAGAACATGCAGTGTTCGGTTTTCTGTTCCTGTGTTAGTTGGCTGAGAATGATGGCTTCCAGTTTCATCCATGTTCCTGCAAAGGACATGAACTCATCCTTTTTTATGGCTGCATAGTATTCCATGGTGTATATGTGCCACATTTTCTTTATCCAATCTATCATTGATGGGCATTTGGGTTGGTTCCAAGTCTTTGCTATTGTGAACAGTGCTGCAATAAACATACATGTTCATGTATTTTTATAGTAGAATAATTTATAATCCTTTGGGTATATACCCAGTAATGGGATTGCTGGGTCAAATGGTATTTCTGGTTCTAGGTCCTTGAGGAGTTGTCACACTGTCTTCCGCAATGGTTGAACTAATTTGCACTCTCACCAACAGTGTAAAAGCCTTCCTATTTCTTCACATCCTCTCCAGCATCTGTTGTTTCTTAACTTTTTAATGATTGCCATTCTAACTGGTGTGAGATGGAATCTCATTGTGGTTTTGATTTGCATTTCTCTAATGACCAGTGATGATGAGCTTTTTTTCATATGTTTGTTGGCTGCACAAATGTCTTCTTTTGAGAAGTATCTGTTCATATAGCCACTTTTTGATGGGGTTATTTGTTTTTTTCTTGTAAATTTGCTTAAGTTCTTTGTAGATTCTGGATATTAGCCATGTGTCAGATAGATAGATTGCAAAAACTTTCTCCCATTCTGTTGGTTGCCTGTTCACTCTGATGATAGTTTGTGTTGCTGTGCAGATCCCATTTGTCAATTTTGGCTTTTGTTGCCATTGCTTTTGGTGTTTTAGTCATGAAGTCATTGCCTATGCCTATATCCTGAATGGTATTGCCTACGTTTTCCTCTAGAGTTTTTGTAGTTTTAGGCCTATCATTTAAGTTTTGAATCCATCTTGAGTTAATTTTTGTATAAGGTGTAAGGAAGGGGTCCAGTTTCAATTTTCTGCATATGGCTAGCCAGTTTTCCCAACACCATTTATTAAATAGGGAATCCTTTCCCCATTGCTTGTTTTTGTCAGGTTTGTCAAAGATCAGATGGTTGTAGATGTATGGCATTATTTTTGATGTCTCTGTTCTGTTCCATTTGTCTATATATCTGTTTTGGTACCAGTACCATGCTGTTTTGGTTACTGTAGCCTTGTCGTAGAGTTTGAAGTCAGGTAGTGTGATGCCCTTAGCTTCGTTCTTTTTTCTTAGGATTGTCTTGGCTATGTGGGCTCTTTTTTGAATCTATATGAAGTTTCAAGTAGTGTTTTCTAATTCTGTGAAGAAATTCATTGGTAGCTTGATGGAGATAGCATTGAATCTATAAATTACTTTGGGCAGTATGGCCATTTTTCACAATATTGACTCTTCCTAACTATGAGCATGAGATGTTTTTCCATTTGTTTGTGTCCTCTCTTAATTCCATGAGCAGTGGTTTGTAGTTCTTGAAGAGGTCCTTCACATCCCTTGTAAGTTGTATTCCTAGGTATTTTATTCTCTTTGTAGCAATTGTGAATGGGAGTTCACTCATGATTTCGCTCTGTTTGTCTATTATTGGTGTATAGGAATGCTTGTGATTTTTGCACATTGATTTGTATCCCGAGACTTTGCTGAAGTTGCTTATTAGCTAAGGAGATTTTGGGCTAAGACGATGGGGTTTTCTAAATATACAATCATGTCATCTGCAAACAGACAATTTGGCTTCCTCTCTTCCTATTTGAATACCGTTTATTTCTTTCTCTTGCCTGATTGCCCTGGCTAGAACTTCCAATACTATGTTGAACAGGAGTGGTGAGAGAGGGCATACTTGTCTTGTGCTGGTTTTCAGAGGGAATGCTTCCAGCTTTTGCCCATTCAGTATGATATTGGCTGTGGTTTTGTCATGTATAGCTCTTATTATTTTGAGATATGTTCCATAAATAGTTTATTGAGAGTTTTTAGCATGAGGGGTGTTGAGTTTTGTCGAAGGCCTTTTCTGCATCTATTGAGATAATCATGTCGTTTTTGTCATTGATTCTGTTTATGTGATGGATTAGATTTATTGATTTGCTTCTGTTGAACCAGGCTTGTATCCCAGGGATGAAGCCAACTTGATCGTGGTGGATCAGCTTTTTGATGTACTGCTGGATTCAGTTTGCCAGTATTTTCTGGAGGATTTTTGCATGGATATTCATCAGGGATATTGGCCTGAAATTTTTTTTTTTTTTTTTTTGGTTGGTGTGTCTCTGCCAGGTTTTGGTCTGGCTAGTACTTTCAGTACTATGTTGAGTAGGAGTGGTGAAAGTGGGCATCCTTGTGTGGTTCTAGATCCTAGACAAAAGGCTGTCAGATTTTTCCCATTCAGTATGATGCTAGCTGTAGGTTTAGTCATAAATGGCCTTTATTATTTTGAGGTAAGTTATTTCTAAACCTAGTGTTAAAGAGTTATTTTTTTTTAATGTGCTGTTGGATTTGATTTGCTGGTGTTTTGTTGAGGAGTTTTGCATCTGTGCTCATCACGGATATTGGCCTGTAGTTTTCTCGCTCTGGGGGTGTGTGTGTGTGTGTGTGTGTGTGTGTGTGTGTGTATGTGTGTCCTTGTCTGGTTTTAAGTGTCAGAAAAATTCTGGGCTTGTAAATAAGTTAGGGAGCGCTCTCTTCACTTTTTTTTGAAATAGTTTCAGGAGGATGGAATTAGTTCTTTTTATGTTTCGTAGAATTTGGCTGTTTATCCACCTGGTCCTGGGCTTTTCTTTGTTGGGAGACTTTTTATTACCGATTCAATCTCACTACTAATTATTGGTCTATTCAAGTTTTCTATTTCTTTCTGATTTAATCTTGGTAGGTTGTATGCTTCCAAGAATTTATCCATTTCCTCTAGGTTTTCTAGTTTGTTATCATATAGTTGTTCATAATAGTCTCTGACGATCTTTTGTATTTCTGTGGTATTAGTTGTATTGTCTCTTTTTTTATTTCTGATTTAGTTTATTTGGGTCTTTCTTATTTTCTTGGTTAGTCTAGCTAGTAGTTTATCAATTTTGTTTATCTTTTTGAAAAATTATCTTTTCATTTCATTGATTTTTTTTAAAAACACTCTATGTTGTTTAGTTCTGCTCTGATCTTTATTGTTTTTTTTTTCTGCTAACTTTGGGTTTAATTTGTTCTTGCTTTTCTAGTTCCTTGATTTGTACCATTGGTTTGTTTATTTAAAATTTTCTACTTTTTTTGACAGTCATTTATTGCTATAAATGTCTTTCTTAATATTCTTTTTGCTATATCTTGCAACAAAAGATTCATAACATTCATAACAGCAAACATTCATAACAGCAATTTATTCATAACATTCATATGTGTAATGAATTTTTTAAAATTTCCATATTAATTTATTTATCAGCCCAATGGCCATGCAGGAACATGTTATTTGATATTCATGTATTTGTATAATTTTCAAAGTTCCTCTTGGTATTGATTTCTAATTTTATTCCACTGTAATCTGAGAAGACACTTGATATGATTTTGATTTTTAAAAAATAGTTGAGACTTGTTTTCTGACCTAACATGTGGTCTGTCCTAAATGTTCCATGTACTGATGAGAAGAATGTATATTCTGCAGTTGTTGGGTAAAATGTTCTGTAAATATTTGGCCTATTTGGTCTAGTATATAGTTGAAATTCAATGTTTCTTTGTTGATTTTCTGTCTAGATGATTTGTCGAATGGAATAGATTTTCTAAGGTAGACACCTTTAGTACTCTAAAATGGGATAATTTATTTACTCATATATTTAAAAACTGTGTTTCAGTAACTCTGTGCCAAACTCTCTTCCAGGAGCCGGCGGTGTAGCTATAAATAATACAGACAAGTTCTGGCTCTCATGGAGCTTACATTCAACAAACAAAGAAGCAGGTGAGCAAAAATAGTATCAGCCAGTGATAAATACATGGCAGATAATTAAAGCAGAGTGATGTGATAGAGAATGATAGAAATGCTTATTGTAGGCTGTGTGGTCAGGAAAACCTCTCTGGAAAGCTGATGTTTAGACTGAGATCTGAATGACAAGGAGATGCCAGCCAGATGAAGATCAAAGTCAAGAGAATATCAAGAAAAGAGCACTAGCACCATAGTATTAATGCAGGTATGTGCTTGATGGGCAAGTTGCAGCAACAGGGAAGCCAAAGGGGAGAGTGATATGAGACCAGATTGGAGAGGTAAGCAAGGGCCAAGTTACACATGGCTTTCTAAAGTGGGTGAGAGGTTTGGATTTTATTTTAAGTGCAGTGAAAAGCCATTGGGGATTTTAAAAGCAGAGTAGTATATTATATTTTACAGAGGTCACTCTGGTTGCTATGGGGAAAGCAGCTTGTGCGAGGCTCAGAGGGGAAGCTGGGAGATGTGTTTGGAGACTACTGTGCTATCTGGGTGAAAGTTGCTGGTAGGTTTGATGAAATAGGGAGAAGTGGTTGGCTTTGTTATATAAGTATTTGGTGATAGCAGAGCTAAGAGAGCATGTTTATGAATTAAATGGGATTGAAGTAAAGAGATAATATATATTGTGACTTCATATGACATTGTTTCCATCTAGGTACAATTAGTGTAACTTTGGGGGAGAGTTTTAATAACCTTTGGTAATTGGGTTACCGTTTTGTTAAGTAAGTTATTTTTATACTTGGGCACTGTATTAGTCTTCTCAGGCTGCTATATCTAAATACTGTAGACTGGGTGACTTAAACAACAGACATTTATTTCTGACAGATCTGGAGTCTGAGAAGTCCAAGATCAAGATGCCATCTGATTAGATCTTTCTTGAGGGCTCTTTTCTTGGCTTACAGATAACTTGCTTCTCCCTATGTCCTCACATGGCAGAGAGATCTTTCTGTCTTCCTCTTCTTAAAAAGCCACTAATTCTGTCATGAGGACTCCACTCACTTGTTTTCATCTAACTCTAATTAACTCACTAAAGCCCCATCTCCAAATACCAAACACTTCATCACAGTGGAGTTTAGTGCTTTAACATATACATTTGGGGGTGATACACTTAAGTCCATAGCAAACACCATAATCAAAAGTGGGTATGTTCTAGTCAAATGAGAACTTCTAATGAATTATTCTTATTAGCAGAGATTACATTAGAGTACATGTACAAGATTATTGTCTTTGTTGTTTTGTATAGTATGTCTTCTTATCCAATGTTACTTATGTCAGATAAGTTACCTCTGAGAACTCTCCAATCTGATTTACGATTTTATAAAATTTATGCTATCACTAGAACTACAGATTATTTTTAATGGATTATTGACATTCAGATTTAACACTGTGAACACTTTGAATAATTAGGGAAGAGGAGAGAGTGGTCACAGGATACTACATGAACCCTGTTGTTTCAGAAATCTGCCTTTGTGGTTTTGTATAACCCTCCCAGAATTTATGATATGCTGCATAAAATAGCCCTAACTTCTAAAACTTTTTCTAACCTAAAATAGATAGAAATGATGAAGGTCAGATAAAGACCCTGCAGCTTGATTTCCCGTTTCTTATCTGCCAAATCTTCAGCTGATAATAGATGACTGCACAGAGGCACAGGCTCCTGACACTTTCCTCGCCTCTGCCTTTGGGAAAAAGGATCAGTTGAGATCAGTTAATCAGAGCTAAAAGTGATGAAACAGATGGTCAAAAAGAAGAAATCAGGTCTCAGTTGTATATATTCAAAATAGCAGTCAGCTGATAAGTACCTTTTATACTTAAGAAATTGTGGAGAAACTGGTAATGATGTCATTAATAATTTTTAGACCAGAAATTTTAACTTCAACATACAGTATTTATTTTTCAAGCTTGGTGGTTGAGATTAATGTTTAGAGCATATTCAAAATTCATCTGTTAGTCTCAAATTGTGGTTTCCTACTTCTCTGCAACTTAGGGGTTTTCTGCACATTTCTTCCCTCTCCTGCACTATCAAGCCTGGCATCCTGCCTCTGAGCCCTGCACCAACTCTGTCTACAGTGGCAGGAAATGATGCAGAGCAATACAGAGATTTTTTAAAAAAAAATAATCCAACTTTACTTTTGACCATAAATGAAAGAGAAAATGGAATTTTCTTTTCCCAGCACCTGGAATTACAGTGTACAAATATTTCATAGAATGAGGTGTGATTGGAAGACTCACTGAGAAGAAACTGGTCAGGGAACTGGTTTAGGAAAAAGAAAATAGATAAAAGACACTGTGAATGACTCTCTGGTTGGCAAAACAAAGAGGAGAGAAGGAAGATGGAGCCAGAAAAAAAAGAAAGTAAGGTTTTTCCTCTCTTCCTCCCATGCTTTCAACTAGAGAGGTCTGCGTTGTGGGATCTGCTGAAAAGAGCAAAGTGGCTGAGATATGGCTGATTGAAATGCAAAACCTATGAGGCAGCAGTAGTGGCAAAAAATAACACGTCAAAGAATCTTTCCCTCCATCCTCTTGTCTCCAGCCATCTCAAGGAAGGCCAGGATCATAGGAAGGGAGAAAAGACAGACTGATTTGTCAGTTCATCATATACAATATTGATAAATGTCATATTTTGTTTTCAGTTAACCTTATTACTATTTTTAGGTGTCAAAAGTACTTAACGATATAGCCGTCAGGTATGAATACTATCTGGCTTAGTGTAATGGGGCTTCCTGGTTATAATACATGCTAAATTCAATGTTCTCTACAGTTCCATCGTAGCCATTTGCTCTGCGCATACTCCCTAGGTGACATGCCCATGATTTTATTTGTTACTTACTGTATGATTTTTAAACCCATATTTTCAGTCTCTCAGCTAAACTCCAGACCTTCCATGTTCAACTGCTGTGGTTTTCAAACCCTGTTTCAAATGCCAGTTTTGTATGTACGTGTGCACACACGCTTCACAAACTTGGCATCTGTCATTCTGAATGCCACATACAACTAAATTTATACTCAGAGTAATAGTTCAAATTTGTAGTCCAATGAGATATTAGAAAACAACTCTGCAAACAATTGAAGACAACAGATCTATTATTTCCCCCAAAGATCTGTTATTGGTAACTCTAACCCCTTTCAATTGATATAACTGTTTTGATGACAGATAATGCCACATTGTTCCCACTCATCTCATCCCTTTTTACTGCCTGAAGTCTAGCCCAGCTCACTTCACCACTTTCTCCTTGATTATCCATCCAAAGAGTGATGGCATCACCTACTTGGACTGAATAATTGGCCAGAGGTAATTTGGTGACAGACTTTCTTTTTCTTTTTTTTTTTTTTTTTTGAGACAGAATCTCTCTGTCACCCAGGCTGGAATGCAGTGGCGCGATCTCCGCTCACTGCAAGCTCCGCCTCCTGGGTTCACGCCATTCTGCTGCCTCAGCCTCCCGAGTGGCTGGGACTACAGGCGCCCGCCATCGCGCCCGGCTAATTTTTTGTATTTTTAGTAGAGACGGGGTTTCACCATGTTGGCCAGGATGGTCTCGATCTCCTGACCTCGTGATCCACCCGCCTCAGCCTCCCAAAGTGCTGGGATTACAGGCGTGAGCTACCACGCCCGGCCAGTGACAGACTTTCAATACTGCACACCTATAACTTTGATGCAGACAAAGAAACTGGGGGAGACGTTAGGGTGAATGCCTATAGACTGTATGTCTACCCAACATCCAAGTACCATCTTTAAATTCTCTGTCTTCTTTGAATTTCTAGTTTGAAGTAGCCAAAGACAAGAAAGGAAAAATAGTATCTGAATCCACCATAAGCTAGAACCCATTTCTGCCAAGACATGTAGTATTTATGCTATAATAAGCATCATTTTATATAACAGTAGGTATCTTGCTTAACATATTTAACTCTAAGAAAAACATCAGAGTGGTTTGAATGGATAAGGGGTTGATCACATAATAATATTTAGACCTAATATTTTAACTGCTTGGACTGAACTAAAACAATTGCCCCTTTGGCATTTCCAGTTGGATGCGCCATAGGTATTTCACACTCATAATGTGTGAAAATGACTTGATCACTGACTAGTGCAACATTGCGCATCATTGTAGATTCCTATATCTTACATATCCTTCGATATTCAATATCATATCCAAATAAGTCACTGACTTGAAATGATGTATGTTTTGAATGTTCCTGAACAATTTATCACCTCAGGCTTTCTAATTTTTATTTTCCTTGGCTTAGTTTAATTCTTCCTTGTATTTCTTCAGTGAGCAGATACTTGGCTTCCCTGTCTCCATTACAGCCTTTGTTCCAAAGAACTTTGTCTGATAGTTGACTACATGATATATTGGGGAACATTAGAATATGCATGCACATTTTATTCATTTTACTTGTAGCTATCAAATATTTTGTTAGTACTTCTTTTAATCATATATGCATGTAAATGCATACACATGTGATATATGGAATATATTGGTAGATATATTCATATACAAAGGTGCTAAAAATCATTGATCATCAGAGAAATGCAAATCAGAATCTTCTCACCCCAATCAAAATGGCTTATATCCAACAGATAGGCAATAACAAATGCTGGTGAAAATGTGGAGAAAAGGGAACATTCATACAGCGTTGGTGGGAATGTAAATTAGTACAACCACTTGGAACAGTCTGAAGTTTCCTCAAAAAGCTACAGATAGAGCTACCATATGATTCAGCAATCCCACTGCTAGGTTTATACCTCTCCAAAAGCAAATCAGTATATTGAAGAGATATCTGCACTGCCATGTTTGTCACAGCACTGTCCACAATAGCTAAGATTTGGAAGCAACGTGTCTATCAACAGATAAATGGATAATAAAAATGTGGTACTCATACATAATGGAGTACTACTCAGCCATCAAAAAGAATGAGATCCTGTCATTTGCAACAACATGGATGGGACTGGAGATCATTATGCTAAGTCAAATAAGCCAGGCACGGAAAGACAAACATTGCATGTTCTTACTTATTTGTGGGATCTAAAAATCCAAACAATAGAACTCATGGACATAGAGAATAGAAGGATGGTTACCAGAGGCTGGGAAGGGTAGTGAGGGCTTGGGGTGGGGGAGATGGGGATGGTTAATGGGTACAAAAATTAGTTAGAAAGAATCAATAAGACATACAATTTGATTGCACAGCAGGGTGACTATAGTCAATAATAACTTAGTTGTACATTTTAAAATTACGAAAAGAGCATAATTGGATTGTTTGTAACACAAAGGATAAATGCTTGAGGGGATAGATATCTTACTCTCCATGATGTGATTATTTCACATTGCATGCCTGTATCCAAACATACTATGTATCCCACAAATATATACACTTACTATGTACCCACGAATATTAAAAATAAAAAGTTATAAAATGTTACTGTCACAATTATTCTTCAACAACTTTTTATGTAATAGACCTTTAAAACCTCAAAGTTTTCTTTGAGGATTTTCTTTTTAAATATCTTTTGGATAGAGTATATAACTTTTAGACAGTCACTTGGAAAACACAGAATTCACATGAAGGATTCCAGGATTCGAAATAGAGTGATTTTTCTACTATACACACTGAGTGATATGAAAATCTCAGGTAGAAATTTCTGTGTGTCTGATATCATCTATGTACCCCGAATACATAGAAGTCATTCTATTCTCCACAAATCTCTACTCTGTTTTCCACCCTTGGAGGTGACCTGCATAGCCTATGGGCTCCCCTCTCTGCCAGCTTCCTGTTGGGTTTGGCTCCTAGGAGCCCTGTCAGGAGATAGGAAGCAGTGAGCTAGGTCAGGTTATTTATTTTACTTGTTCCTTTATGTGAGGTTTCCTTTGATTGAAGATATTCCTTCTCTCAAGATTTCTTCCTCTATATCACTCCCGCCTTTGGGGTTCCAATAAATGCTTCTTCCTCATATCTCTTTGGGCCTTGGCGTTGTAAAAATCCTGGTTTACTAACCCAGGTTCCTGTACTATGTTCCTTGTGGCTCTCTGACACTTGTCCATATCTCTACTGGAGGGGGAAAAAAAAAAGACCCGGCCAGGCACTGTGGCTCATGCCTGTAATCCCAGCACTTTGGGAGGCCGAGGCTGGTGGATCTCCTGAGGTCAGGAGTTTGAGAACAGCCTGGCCAACATGGTGAAACCCTGTCTCTACTAAAAATACAAAATTAGCTGGGTGTGGTGGTGCACACCTGTAATCCCAGCTACTCAGGAGGCTGACACTTGAACCTGGAGGGCAGACGTTGCAGTGAGCCGAGATCACGCCATTGCACTCCAGCCTGAGCAACAAGAGCGAAACTCTGTCCACCCTCCACCACCTTCTCCCCCCAAAACAAGAGAGAGAGTGAGAGAAGGGCCCTCTGTAAATAAGTCATCCTTGAATTATTCTAAGTTGAGTGTGCTATCTCTTTGGGTTGAGGCCTTGATGGATAAAGTTACTTACTGTTCTGGAAACTTTATATCCAGTGAAATATATGATATAATGTATGATTGCTTTAATTCATTCGTTCTTGGTGATTGGCTTGATAAGAAATCACTTTTGGTGACTGGCTAAAATCTCAACTTACGTGGTATCAAAAGGAAAACAATAACCAAGAATGACTAATTGGCATCTTAGAACACGCAAGTCCATAGCAAAGACAGAAATCAAAATAAATATTTCATTCGTTCCTCTACATTTCCAAGCCATCTTGAAGTTAGATGAGGACATGTGAGTAGTTCTGGCCAATGAAATGCAAATCCAAGTGTTTTGTAGTAGAAAGCCTATGCTATATCTTAAATATATACAATTAAACAGCTACAAATAAGAAGCCCATGCATGATCCTCCAGTCTCTCTCTTCCTCTGTAAACCAAGGAAGCTTTGTGACTCAGTATGCATATGACATGATGGAGCCTCTATCATCCTGGGCCTCTGAGGGACTGTGTGGAGCACGATTCTCTGTTGATCTGTGCTGAATAGGCAGGATGAGCAGGAATTAAATCTTGGTTAGGTTAAGTCACTGAAATTTTGTGGTTATTATTACCATAGCTTAATGTATCCTATACCAATACAAGGACCATAAAAGAATTGTGTTTTTTTTTTTTTCCCCAAGTCTACTTTTCTCCATTGTTTTCACCATCACTAAACAGCTCCATATTCCATCAATAAATTAAGACGTTTTCTTGACTCTTCTTTTTACTTCATCTCCATGTACACAATCCTTTGGTAATTCCTGTGTGCCCTACACCAAAATATACTTCAAATGTATTTTTGATGCTCATCATCCCAATTCTCCACCAGACCCGGGTGCCATCATTGCTCTCCTGGGCTGCTACAATAACTTTGTAGCTGGCCACCCTACTTCTCTTTTTATACTATAACAATCTATTAACCACACAAAACCCAAGAGATCTTTTAAAAATATAAATCGAATGGTACTTTTCTTTTTTCCTTTCTTTTCTTTTTTTTTTTTGAGACAAAGTCTCACTCTGTCATCCAGGCTGGAGTGCAGTGGCGCCATCTTTGCTCACTGCAACATCGGCCTCCTGGGTTCAAGTGATTCTTATGTCTCAGCCTCCCGAATAGCTAGGATTACAGGTGCCCGCCACCACGCCTGGCTAATTTTTGTATTTTTAGTAGAGACGGGGTTTCGCCATGTTGGCCAGGCTCATCTCAAACTCCTGACCTCAGGTAATCCACCCAGCTCAGCCTCCCGAAGTGCTGGGATTACAGGCATGAGCCACCATGCCCGGCCAAACTGGATGTTACTTTTCTGCTGAAAAACATCTGGGAGCTTCCCATCGTGCTTAGAAATAACTGCATAATCTAAAGTCGCACCCCACTCCACCTGTCACTCTCTCACTGTACCCTCTTTAGTTTCTTCATAGCACAAAGCACAAACTGAAATTATGCTTAATGTATTTGTTTACTAGTTTATCTCTTGTATTCAAGTAGAATGTAAATTCAATTAGAGCATAGTGTTTTGTTATGCTCATTCTTATATTCCCAGTAACTAAAACAGTACTTGGCATAGAGTTGGGACTCAATAAATATTTGTTCAAAGAGTGATAAATTATAAGGGGAAATGGTCCAGGGCATGTTTACTAAACTGAATGCTGTATTTGTGTTTTTAAAAAATTATGTCTTGACTTTTTCTTTCAAATTTACAGCTAGAAAATTAAAGTCTACCACAGCCAGACTCCAGGCCCCAGGAACGATTTAATGCAACATCACATTAGCCAGAAAGGGAGAATAAATGAGGTGAAAACATTTTGTTGTATCATTTTCCCATAAAAAGCTTGTAAGAATACAGAGTCACCCCATGAAGCTATTCTTGTGTCAATTATTGTGGCAAAATAAAAAGTTCTATTGTAATCTGTGAATATCCTTAAAATGGCCAACTACTCCAAACTTATTAAGCATTCTTTTCTACTCAGTCAGCTTAAATACTCACAATACCTTTGAGAAAGTTGCAGTGGTGCAGAGACAGTTTTATGGGGTTATTTATTATCACTGTGATGGAGCTCAAAACTAGGGTGCAGATCCCTGTGCTAGTGTTGATTTTGTAATGGAAGTCCCCTAGACACTGTATTTTAGGTCTTCCCAGCATAGTGGCTCACTTTTACCTAAGGCATAACTCAAGTACTTTCCAAGAATGCTACCCATTTGCTAAATAAATACTTCACCTCTTCACTCAGTTAAGAATTTTACCATTCTTATCGGGATAGCCTGCTGAACTGTTTACACCCTTGTGGACTGTTTCTGTAACATTTTCATTTTATTTCCTTTCATAGTTGGTGTCTCAAAATATATTCTTTTTGGTGTTATCTTCACTAGATATAATTAAGGAATTATTCTCATCTTGATTCATGTATGTTAAACTTTTTGTGACTTATTTAAATCATCTGAGAATAAAACGTTTTCTCTCAAAGTTCTCCATGAGATGTGAAACACGATTATTTTACTTTCCTATGCCCTAGAACAACAAGAGAATTCTAGCTTTTCTCATTATACTCTGCATATGCCATATAGATTGGGCACATTTTAAGGATAGATGTGGCTCATTGGATCCAATTATGCATGTTCTATTTCCAATAAAATATGGAAACAGCTATTTATCTTGAGAAATGAACCAGCAGAGAAACAAATACCTTAGAAGGCAAAAATGCTGTTATTACCCAAGAAACCCACATTTAGAAGCTCTCTTAAGGCTCTTTAGGTTAAATGGACTGTTTTACATTATGGATTAAAGCGAAGGAGGGTTCTTCCCATAACTCTAATAAAAAAGATAAATAGAATCATTAGAAGTTAGTCATTCACAATAACTAATTTAGTAACCACTAGGTATAGATGTCTATGAGTTGTGATGGGAATTAGGATGGATACAAAGAATGTGGTCCTTGCCATAAGATTCTAACTATTTAGAAAGAAAGAAGACAAATTACAGACACACACACACACACACACACACACACACACACACACACACACCCCATACTGTTCTTGAATACATACAAAGAGGTGGCTGAGACAGTAGAACCACAGAAGCATATGTGGCATCTGTAGATTATATATATTTAGGTTATTTTTTTGCCCCTTAAACGTTGTTCCACCCCCTAAAAATGAAGGGAGGCATACCTAACATTAGGTGTTGTGACTTGACTTTACAAATGGAACCTTCAGAAAAATTACTCTAGTCTCCAACTGCCTTATTTTGGTGGATAACTATATACCAATCATTTGACTTTTCCTTAAATTTGATTAGAAAGAAATTAATGGCAAATATTTTACAAGAAAAATGGGATACATGCAAAAATTTTCATAAAGCTTTCATGTTTTGAAGAGACATATTGAAAACTAGGAAAATTTTGAAAATCTCATTTACTTAGAACAATTATAATTTTTGAGAATTGTGATGTTTATTTCCATCAACTTCTATCATCAATATCAATTATAGTTAGTGAAAATAAATTTTGGTGATGTTTAGAATGTGGGTGTTAAGATAGTTATATTTGATTAAACCATTAAGCTTTGAGTTTCTTATGAGTAATATCTATTATTTTTTGCTTTTATCACATCATGATTTTCACCTTGGAAAAAGAACAAATGTGTTTTTCAAACAACTTTTCTTTAAAGTGGAAGCTTTAAATTACAAAGCAGACATTGAGATTTGGATTTTGCAAAGAATTTCATGTGATATGTGAGTAAATCCAGGCATACTAAAGTCCTGGGTAATTGATAGGTTATTAAAATGCTTTGTCACCTAAAATTTTTCTACTGAATGTAGAAGCACATTTTAAACAGCCTGCTGTTCATCTTCATTTGAATATCTGTCTTAACACCTCCTCAAACAGTGTCTTCAAAATTCTGTATAAACTTGCACATAGTAGGTGCTCAAATATATTTATTGAATGAATGAATAACTCACTGCATCATCTCCAAACTTTCTCCTGAAATTTTTATTATGAAATTACTCTTAATACCTCAAAACTTTAATCACCTCCATTTTCATTCAATTGCTAATCAATTTCTCAAGTCTGCCAGTATATCACTGTAGTGTATCTCAATTCCGCTGCATTCACTCAACAAGTATTTATTGCTTGTGTATTTGTGTATCATTTGCCACACACAGGAGCAAAATGGTTCATGTCACTATGGAGCTTGGCTTTTTTTGGGGAAACCTACAGTCTCATACCAGTCCTCTTGTTATTAATCTAGACCTGTATTTCCTTTCATCTGACTATTGTAATGTTCTCCTAGCCTGTGTCTCAGCATCCAGTGTCTTTGATTTTATTTGATTAATTTTAAAAGTATAACACTTATTACCTTTTTATGCATTACCTTCGATAGTTCCCCATTGTTACCAAATAAATTGAAAATCCCTTATTTTACTGTTCCATGTCCTGGCCCAACCTGCTGTGTTCATTAACTTTTCTCTTGCACTCTGTTTTGCAGACAGACTAGGCTTCTCACTAGTTCTCCAACATTTTACCACTTCTCTAGCACTTATTGTTTTCTTCCCCTGGAGTTATCTTCTCTGTTATTAAAATTTTCATGGCTTAAAATCTACTCATCTTTCAAGGCCAGTTCTGCTATTTTCTGATTCCTTCAAACAAAAATATTTTCTCTCTCCTTTAAACCTCCACGGAAATTCCTTTGTTCCTCTCTTGTGGTTCTCACCGGTTTTGACCCTATGCTGTAATTTTGGAGTTTATCTCTTATCTGCTTGAGGACATCTTATACATTGCTTATATTTTTCACAGCAGCTAGCATTGTACCTAGCTACATACAACATACAACAAGCTGAAGGTAAGACCTGGAGAGTTAATTGGCAATGTTGCATATATTATATAGGAAACTCTATGATCTAATATAAAATAATCTAATGATATCTTAACTGTGAAATTTGATTGGTTCACTTAAATTTGCAAAAGATATCAAATTTATTTTATAGAAATTTTATTTATTTATTTAGTTAATTATTTGAGACAGGGTTTTCCCTGTGGCTTAGGCTAGATAGCAGTGGTGCTCAAACAATTCTCCTGCTTCAGCCTCCCAAGTAGCTGGGACTGCAGGTGCACACTACCACACCTGGCTAATTTTTGTATTTTTTGTAGAGACAGGGTCTTGACATATTCCCTAGGCAGGTCCTGAACTCCTCCTGGCCTCAAGCAATCCTCCCACTTTAGTCTCCTAAAATTTTGGGATTATAGGCATGAGCCACTGTGCCTGGCCTAGAAATTATTTTTAAACAAAGCAGAGACTCTTAGTAAGTGATTACATTGTGGTCAAGTCCCTAAGTTTTTGTGCACTAAGACAATGTACTAACACCTTTTCAGGCATAATAAAAATTAACTTAGCTGAGAAATGTATCTCAGTTTAATGTCAAATCAAAAGACTAAATTGAAATATTTTCTTCTGACAGGGAATTCCCTAGATGAAATATAGCTATTTATATATACATACCCCCAAACCTACAGAACTAATAATTTTTCAGGCTGAAAGTACCTGCTGGTAGATTGGTAATTCAGAAGCTTCTCTAAAGACTGCCCTTTTCACCTTTCCAGTTTCAATTAATTTGACAACCTCAAGCTATTAGACACTATACATGCTTTGACAGAAAGTATCTAAGGGGACCATACTGAGGGATCTTGAGTTAGAAAATCTCCAGGCTTGTCCAGGATTCATACGATTTTGAGGGAATGGGCATAGTATTCTGTCTGGCTGTGAAAAGAAGATCTGGAATAAGAAAAGTGCTGCAATAGAAAAATGAACTGCTAGGCAGGTCTATCCCTGGGAGTAGGCGTAGTGCATGCCATGGGACATATCTATAATTGTAACTGCTTTCCCATAAAACTTGATCAATTCTATCATTTGGTGGATTCTTCCCTATGGAAACATGCACATAATTTTTATAACAGAAGTTTACAACATATGATCTATGTTGTTATAAACTGCTTGGCCTAAATAACTATTCCATAAAATGAGAGATGTCACATTGCTTGATGAGATATATTTCCTATTGCATTTCATAAGTTTAATAACAATTCATTTCATAGAATTGGTTCTCCTAGAAACAATGCTGAAACCAATGCTCATGTCATTGCTGGAATGCTTTCCTTCCCCTTGGGACTGAATAGCTTGTTTCTGTGAATTTGCTTCCACAAAATGACGGAGGGTATGATTCAAGCTAACTCCCCAGGCAAACTTATGCCCAGATGCACAGTATATGATGCCAGAGCCACATGGTCATCCCATGGGTAAGCACAATTGTATCAGAATAATCACATTGCTCTAATTCTTTATTAATTTATTCATTGCCATGTTCCCTTATCAAGGCAACCAATGGGACCCTTAAAACAAAAACAAATGGATTGAAATCTCAAAGAAGCACGTCTTTTCATTTATTTCAAAAACATTAAACTGAGTTAGTTAAATAAATGATTATTTGAAGACTTTTTAATCTGGTAAACTGACTAGAAGAAGGCTTTTGACCTGAGGAAATTCTGGAGAATAGGAAAATCTTTGGAGCCTGTGTCTAAGCTTCTGCGAGGCCAGGGACAATTCCCGAGCTCTCTGCATTTCTTGCAGACTCCCAGGAACCCACTCTGATAGTGAAGCTTGAGGTATTCTAATGACCGTGGCCAGAGATAAGAAGCCAGAATGCTACCGAATGCTGTTCCTGGCTACTTCAAATTGCTCTCTGGAAAGGATTGAGCAGGGAGTCATGGAATGTTTCAATAAATCTGGTTTCTTAAGTAGTTATTAACATTGCTTATATCTAAAAATATATATAGGTATAATTCCAAGAAAGTCAAACTCAAAGAATCCAGGACTGGAGGAAAAATCCATATAAGAGTATTGGCAAAGGTAATTTTTCAATTCTTGTTGGTTGATTAAATCAACATTCTTAAGAAAAAAAGTGGTAAATAGTTTTATTTTTCAGTGCTTCCTTGTTTTGTAGTGGCTGCTTGGAGTGCTATTTTGATAAGGGTGTGAGAAGTGCAGTGATCAATTGGTGACATCTGTCATGGACAAAAGGGAGAGAAAGGAGTACTTCACATTTAGTAACTTGGTATAGGTCTTTTACATGTCTTCTTATTCTTTATAATGAAGGCAGAGTATATGATTCATAATGGTTTTGTTCTTCAATTTCATGCAATACCCAAAGTGAAGCTCTGATATGCCATATATAATCTTTGTTCAGTCCAATGGATTATACCCATAACAAATCAATAAGTTAATAAGTAGCATGAAATAATGAATAATTATAATGGATTATACCCATAACAAATCAATAAGTTAATAAGTAGCATGAAATAAGTAGCATGAAAGTCCTACAATGTATATCATTTATATAGCCAAACTGAGGAAGCTATGAAGAGTTTCGAAGTATGAATATTTTTCTAAGTAATGATCTATTTCAAGGCAGCATTTAAAAATCTTTCTACAACATAGAAAGTAGTGGTACATTAGGTAATTTCTAATTTTAAACTTCTAATGTCTATAATCAAGAATAAATTATATAGAATATGCAGACTATGTTTCTCCCTTTGTGCCTGTCTCAAACTTGAATTTATGATAAATACATATCTCCATCAAGTTGGAGCCATCAAAAGAGACAGTTTAAATGGTAGTAAGAAGTTGGGGAGGAGGGGAATCACTGCATGGATGAGCACACTGGCTTATAATTACACTCTGGGTAATTTCAAATGTTGTGAAATTGGATTTCTTACATTCAGAGAAAAATGTTGAAATGCGATGTTTATACAGGTGTTTCATTATCAGGTCCAGAGATTTGATTAAACAAAATTTCTCCCTTATAGGGAAATTTTTATAGGAAATTATTATAATAGACATTTTGTTTATTTTTATCTTGCCCAACCCTGTTTCTTTTCCCATTAATTGTACCCTGACTTTTCAAAGGAAATCCATTTCTCTCAAATCCTTAGTCCGTGTGGTTTAGGGTTGGGTACAAGACCAAGATCCAAATATCTAGTCACAGGGATTGTTTCAGAGTTAGGTATATGATTTAAACTTGGCCTATGAGAAGCAGCCATGGGCTTCTGCTGTAACTGTCAGGAAAGGGACCATCTCAGTGTACTGTGGTTTCTAAGTAGAATTTGCTGTGGCCATGTTATGTGGAAAGCTTGTCTGAGGAAGAAGGCAACCCAGAAAAAAGAGGAATTGAGAGATGAAGACAGATCATAATGACATTCTTTGAGTAATTAGCCAAGCCTTTGAGCCAGTTCTACCCTTGTACTTTTCATCTCTGTGTCAATAATTTTTTTTTAAACTTAAGCCAGCTTGTGTTGACGTTCCATCACTTACAATGAAAACTTTGATTAATAATGCAAACTTATAGAGAGCCTAGACTTCCAAGTATTCTTAGTGTCATATGTTTGTAGGATATAAAATACTTGTGCACATGTGTCATATTTGTACATATAAAATTAAAACTATTAATATATTTAGATAGATTTTGCACATTAAAAGATTATGGTATTTATAATAATTTTCAGTTATGGCTAGAATTTTCAGCTACATGACTGTAGCTGAAAAGTGTATTATGATGGAGGTTGTGTTTTGGTACAATTAAGGTGAGGTTATGGTTAGAGACCCTACAGTGTCCAAAATTTGCTCTATTATTGATCATCTATCCCTCCTTACAGTTTTTAACAAGTGGGAACTATGCATAAGGAAAAAACCTGGCAATAAAAGTATAAGTTTATTATTATCCATATTAGGAATTTCCAATCTCTAATTGCAGGGCCCTCTGGTAAACCGAGTTGGAGCACATAGCTAGAGGCATTCCATCTGTAAATCTAAATTTGGGACACTAAAGCAAGCCTTTGAGGAAAAAAATGTCTTGCTATTCAGTGATGACTCTTCCCTAACTGATGACACAGTTGGGGATGTAGAGGAGGTGCGAAAAAGTTTGGGACAGAAAATAGAAGAGACAGCCATCCTTCAGAGTGCTGACTTGAAGGCCCAACAACCTCAACCTCTAGCAAACCATGACCCAGTGCATGTCCTGGGCCCTGACTCATCAGATTAGTGACCCCTCAGTCATCTGACCCCTCTCTACTAATCAGATTAGTGACTCTTCCCCTGCATTTGGGAGGTGTTGTACTTACTACTTACAAGTAGCAAGAAAATGTGTAGAAGTGGGTCTGATACAAAAACAGGGGAGTGAACGTATCCTTTTTCAAAACACTGTAGACCCAAAAATACTTTGTACACTAAATAAAGGAAGGAAATTAATTATTTGACGAATCAGTTGTTTATGGATTTTTACTAGAATTTAGCTTCTGGATTTTGCTCCAAGAGTAATCTTTTTATATAGCCACTCATTGTGCTGGACTTTCTGCTCCCTTCCCAGGGAGGTGAGCCTATCACTCTTAAATATTAATTACTCTATCCTTGTGGCTATACCACATCATTCATTATTCAACAGCTACTTGAAAGTCATCTTACCATTTAGTTTTCAAATGTTGCAAGTACAATAGAATTGAAGCCTACTAAACAGAGTTGTATCACAAGGAAACTCTAGAATACCACCTGTGTTTCATGATGATTTGTGATCTCAGCCTACTAATTAACCATCAGTAGAATTTGTGATTGGGAGTGGTAATGAAGCAGTACTGAGGTCAGGAGTTTGAGACCAGCCTGACCAACATGGAGAAACCCCATCTCTACTAAAAATACAAAATTAGCTGGGCATGGTGGCGCATGCCTGTAATCCCAACTACTCGGGAGGGTGAGGCAGGAGAATTGCTTGAACTCAGGAGGCGGAGGTTGCAGTGAGCGGAGATCATGCCACTGCATTCCAGCCTGAGTGACAGAGTGAGAATTTGTCAAAAAAAAAAAAAAAAAAAGGAAAAGAAAATAGATCAGTAATACAGAACAAGCAAAGGGAATTAATAAATATTGAACCGAGATCATGCCATTGTACTCCAGCCACACGACAATTATAATTAATTGAATACTTATTATGTACAGGACCTGTATATATTTGTATGTGTATATGTATATATATGTATATACAGATCCTGTATATATATCCACATGTATATACACACACATATACACACATATGTATATATATATATATAAATTTTCTTTTAATTGTTTCATTTTGTAACTGGTTAGTTTTGCATTTGTTTTTAATTTTTAATTTTTTTTACTTTTAAGTTCGGGGATACATGTACAGGTTTGTTATATAGATAAACCCATGTCATGAGGGTTTTTTGAACAGATTATTTCATCACCACGATACTAAGCCTAGTACTCAGTAATTATTTCTCCTGATCCTCTCCCTCCTCCCACCCTTCACCATCAGGAAGACCCAGTGTCTGTTGTTTTCCTCTATTAGTCCATGTGTTCTCATCATTTAGCTCCCACTTATAAGACAGAATACATGATATTTGGTTTTCTGTTCCTGAGTTACTTTGCTAGGGATAATGGCCTCCAGCTCCATCCATGTTCCTGCAAAGGACATGATCTCATTCTTTTTTATGGCTGCATAGTATTTCACAGTGTATATGTACCACATTTTCTTTAGTCAGTCTACCATTGATGGGCATTTAGGTTGATTCCATGTCTTTGCTATGCTGCAGAACATACAGGTGCATGTGTCTTTATGGTAGAATGATTTACATTCCTCTGGGTATACACCCAGTAATGGGATTGCTGGGCTGAATAGTACTGTTTTTAGCTCTTTGAGGAATCCCCACACTGCCTTCCACAATGGCTGAACTAATTTACACGCCCATCAATAGTGTATAAGCATTCCCTTTTCTATGCAACTTCACCAGCATCTATTATTTTTTGACATTTTAGTAATAGCCATTCTGACTGGTCTGAGATGGTATATCATTGTAGTTTTGATTTGCATTTCTTTAATGATCAGTGATGTTGAGCATTTTTTTCATATGCTTGTTAGCCACAAGTATGTCTTCATTTGAAAACTGTTCGTGTCCTTTGTCCACTTTTCTATGGCTTTTTTGCATGTAAATTTAAGTTCCTTATAAATGCTTGATATTAGACATTTGTCAGATGCATAGATCAGCAAAAATTTTCTCCTATTATGTAGACTCTCTTTTTACTCTGTTCATCATTTCTTTTTCTCTGAAGGAGCTTGTTAATTTAATGAGATTCCATTTGTCAATTTTTGCTTTTGTTGCACTTGCTTTTGGCGTCTTCATCACGAAATCTTTGCCAGTTCCAATATCTAGAATGTTACTACCTCTGTTGTCTTCCAGAGTGTTTATAGTTTTGGGTGTTACGTTGAAGTTGTTCATCTTGAGTTGATTTTTGTATGTGGTGTAAGGAAGGGATCTAGTTTCAATCTTCTGCATATGGCTAGCCAGTTATCCCAGAACCATTTATTGAATAGGTAGTCCTTTCTCCATTGCTTGCTTTTGTTGGCTTTGTTGAAGATTAGATGGTTGTAGATGTGTTGTCTTATTTCTGGGTTCTCTATTCTGTTCCATTGGTCGATGGTTGATTGATTGGTTGATTGATTGATTTATACTGGTACCATGTTGTTTTGGTGATTGTAGTCCTGTAGCTCCTGTGTTGGGTGCCTATGTATTTTCGACAGTTAGATCTTCTTGTTGAATTGAACTCTTTACCACTATGTAATGCCCTTCTTTGTCTTTTTTTGTTCTTTGTTGGTTTAAAATTGGTTTTGTCTGAAATTAGGATTGCAACCCTTGCATTTTTCTGTTTCCCATTTTCTTGGTAGATTTTTCTCCATGCTTTTATTTTGAGCCTATGGATGTCATTGCATATGAGATGGATCTCTTTAAGACAGCATACAGTAGAGTCTTGTTGCTTTATCCAGCTCGCCACTATGTGCCTTTTAATTGGGGCGTTAGGCCTGTTTACATCCAAGGTTAGTATTGATATGTGTAGATTTGATCCTGTCATCATGATATTAGCTGGTTATGATGCAGACTTGTTTGTGTGGTTGCTTTATAGTGTAACTGATCTGTGTACTCAAGTGTGTTTTTGTGGTGGCTGGCAATGGTCTTTCCTTCACATATTTAGTGCTTCCTTTAGAAGTTATTTTAAGGTAGAACTGGTGGTGACAAATTCCTCAGCATTTGCTTTTCTGAAAAGGATCTTGTTTCCTTTACTTATGAAGCTTAGTTTGGCTGGGTATAAAATTCTGTGTTGGAATGTCTTTTCTTTAAGAATGTTGAATATTGGTCCCGAATCTCTTCTGGCTTGTAGGGTTTTTTGCTGAGAGATCTGCTTTTAGTCTGATGGGCTTCCCTTTGTAGGTGAACTGACCTTTCTCTCTAGTTGTCTTTAACATTTTTTTTCTTTCATTTTGACCTTGGAGAATCTGATGATTATGTGTCTTGGGAATGATCTTGTGAAGTATCTAACTGGAATTCTCTACATTTCCTGAGTTGGAATGTTGGCCTCTCTAGCTAGGTAGGGGAAGTTCTCATGGATGATATCCTGAAATATATTTTCCAAGTTGATTCCATTCTTGTCTTTGTTTTCAGGGACACCAGTGAGTCATAGATTTGGTCTCTGTATAATTCTATATTTCTCAGAGGTTTTGTTTGTTCATTTTCATTCATTTTTTCCCTCTGTTTTTGTCTATCATATTTCAGAAAGCCAGTCTTCAAGCTCTGAGATTCTTCAGTTTGGTCTATTCTGCAATTAATATTTGCAATTTCATTATGAAATTCCTGTAGTTTGTTTCTCAGCTCTACCAGGTCAGTTATGCTCTTTTCTATACTGGCTATTTGTCCTGTCAGCTCCTGTATCATTTTTCTGTGATTCTTAGCTTCCAAGGATTGGGTTTCAACGTACTCCTGTCTCTCAATGATCTTCATTCCATTCCATATTCTGAATTATCTTTCTGTCATTTCAGCCATCTCAGCCTTGTTCAGAACCCTAGCTAGAGAGGTTGTGTGGTTGTTTGGAGGAATGAAGGCACTCTGGCTTTTTGAGTTGTCAGAGTTTTCACACTGGTTCTTTCTCATCTTTGTGGGCTGATGTTTGTTAAATCTTTGAAGTTATTGTTCTTTGGATGGGTTTTTTCTTTGGTCCTATTGGATGCCTTTGAAGGTTTGATTGTGGTATAAGGTAGGGTCAGTTTACTTGCTTCGTTTCTGGAAGATTTTAGGGGCCAAGGCTCTGTTCAGGACTTCTGGACTGCATGCCCTAACTTTGGGAAACTTGTATCAGACTCCAACTTTGTTCTGTGGGTCCTTGAGGTTAGGAACATTGTAATGAGGGGTGTCGAGATGCTCCCAGACCACTAATCTGTCCAATGGGTGGTCCAACCAGTGTTTTGCAGGGCGGTGGCAGTGAAATCCATCTTCCTTTGCATGTGCTAGCAGCAGCAATATGGTGGGGTGCATGCTCATTGGCTCTGGCAGGGTGCTAGTGGTTACTGTTACTGGGGTGCCTGCCTCCATGTGGGCATTCACAGCAGCTGCAGAGGCAGCACAGCTTGCAGGGGTGTGTGTGTGTGTGTGTGTGTTTTGAGGGAGCTGCTGGTGACTGTGTGCATGGTTGCACTGGGTTGTGGTTTTAGCATGGGGCAGGGTGCTGGTAGGTGCAGGTCTGAGCGCACCCTTTGTGCATGTTCACTCAGGGCTAACTACTGAGGGTGGGAGATGGTCCACTGTTCTCCATGCCTAATTTCACTCTAGCTGCAGTGTTTGTACAGGGGTGGGGTGCTGGTGGGTTGGGTCTGGCAGGCTCTGTGTCAGCCAAGGCTCTGATTGCAATGGCAGTATGGTGGGGTAAGAGGTGTGAAGTGCACTCCTGCCAGCAGCAGTGGCAGGACATGGTGTATGCGTACAGTTATGCTGGTCGGTCAGGGAAGGCAAAAACTGCCCATGCACACGTGACAACAAAGTAATATGGGGGTTGACCATGGGCCAGGGGAAACTGAAGTGGTGGGAGGGATTCAGTGGGCTGGTGCATGCCCATGGGGGCCACCCTGCTGGAGCTCTCCACTGGTCTGCCAGTGCAGGAGCTATGATGAGGGCCCCTAGGAGGTACCTGGGGGCTGCACTGCACGCAGGGCTGCTAGGCTAGGACCCTAGGAGAGGCCAGCAGACTGAGGGGTGCTCAGGTCAGACTGGCCATATCTCATAGGTAAGACTGCCCTGCAGAGTTCAGGTCTGACAGTTCCTCCAGGGATACAGTCTTCTATGGGAGTAAGTCCAGCCTAGGGGAATGAGCATCCCTGGTTATGCCCTGCTACAGACACTTCTGCACCAAACCATCTGGGCTCCATATCAGCTGGTGTGCTGCTCCTACCACTTCTCTAAGCAGTTCTCCTTGCCAACTCAAGTGTCTGTGGTGGTTGAGGCATCTCCTCCTGCTGGAATTCCAGAGGCCCATGGTGAAAGAGCAGGTTGCTCCTCACTAGTTTAACTCATCTGTTCTCCCAGAGTCACTGGGGGCCCAAAACGAGTCCCGGTGTATGGTATCCCTACATAGGGTTCCCAGTGCCTTCTGGCTTTAGTTTAGCACTGTGATTTCCCTCCATCCACTCTCAGTGCCTTCCCTCTGAAGATCTGTTAGGAGTGTGCTGGTTGTCCCAGTCACTTGGTAGCAGCTGTTCCACCTGGCTGCATCTAGTTGTCCATCTTGCTGCAATCCTGCCTTCTTTCATTATCTTTTTAGTGGTTCTGATAAGGTAGATTATAACATGCATCCTCTACTTATTATGGTCTATTAGCAATTATTAATTCTACCACTTCCCTGATAATACTGGAATCTTAACCATGTTACATTTACCCCCTCCCTTCTTTTTATGGTACGCTGCTGTGTGTTTTAATTATATATCTATTTTAAATCCAAGAAAACTTTACTATTATTATCAAATTAATATTCATTTATACTTACACAAATATGTAGCCATTCAGTTACATACTGCTCTTCATTTCTCCTAGCATTTTGGTGATATTTTCCTTCTTCCTAAGATATTATTTTGGAATTTTTAAAAAATATGAAGCTTTGATGGATATACATTTTCTCGGTTTTTATGTATTTGAATAATCCCTTCGTTTCACTTTTATTTTTGAATGATATTTTTTATGTTAGAGGTTGACAGTTAGTTTCTTTTAGCACTTTAAGGAAGTCTTTTTTATTGTTTTTGGCTTCTCATTTCTATTTAGAAGTTTCTTTCAGCCTTATTGTTATTCCTTCGAATTTACACCTTTCACTTAATGATTTTAATTTTTCTTGAAAATCCTGACCTTAGGTGAAGAGACATTAAATGAAAAATTCTATTAATTTTAATAAGAAATGTTATATGATCCACCTCAACCAAAGATACCCAAATGAATTGGACTGAACAAAGAAAAGAGATTTATAATGTAATAACCCAAATATTGAGAGTAAATAAGTGCTATAAATGAAATAAATGATGGTTGATTTTGCTCATCAAAAGAAGAACACAGAAGACTTAATAGGTAGTGGTTGGTAAAGGAGGTGTGCAACAGAGTCATTCTTCCTGCACCATTGTGGTCACCAATTTTTCAACTTTTCGGGGGCTGTTGTTTGGCTAATACTCAAACTACACCTAACATAAATTTATAGCCACAAGAACACCTTTAAGGGGAAATTAAGACTAAATATGAGAGAGCTTCAAACACACAAACATGGCACAGACATGCAACAGATTGAAAAAATGGTGGGAAATTCTACTTTCAGAGAACTTCCTATTGGGTATTATGTTATCATTATCTGGATGACAAAATTATCTGTACACCAAACCGCTGTTCATGCAAGTTGCCCATTTAACAAACCTGCACATGTACCCCTTGAACCTAAGATAAAAGTTGGGAAAAAAAGAATTGTTGAAAATGCTACTTCTGCCGAGGTGGGTGGATCACGAGGTCAGGAGATCGTGACCATCCTGGCTAACATGGTGAAACCCCGTCTCTACTAAAAAAATACAAAAAAATTAGCTGGACATGGTGGCAGGTGCCTGTAGTCCCAGCTACTGGGGAGGTTGAGGCAGGAGAATGGTGTGAACCCAGGAGGCAGAGCTTGCAGTGAGCAGAGATCAAGCCGCTGCACTCCAGCCTGGGCGACTGAGCGAGACTCTGTCTCAAAAAAAAAAAAAAAAAAAAGAAAATGTTACTTCTCCATCCTTTTCAGCTGACGTGCATATAGGAAACAATGTAAATCATCTAAACCTGGTGTGCAATTTATATTTGTAACATTTACTATTTTGTAACTAGAAACTGTGGTATTGAATAAATTGTTGATCTTGTTGGCCTATCACTCATCATAATATAATTATTTAGTAGGCTTTATGAGGTTAAATTGTGTCTCCCAAGAAGATATGTTGAGGTTCTACTCCTAGAACTTCAGAATATGACCTTATTTGGAAATAGGGTCTTTGTAGATGTAGTCAGTTACATTAAGATAAGGTTATACTGGAGTAGGGTGGGCCCTAATCCAATAATACTAGTGTCTGAATAAGAGGAAGAGGAGGAAGAAGAGGAAGATGAAAAGAAGGAGAAGAAGAAGAAGAAGGAGAAGAGGAGGAGAGGGCGAGGAGAAAGATGAGAGGAGGAGGAAGAGAAGAGAGGGAGGAGAAGAAGGAGAAAGAGAGAGAGAGAGAAGGTTATACTGGAGTAGGGTGGGCCCTAATCCAAAAAAACTAGAATGATGCGTTTGTAAGCCGAGGAATGCCAAGAACTACAGGCAAACACCAGAAGCTAGAAGAAGCAAAGAAGGATTCTCCTGTATAGATTTCAGGGGGAGAGTGACCTTGCTGGTGTCTTGATTTAGGACTTCTGGTCTCCATAACTGTGAGACAATACATATCTGTAGTTTTAAGCCACCTTGCTTGTGGTTTGCTACAGCATTCCTAGGAAACTAATACTATGTGGTTTTCAGGGGAAAAGTTGCTGTACTAAAAACATATATTTCTGAAATGTGTTGTAACTTTTCTAGAGCTGTTTTGTGGAAAATTATTGGCTTAAAAATTGTTACATATTAAATCATCATGAAAATCTTAAAAGCAGGCTGATACATTACAAACTTTGGTTTTCAGCTGATTTGTTATTATATGCCTAAGTATAGTTTTGTATTTATCCTACTTGTGGCTATACTACTTGTGGATTTCTTAAATCTGGATTGCTATGTCTTTCATCAGTAGAAAGTTTCTGGTCATTGTCTTTTCAAATATTTTTTCTCCTCATGGTTTCTATCCTCTTCTTCTGTGCTCTACTGGTACATTGCATGAAATCTTTCTGTTACATCTCACATGTCTCTAATGATCTTTCTTGGATTTTTCATTCTTTTTTTCTTTGTATTTCCGTTCAGAAATTGGTCTGTCTTCTAGATGAACAATTGTGTTTTCTGCTATTTCCAACCTATTATTAACCTATCTATTGCATTCTAATAACATATATATATATATATATATATAAATTTTTTTGAGACAGAGTCTCACTCTGTTTCCCAGGCTGGAGTGCAGTGGTGTGATCTTGGCTCACTGCAGCCTCCACCTGTCTCAGCCACATGAGTAGTTGGGAATTACAGGTGTACACAATCACACCCAGCTAATTTTTGTATCTTTAATAGAGACGGATTTCACCATGTTGACCAGGCTGGTTTTGAACACCTGACCTCAAGTGACCCCCCCCTGCCTTGGCCTCACAAAGAGCTGGGATTACACGTGTGAGTCACCTTGTCCAGTCCAGATATATTTCTAATGCCAGAATTTCCATGTGATTATTTTATAGATTCCAATTTGTGATAAAATGCCCAATTTATTATGGTTTATCCATCATTTCCTCTCATTCTTTGAACCTATTATTCATATTTCTTTTAAAGCCCTTGTCTGCTAAAGCAATATTTAGATCACTTGTGAATCCACTTTTTTGATCATTTTCCTCTTGGTTTTCATTCTTGTGGTATTATTTTTGACATGCCTAATAATTTTTATTTAATGTCAGACATTGGTTACAAAAATTGTGGCTTATCCAGCTGAATATATCATCCACTAGAGAGTGCTCATGTTTTTTTTTCTGTTGGGCAGACAGAGTGGAGGCTGAACACATTGATCTAATTGGGGACTGATATGGCTTGGCTGTGTCCCCATGCAAATCTCATCTTGAATTCCCACATGTTATGGAAGGGACCTGGTAAGAGGTAATTGAACCATGGGGGCAGGTCTTCCTCTTGCTGTTCTCATGATAGTGAATAAGTCTCATGAGATCTCATGGTTTTAAAAAGGGGAGTTTCTCTGCACCAGCTCTCTTCTCTTGTCTTCAGCCATGTGAGATGTGCGTTTCACCTTCCACCATGATTGTGAGGCCTCCCCAGCCATCCAGAAATGTAAGTTCCAAAGGCATACCCAAGACAGGGCAATTTACAAAACAATTTACAAAAGAAGAAGTATATAAGTTCCAAAGACATACTTGAGACTGGACAATTTACAAAAAAATTGTTTATTGAACTCTCAATTTACAAAAGAAGTATTGTTCTAGATTTCAATAAACCTCTTTCTTTTGTAAATTGCCCAGTCTCAGGTATGTCTTTATCAGCAGCATGAAAATGGAATAATACAGTAAATTTGTACCAGTAGAGTGGGGCATTGCTAAAAAGATACCAAAAAATGTGAAAGCAACTTTGGAACTGGGTAACAGGCAGAGATTGGAATAGTTGGGAGGGCTCAGAAGAAGACAGAAAAATGTGGGAAAGTTTGGAACTTCCTAGAGACTTGTTGAATGGCTTTGAAAAAAATGCTGATAGTGATATGAACAATAAGGTCCAGGTTGAGATGGTCTCAGATGGAGATGAGAAACTTGTTGGGACCTGGAGCAAAGGTGACTCTTGTTATGTTTTAGCAAAGAGACTGGCGGCATTTTGTCCCGCCCTAGAGATTTGTGGAACTTTGAACTTGAGAGAGATGATTTAGGGTATCTGGCAGAAGAAATTTCTAAGCAACAAAACATTCAAAAGGTGACTTGTGTGCTGTTAAAGGCATTCAGTTTTATAAGGGAAGCAGAGCATAAAAGTTTCAAAAATTTGCAGCCTGACAGTGCGCTAGAAAAGAAAATCCCATTTTCTGAGGAAAAATTCAAGCCAGCTCCATAAATTTGCATAAGTAACGAGGAACTGAATGTTAATTCCCCAAGACAATGGGGAAAATGTCTCCAGGGCATGTCAGAGGTTTTCACAGCAGCCCCTCCCATCATTGGCCCAGAGGCCTATGAGGAAAAAATGGTTTTGTGGGCCAGGCCCAGGGTCCCTGTGCTGTGTGCAGTCTGGGGACTTAGTGCCCTGTGCCCCAGCTGCTCTAGCCATGACTAAAAGGGGCCAAGGTACAGCTCAGGCAGTGGCTTCCTTGGGTACAAGCCCCAAACCTTGGCAGCTTCCACATGGTGTTGAGCCTGCGGGTGGAGAGAAGTCAAGAATTGAGGTTTGGGAGCCTCTGCCTAGATTTCAGAAGATATATGGAAACACCTGGATGTCCAGGCGGAGGTTTGTGGCAGGGATGGGGCTTTCATGGAGAACCTCTGCTAGGGCAGTATGGAAGGAAAATATGGGGTCAGAGCCCCCACACAGAGCCTGTACTGGGGCACTGCCTAGTGGAGCTGTGAGAAGAGGGCACACTGTTCTCCAGAACCCAGAATGGTAGATCTACCAACAGTTTGCACCATATGTGTGGCAGAGCTGCAGATACTCAATGACAGCCCTTGAGGGCAGCCAGGAGGGGGTCTATACCCTGAAAAGCCACAGGGGCAATGCTGCCCAAGACCATGGGAACCCATTTCTTGCATAAGCATGACTTGGATGTGAGACATGGAATCAAAGGAAATCATTTTGGAGCTTTAAGATTTAACTGCCCTGCTAGATTTCAAACTTGCATAGGGCTTGTAGCCCCTTTGTTTTGGCCAATTTCTCTCATTTGGAATGGCTGTATTTACCCAATATCTGAACCACCCTTGTAGTTAGGAAGTAACTAACTTGCTTTTCATCTTGTACGCTCTTAAGCAGAAGGGACTTGCCTTGTCTCAGATGAAACTTTGGACTATAGACTGTGGACTTTGAGTTAATGCTGAAATGAGTTAAGACTTTGGGGGACTGTTGGGAAGGCATGATTGGTTTTGAAATGTGAAGACATGAGATTTGGGAGGGGCCAGGGGCAGAATGATATGGTTTGGCTCTGTGTCCCCACCCAAATCTCATCTTGAATTCTCATGTGTTGTGTGAGTCACTTGGTGGGAGGTAACTGAATCATGGGGGTAGGTCTTTCCCATGCTGTTCTTGTGATAGCGTATAAGCGTCAAGAGATCTGATGATTTTTAAAAGGGGAGTTTCCCTGCACAAGCTGTATTCCCCTGTCTCCTGCCATGTGAGATGTGCCTTTCACCTTCCCTTTGATTGTGAGGCCTCCCCAGCCATGTGGAACCGTAAGTCCAATAACCCTCTTTCTTTTGTACCAATCTTGGGCATGTCTTTATCAGCAGTGTGAAAACCGACTAAAATAGGGACTGAGCAGTGCTAAGAGTGAATTGCATTTAAAAATTATTTTTAAAGTTGCAACTAGTTTTTTTTTTTCCTTTCTTTATCCTAGGGTATAGTTCTATGGAGCTTTGTACTAGGATCCTGCTGTACTCACTGGGAATCCTTCCCTGATGGTGGCTTCTTAACATCAATCCATAGTGTTCAAATCTTTAAGACGGAAAACCCTTTTTCTGTTCAGAGATTTCTACCTCCAGCCATGTGTGCCTTCAGAATTTGGAAAATGTCTTGAAGAAGATGCTAGCATGTTTTCAGACTAGCATCTGACTAGCATCAGTCTCAAGACTCTGATTTTGCACCCTAACATTGTATCATTCCCTGCCAGATTCTCACCCTCTTGCCTGAGCCTACAGTGAGAAGATACTCACAGGAAGAAAGTGGCTTCAGATCATTAGCTTACCTTTCTGAGGTTCTGTCTTCTTTGGAACTTTAACTTCCATTGTACAAATTGCTTTCTCAGACCTCTGATGATTACAAACATTTTTTTCCTATCTTTTCTAGTTTTTTTTTTTTTTCTTTTTGGCAACTTTAGTTTGCCACAAACTACTCCATCCTACCCAGAATTGGAACTCTTCTTGTTTAACTTTTTAAATTGACATTTCAAACAGTATTATTATCATTATTTTTAATATTATAGAAATATTTATTGGTGACATATGAGTCAATAGGTTGTTCAGAGATAAATACAATAGACTGCATTTATGAGCAGCTACTTCAGCTCAAAGTTTGAACATTTAACTAAGTCATAAATCTATGCTATTATGTTATTGTTTGGTTCATTATATGGATTGCTATGTTCTGTTGTCACTTTGTTTTACTGTAAATAACTTTAAATATATTATACTCCAAATACTACAGTGTTTTTTTTTGAGTTAAGTGAAAAAATCACATGCAAGTCAATTTTGCTCTTTACAAGCAAAGCAGATATCTCACAACTTGAATTATAATTATAACTTTGGCTATCATGGCTAGACTGAGAAAGATTGGAAAACAAAAACCAGATAAACCCACTAGTTGGAAGAGTTCTCATAGAAATTACCAAAAATCTCCAAGTTAAGGAATCCCAGATATGAAAACATCTCAGCATTTTGGTAGCAAAAATAATTCAGACATTCAGTGGAAGTCTAGGCAGGCTGACTTTGAGGTAGATAGGGGGCCCTGTTATAAGGTTTGGGTCTAGAAACAGAAAAATGTCTCCTTGGATGCTTGAAAGGGAAGGTAAGGACCTAAGCCTTGGGGAATACAAGTACTGGAAATTAAGGCAGGGATTTACATTATTTGAAGAAAAGTAAGGGGTTGGCCAGAGAAGAAAGGCAAAATCCCCTAATTCATCCAACTATGGAAATGTTGACTTGAACCAGTGATTTCGTGAAGCTCCAGCTCTTTATAGTTCTGCTCCCTTGGAACCTGATTGGCTTCAGTCTGGGGCAGGCTTGATCTTCTCTTTTCCGTCCTGGTGCAACTAACAAAGTTGCATTTCATATTTTCCCTCTTCCTTACAACTTTTATTGACATACTTCTCATCAACTTTCCCTGATTAAATTGATCACCCCTCCTTTGTTTCACCATTGAATAAACTTGTATAGGTTCCTTCACCCTTTTTCTATTTCTTTATACAAGTCATAATGAGTTATTAATACACAAAGAGTAATAGAAAGCAGAGAGTTAGTTGAATCATCTTAATAATTAGACTCAAAGCTATGATAGCCTGATGGATTAATCACCACATCTGGAATGAACTTGCTTATGAGACAGTTTTATCAGCTGACCAGAGAAGGGAGAGAGGAAAAGAGGTATCAAGAAGTGCAGAAGTTCTGGATTAATTTTAGCCCAAGCTAAAATCACCTATCATTGAATTTGATCCCTGAGGTACAAAATCAAGTGCATTAATATCAGCCACTATTCTGGCATATCATTCTTCTATTTCTTAAAAGGAATTTATTAGCAACCTTAGAGGTTTTCAGTGTTCAACATGGTGAAATGCTGCTGGGTACTTTGGAAGGCATTGAGCGTATTTAGACTTTGGTAGACCTGAGAGCTGCCTTAAAATAGCATGACTTCTTTCCTTTGATGCTAGACTTGACAAGAGGTTTGATTAGGACTGCTTGGAAGAATTTACAGAATGAGAGATTTCATCTCATGACAAATGTATCTGATGACTTGTTACAAATTTATTATGCAGAACCATGGATGGAAATATTAACCATGTCTTGTTTTACGAACTCTATGTTCATCCTTGAACAAATGAAAACATTGTCCCCTTCTTTCTTTCAAAGAAGTAGCCAGAGCTTTCTTTGATATCCAAGTTTTTCTTTTTTTTTAAAGTTTTAAGTTCATGAGTACATGTGCACCTTTGTCATATAGGTAAACATGTGTCACAGGGTTTGTTGTACAGATTATTTTGTCACCCTGGTATTAAGCCTAGTACCCAATAGTTATTTTTTCTGCTCCTCTACTTCCTTCTACCCTTCTCCCTTAGGAAGGCCTTAGTTTCTATTGTTCCTTTCTTTGTGTCCATGCGTTCTCATCATTTAGCTCCCACTTATCAGTGAGAACATGAAGTATTTGGTTTTCTGTTACTGCATTAGTTTGCTAAGATAATGACCTCCAGCTCCATCCATGTTCCTGCAAAGGACAAGATCTCATCCTTTTTAATAGCTACATAGTATTCCATGGTGTATATGTACTACATTTTCTTTAGTCTACCATAATGGGCATTTAGGTTGATTCCATTTCTTCACTGTTGTGAATAGTGCTTCAGTGAACATATATGTGTGTGTGTCTTTATGGTAGAATGATTTATATTCCTTTGGGAATAAACTCAGTAATGGGATTGCTGGGTCAAATGATAGTTCTGCTTTTAGCTCTTTGAGGAATCACCACACTGCCTTCCAAAATGGCTGAACTGATTTACACTCCCACCAATAGTGTGTAAGTGTTCCTTTTTCTATGCAACCTTGTCAGAATTTTTTAGTAATAGCCATTCTGACTGGTGGGAGATGGCATCTCATTGTAGTTTTGATTTGCATTTCTCTAGCGATCAGTGATATTGAGTGTTTTTCTTTCTTTTTTTTTTTTTTTTGAGACAGTCTGGCTCTGTCGCCCATGCTGGAGTGCAGTGGTGCGATCTTGGCTCACTGCAAGCTCCGCCTCCCAGGTTCTGGCCATTCTCCTGCCTCAGCCTCCCGAGTAGCTGGGACCACAGGCACCCGCCACCACGCCCAGCTAATTTTTCTATTTTTAGTAGAGATGGGGTTTCACTGTGTTAGCCAAGATGGTCTCGATCTCCTGACCTTGTGATCCACCCGCCTCCGCCTTCCAAAGTGCTGGGATTACAGGTGTGAGCCACTGCGCCCCGCCGATATTGAGCCTTTTTCATATGCTTGTTGGCCACAGGTATGTCTTCTTTTGAGCAGCGTCCTTTCATGTCCTTTGTCCACTTTTTGGTTTTTCTTTTTTTTTTTTTTTTGCATGTAAACTTGTTTAAGTTCCTTATAAATG